>NC_068366.1:36239985-36839985 GCF_020536995.1 Dreissena polymorpha
ATCAACAAAATTGAGCATTACGTTATTTCACTTCTAGAGCGCAGGTCATGTTATAACTTGTTATATTTGATCGAAAATGTAACCCGCCTACCAGCTTCGCTGAATGGATCAAGTTCCCCACGGGTACTTCTTCCCCGTACCCCCCAATTTTTTTTCGTACCCTACATTTTTCGCACCCAATTTGTTTTTCGTACCCAAATTTTTGCACGTACCCAATTTTTTTTCCTACCCAATTTTTTTTCCTACCCATTTATTTCGTAACCAAATCTTTGTTCATACCCAATTTTTTGGGGGCATAATTTGTGTACCCAAAACTTTCGTAACCATTTTTTTTCCTACCCAAAATGTTCGTATCTACATACACAATTGTGGGGATGTAGATAAACTTAAATAGATGCTTTTATATCAATCCTCTTCAAAAGCATCGTCACACCAGTACTGTCAGTACTTTGATTATCAATGGCACTATAATTTTACAGCTACAAAAAGACGGGGACATAATCACTCGCATGCTTAAACAGTTTTGTTATCAAGGACACTTGAAAATCCTTAAAACCCATGGCGTAAAGTATGAGCCTGCTGTGAATAAATATTTTTCAGGTATCACGTTTTTAAGGTAACGGTAAGTATGCGTGGTAGAGGCTTGGCATACTTTTTTTTTCGAATATAGGTATGCGTTATTTAAACGAGGTTACATTAAATAAGCCAATACCGATGGCACAGCAAGTGTGGACAAAATACTTTAAAATCTAATTATTAATGACAAAGTTTCATCCCAATCAGCTTTATCCGGCAGTGTTAAACCCAAATATAACCTTTAACATCTCATTCTGATCAATTGAAATTTAGCCAGGGACATACAATTAAATGTGATACGCCGTGATATTTTAATTTTGTATAATGCTGTTTTAATATTCCTAATTTGTCCTCTGACCTTGACATGAGTCCTTGATATTGAATTTAGGAAGAAAAACGGTATTTCATCTGACACACCGTCTCATTGTTAACATCTTTATAGATGTGGTTAATTTATTAAACTTCGATTTAAAATTAAACTATTGTATTTAATCCTCAGCAGAAATATGACAACGTTAATTTTCTTTTCAGATGTGTCGATAAGATAAAAGCTTGGCTTCCTTTAAAAACTAAAATATTAATTCAACATCTGAATATCTTTATTTTTTATAAGATACTATTCTATTTTAAAACAATATTATATGACCAATTAAATTCTGCATAGAGGCACATCCGTCAACCAAAAAATTCTAAATGTGCGGTAACTGAAAAACTTCGACAAAATAATTCACATCCATGAACATAGTTTGTTCACTTATGCAAATAGACCCTGTCCTTATCCTGAGGAGTCCGTTAAATATCCATCAGAGGCAGATAACTCCGGTGTTCTAATGCCATCGCTATTGTCCCGATCATCAATGGCATCTGTGATTGGTTCCGAAGGCAGCTTTACATTACCATCTTCTTGTATCGCGACATCCGATATCAATATTGGTGTGTTGTAGTTGCACATCGATGGGGTTGTCTCGTTTATTGCAACATATACTGTTCTGGAACTATCCTGACTGTTTTGCAGTTCTCGATTTTCAGTCACTGACATACATGCAGTGTTTTCACATAGATTCAGTTTTGGGGCATCAATCTGTTCAATTGTATGCAAATTACTGCCTACGATTTCATGCGGTTTTACGCTTTCAGTTGCGGTACATTTTAACCTATTGTCTTCCATGTTTAATTGTTCTATTTGATCGGAAATTACTCCCTCAGGAGCAGAGCTGGGATCCTTTTCCAATGTGGGCGATTCGTGCCCTTCGATCATAAGTTCTTTATCGCGGTTAAGGTCAGTGATCTCATTCAAAAACCTGCACACTGGTTGATCAAAAGCTGCCACATTCTCTTCTATTGCAGTGACAGATTCACTGTCATTACTCAATTTAAAGTTATTCCCGCCGTCAGAACTGTGATTATTGTTAATCTTTGTAAAGGGTATTCTTGATAATAAACTACTGTGAGAACCTCGTTCATATGCGTCGTCATTAATCGGATAATATATATTTTCGTTGGATCTAAAAATTATGGCTGGTTCTTTATCTGACTCGCAACCTTCCAGCATGAGATCGTTCACGTCATTATTCAGAATTGATTCGTTGTTCTCGGAATGATTGGTATCACGAGCACCTACACAATTCATTTTTTCCAACGGGTAATTACCAATGTTTTTGGGTTTCCCATTCTCTGCATCGGTTGTATCTGCAAAATCACCGCAAGCACAGTAAGATCCGAGAGTAGTATCATGAAGTTTCATCGCAGAGTTATTTTGAGATCCAGAAAATTGCCGGTTGTACCGGATTCTATTTCTTGGTCGCCGTCGTCGTAGTTCACTATTTGTGTTGGCGTTTTCTGCCTGAAGTGTTACGCCATCAGATGCCTTTATGAAGCCTTGCTTATTCATGAACCACGCTGTGATCTTGATTGCTCCTTTTACCAACAGAATCATTGCTATCTCCACGATCTGAAAGAATAGACAAACATTACGAAATATATTGTTCGGGTTTGTTGTGAGTGTTTGTGCAGGGTCTTGTGCCTTTGTGCTGTATCAGCCTGTGTGACAAATAGGCATCAATAAAGGTCTTGTGCGCTTTAATAAAATTTATTCTTGTGTTTTAGCAGGTTAAGTCCCAATTTTTTTGGAGCTTTTTATAAATGAAAAGTAAGAGAAGTTCAAAAAAATCGTATTATTTGTTGGTGTCGGTAATTATCGATTTTAAATGATAAATCGGAGAAATTATTTGTTCCCAATGACGCAGTCATATCACGAGTATATAAAAAGCGGTAATCTAAAAAACAATTCACATAATTTAATGTTTGTTTGCATTTCTGTAATTTTCGCTTAAATAATGAGGTCATTACGTCAAAGCGACGTCATTTTATAATAATTACAACTTCTGTCACATTCATATGAATGCTGCATTCTGATTAGATAATTTGTTCACGTGACCGGGTTTTCATCTTCCGATGAACCCACTTCGTAGGCAAATTTAAACATGAATATTCATGGCGCTACTTTCTGGTCATAAACCAGTTGCAAAAATGACGTTATGTTTTGCGCGAAACTTAATGGCGTTGTTTTTTATTGGTAAATAGCAAAATGACGTTTTATTTTTGCGCGAACTTCAACGATATACCCGTTTGATGGAGATGAAGCCGAAACTGAAAATAGTTTCATACGATAGATTAAAAAGGACTTTTATGACCCTTACCACGATAGAATTTCAGCTTTAATATCATTTTGTGTTGTAATTATAAGAATTTAATAGCATTTTTCTGCATTTCATCGGTGTATGAAATGTCGGGGAAAATACACCTAATTTATGCATAAACGCCGTCGGCGTTTATGCAAAGGCGTAATTTTCCCGACAGTTCATACACCGATGAAATGCAGAAAAATGCTATTCAATTCTTTAATAAAACAATAAAAATAAATATTATTTTCACTGTTATCATTTACTGTTCGAAGTGCTCAGTGAATTAGCGAGTTAAAATAATGATATTTCCTTTAAACAACGGAAGAGTATTAAATAAATAGAGAATACATGGTTGATGTCGAAATGGAGAAAGTTTATCCGCTGAGGCTAACAAAAAGAAATAGGGCGAGCTTTAGCGAGCCCTATTTTCTTTTTCGGGCCGAACCGGATTAACTTTCTCCATCTCGGCACCAACCACGTGTTCTTTTTATCCTGCTTCATTTTAAATTGTGTCTTTAACACATTTTATCAAAGACGAACGAGTAATTGACAAAATAATTATTCAAGTCGGGCCCCCAACATGTACACAACATTCCTGACGACCGAATAACTACGATAATTAATAACACATTAACGATGATTTTCACTGTTTAAATGTGAAATGGCTTCATTTTTTAACGAAATCACTTCATGATTCCAGAGAAATTATCCAGTTAAACTGTTTTAAAATGTAAATAAACGGTAAAAAAACATCATAAAATAAAAAGAATATTCGTTGGATTTGGCGCCACGAGTGAAAATATATTCTTTCTATAATCACGAGTGAATTAAAATCGATATTCCACCGATTCCAACAAATATCATCTATGTTCTTCTTAGAACATTTAACTTTAAAATATAAATTTAAAAAAAAGATATGAAATGAAAAGTATAGTCACCCCATCTCCACGTTGAAAAGAAATGTTTTGATCGAAGTTCGAGGTATCCAGAAAGCTCTCGGCGTCATAGAATGACCACAGTGAATCATTTGCCCGTGAACTGTCCTCTGGACCACGCCTCTTCTGCGGTGATTTCCAAGGCGAGAGTTTCAACTCGGCGCTGTCTCCTGGCGCTGGCGAGTAATACGCGCTCGAATGTGACATTGTTTCAAGGTCATTTAGAATCGATTCCTCTTTAAAACTAGAGTTAAAGCAAGGCTGACCGATGTCGCTGCACAGACTCGTGCCCAGCTCTATCACTTCATCACCACCGTTGTAAATAGTATCAAGGTGATCGGCGACCTCAATAGCTTCAATAATATCAAGATGATCGGCGACTTCAATAGCTTCAATAGTATCAAGATGATCGGCGGCTGTAATAGCTTCAATAGTATCAAGATGATCGGCGGCTGTAATAGCTTCAATAGTATCAAGATGATAGGCGGCTTCAAGAGTATCGATGCGAGCAACCGTTTTAGGAATGTGTATGCTCACATTAGAATCATCTTCAACATCTGAAATGCCGTTGTGAGACTCTTGAAAGCTCGTCGACAGTTCATTCAGGCCTCCATTCCTCGTGCGCGTCAATTTTATAAATGCTTCAGGATTTCCGAGAACTATGATGTTTACTGGTGACCTATTCTCAACAAAGACCTTACCGCAGTTGTAGTTGCAACATTCGCCGCCCAACACTTCGGACTTGACGTGAGGTTTTTCGAGCTCCCTGGGTCCATTCCGTCGACCACCGCAGTTGCAGCGCTGTCGGTCGAATAGCTCACACATGCGGTAGTGGGTATGCTCCAAACTTGTTTTTCGACCACCACAGTTACATGGCAGGGTGTCGTACACTTCACACATTTGGTAATGTACTTTCGCCCTCGGTGAAGACATGGGGGACGTGCGTTGCTGTTTTGGTTTTAGTTTTTCCCTAAGACGCGCTACTATAAAATGTCTTCGTTTTGTGTTTCCATTCGAATTTACTGAAAAATAAACAATTTCAATGTGCAGTGAATTATTGGAACGGAGTCATAACGTATCTTTTAAATATATAAACGTTTAATTTAATCTTCAAATGCTACTTGGTATTTAAAAAAATCTCCTGATAAAGTATCTGGAGTGCCATTAAGTATATGTATTTATTAATACTTTTACAGAACTTCTTTGTTTTAAATTTTTAACGGATAAATTATTGGTTATGTTTTTTTTCAAAATAAGTGAAATTAATTGTATATATAAATAATTAACACACCATTCGGTAAAAAATATGTGAAACAGGACACGGCAAGAATAGTCGCCACGGTCCATCTCAATAGTGTCATCCACGTCATTGTCACGATCGACAAAAGGTGTGACATCATTTCATATACTTTTGTCGAAAGATCTAACACTCTCATCCTTGCGTTGGAGACATCCATTTTTTCGATTGCCGTTATCAGACTGCTTTTTGTTACTTCCTTTACGATATTAAATGTCGGCAGAAGTCGGGATGTTTGATGGAAGGTTGCCGAAATTATTCCGAAGCCGTTATCGGGAGGGTTCGTGTCCGTGCCAACAAGGTGGGGATCAAGGTTGAAATCCCAGAGGCCGAGTGGTTCGCAGTTTTCTTCGAGCAGGTTCCATATTCGCCAAACAATTACGGTTACTGTAAATATGATAAACAAAATCGATTGCATTTAGTATATACATATATGTATATATAGATATGGATCGCGCTCTGAGAAAATGGAGTTTAATGCACGTGTGTAAAGTGTCGTCTCAGATTAGCCTGTGTTGTCCGCACAGGCTTATCAGGGACGACACTTTCCGCCTTAACTGGGTTTTGCTAAAAAGAGACTTTCTTTTAATGAAAATTATCATAAAAGCGGAAAGTGTCGTCCCAGATTAGCCTGTGAGGACTGCAGAGGCTAATCTGGGACGACGCTTTACGCACATGCACATAGCGCAGGCTCCTATAGATGATTGCATTTCTCCTCAGTGTATATCATCATATCATCTCTACAAATAAAGACATTTCTTATACACGATACATTTTTTTAACAAGATCAATCTTCCGCAGGATCGAACTGACAATATTTTTACCATTCACAGTTCCAGTTTCATATGACCGTTTGACCTTAGTTAAAGTACATGATCATTTTATGGTTCATATGCGGACATTTAAAGACATTGAAACCGCAAACTTGTATGACTATATATTCTATAAAATTATAACAGACACACATCACCATAATCCTGCCAATTATATTTGCAGTAAATCATTTGCAAATCAGGTACAGTCAACTGTTAAGTATTTGCGAGATCCAACTAGCAGTTAAATAGGAGTTGAAAACTCAACATTTTTTGGACAATAAATTGTTCATTTAGCAGCCAAAATTAATTTCTTAACTACTTTTGCACATTAAGGTCATTCAACAGTGAACGTTCGAATGATATCAACTCGGTAGTCAAATAAGAGTTTAAAACAGAACGTTGGGGCGTAGGTATTTACGTACGTACGGACAAGTGCACTGTTTAATCCTATCCGCTCTAAAAAAGCATCTAATTATGCTGTGTTTAGGAATAAGCAGTGAAATAGTTAGAACTATGATGCTAGAATACACATTTATTAATTTAGGCTCATTAAACGGTTTTCATTTGTTGACATTGTATTATGAAAAACGTGCATTTGCTTAATTATGCCGCATTTGAGATTTCTCGAAAACATAATATACATCAAATTAATACCTTTTAAAAATGTTATAAAATGCACAAAATGGGCATGGACAGTCGAATGTATGCATGTGAACTTTTGAACTGTTGTTAGTTCTTAGTGAAATTGTTACGTACCTGCATCGATGAACACGTCAAATACCGTACCCCCGTCGCATATTTGTAAACTGGTGTCTGTCGAAACGACGTCATTTTCGGTTGGACTTTTAGGTTCGTCTTGCAGAAAGGTGAGCGGAAATAAAAATATTCTTTCAAGAAGTCCGGGTGAGACAATTGAAGCAGTCTCTAGATTTATTGTCTGTGATGGTCTGAAACAGGAAAATAAAACATGTGACTTAAAGTTAAGAATGAGGTCTTATTTGTGTCCTTTTGTTTTCTTTGTTGATTAGAAACTTTTGGCTAATTTTTGTATTTTATGAACAGAATTGCAAACGCAAATTATTCGGGTACAAGATTAAAAAAGCGGTTTATATGATGGAGAGTAACAAACCATCCCATGAAATTCATAGGCACTATTCGTATCGCAATATAAAAAATATGAGTACATGTACATATATATTATTACATTTACTAGGCGATTTTATTTCTGTTCTGAATTTTGGAGTAAATTAATTAATATAGCACATCCTTTTAGTTTACAATAATAAACAACTATATTCTCTACGTAACTTACCTTTCAGGTGAACTCGATGTTTGTACAATACAACAGTAAAAAATGCCGCATAAAAGTACACCGATGCAAACGATTTTCATTATCGCAATATTGCAACTTCACATTTTCCGAACATACAAAGCTTTTTAAAACAACGTTTTTGTCTTTGCCATCCAAAACACAATACGTCGCTGACGTCAATTTGTACATACGGGTAATGCAAAAACGTCACGTTATGTTTGGCGGATCCTTTGAAATTTCGAAAGTCATGGCCGTTTTTCGCAGAGCTCGTAAGGGAAATCATATGTTAAGTAATACATTAGTGCAAATTTGAGGTCAACTTTTATATGAAAACTACCGTGTTTCATGAGAATAAAAGGCTCAAACAATAATAATGTTAGCAATTTTCACTTGCGTTTTGTTTCGACAAATGTTTAAGCCAATTTTACTTGCCAGAGACTTCAGCAAATTTTATAAATAAACGAGTGTCCTATGAAGTTGCTAAGGACCCGTGTGAATATGCGCCCGGGCTACACTGAATTAAAGGGGCCTTTTCACAGATTTTGGCATTTTTTAACTTATTCATTAAATGCTTTATATTGATAAATGTAAACATTGGATCGTAAAAGCTCCAGTAAAGAATCAAGAATAAAATTTAAAATAGGAAAAGAACATTGCCCGGAGCAGGTTTCGAACCAGTGACCCCTGGAGTCCTGCCAGAGTCCTGAAGTAAAACGCTTTAGCCTACTGAGCTATTCCGCCGAGTTTACATACTCGACGTATTTTATACCTTATATAAGCAATCTTCGTAGTTTCACAAAATTTAACGACAAAAACAGAACTCTCCAAATTATTCAATCGTTTCGCGTTGCAACGCTTTATAATTTTTAGGTTTTAAAATCGTCAAAGGATGCATATAATGGCTATATTAGACCATGGTAAATGTTCAGTATTACTGTTTCCTCACAAATATCATAACTAAAACGAAAATGTGCGAATCTGAAACAACTTTTTTCAATTTTGTCAATTTACCAAAGCGTGAAAAGATCCCTTTAAAGTCACCGTCAAAAGGCATGGATAAATAGAATTTTAAATAAAGGTTGATTATGCTATAGCTAAGATTTATCGAGAGTGCCGCGTCGAGTTTTTAATAAAAAATCCAAAATATATTCGGATTATTTGCATTTATATATTTCTATTGTACACTATACAATATGTTTGGTGGTATAACAATGTTTCATAAATATTTGGCAAGTGACACGACAAGTGTTTTGGCGTGCTATTCTATGTAACGACTGTCATGCTTTTAAATAAAGTTAAAAAATGTGTTTTCAATTAAAAATATAATTTGTTCTAGTCTTCCTCAAGAGGCGCTGAAGGTTCTCTTGGGGTTTCGGGGACGCTGACTTTTCCACTTAAGGAGGCGCTTGTCTGTTCATCTTCCGGTTCAGCGTCGATAAGGCGCTTTTTGTGTTCCCGATCCAGTTCCTTCAACGTAATGCGGTCGACAGAGTGGTTTCTTTAAATAGAAATGTGCTCGATATTTCTCTTGAAATGTAGTCTACATTGAAATTTCTGAAAACATCTTAGCAACATTTTTATGATTAAATTTTATATGTGAAACATGTCAAATATTACATTGACGTTCCATGTAAACGTTATATTAATATTTCATCAGAGTTAAGCAAAATATTGATAGGAAGTTTAAACAGAGAATAAATAAACAAATTAAAAGTGAAAGTAAATATAGTATATATGCCTAAATCAAATCGTGTATTAAATTGAATTACGTGTTTCTTTTCCGACGCTGACAATAGAAGAAGACCAGTAATGAAATTGCGACAAGGGCAATAACAACAACTAGCGCTCCAACTGTCAAGTGACTCCATTTCCATGGTGATATATCTGCAATGCCACAAAATATTGATTGTATCGTATTGTGCACGTAACAAACAAACGATGATTTCCTAAATCCATTTAAAGTAATCATGATAAATGTATTGAGTTACCACGGGTTTACACAATTTTATTTCTTGCAACTCAGACACTACGAACTTTGCAAACCAACTTTTTCTTAAATAAAATGTCTTGAAAACTGAAACAATATTCTACTTTGATTGAATCTTATTTCCTTGTTTTTGTTTTTTTTTCGTAAATCACCCTAAATCAAGTTTCCTTAAAATCAGCATCATACTTAAAACACAGAAAGAGCTCTTATGGTTGAACATATAGCTATAAATTTAAAGCCTTTTTCGCGACTATAACGACACACTATGTTATTGTAAGATATGCAAAATATCACCAGTACGCTTTAGCGTTGTATCGGTTGTGGGAGGGCTCTGAAATTGTAATAAAGAATAATGGAGTAACCTTATTCATGTTCTGAAAATAGACACAAACCATATTTGTATGATTATGATATATCAAACAGTGACCTATACCGTTTTGACATCGGTCTCCATTGTAACCCTCTGGACAGGAGCATTCTGGGATCGTACCGGATGCAACGCAGTGACCGCCATTTTCACATCGACCTTCACACACAGCTGTTGAATAATTCTCGTATTTTGAACAATGCTAATTTTAAAGGGGCCTTTTCACAGATTTTGGCATGTTTTGAAGTTTGTCATTAAATGCTTGATAAATGTAAACATTGGATTAAAAGCTCCAGTAAAAAATCAAAAATAAAATTAAAAAAAGGGAAAAAAGGCAGCAGGGCTCGAACCAGTGACCCCCAGAGTCCTGGACTAAAAACCAATTAGACCGCTCGGCCATCCTGCCAAGTATGTATTCGTGACAAATTGTATTCCTTATATAAGCAATCTTCGTAGTTTCACAAAATTAAACGACAACAACAGAACTCTCCAAATTATTCAATCGTTTCGCGTTGCAACGCTTTATAATTTTCAGGTTTTTAAATCGTCAAAAGATGCATATAATGGATATATTAGACCATGGTAAAAGTTCAGTATTACTGTTTCCTCACAAATATCATAACTAAAACGAAAATTTGCGATTCTGAAACAACTTTTTTTCAATTTTGTCAATTTACCAAAACGTAAAAAGATCCCTTTAATACAACAATATCCCAATAGAAATTTGAATGATAAAAGTTATTTTTGATATGCTATTAAATTCAGCTGATAAAGTGAGCTATACTTTAAAGAATGAATTTTCAGTCGCATTGTATACCGGCCAATAACCTAAACAACTGTTTTGGAATTGAAAAAAAATGTTTGTGAGTTCTTTAGTTCCAACGAAATAAAAATGATTATTGACCAATCAATAACGTAACAATTATGTTGATTCTAAAATGATCGGACATATATGTTTTGGGCAAATACAATTGGGTCACTTACGCACAGAGCAATCCCCATCCCCTGCGTCCCTCCAGCCTATACAGCATTCCTCCACCGCCGTGTAACGCAACGCGTACTTCTCTGTCGGCGAGTAACACGTGCTAACCCTGGGAGGAAAACGAGCATGCAATATTTGTATTACTATCGTATGTTTTTGTTAAAGGTTGTTTTTAATTGAAAGATTTCACTTAAAACGCTTCTTAAAAAAAAGAAATACGGTAGTAAGCATCCACGTGCGCGTCGCACTTTCTAATACTAACGCAAGGTTCATTTGATTTTGTGTTTTGTATTGTATGTACGGGTATTTATAATAACATGCATTTATTGGGAAAAGTCAGGATATGAAAAAACATATACCTGTACGTATACAGGAAACATTGTCCTTTCATGAGCAAAAAGCACGTGCATGTCTTTTATTAGAAAGGCATTTTAAACTCTCGATAATATAATTATATGTCCTTTTACGTCAATGAGTCAATGCAATCTTTTATAAACAGTTCTGAATAAAACAAAACAAATGGATATAAGCATATGATGACATAATCTACATTGTAAAATGATGTAGTGTTGTGGGGAAGGGTAAATTAAAAAACTGAAAACGACACTATGTGTATAGACAGGGGTATTTGATCAGACTAAAGTATTATCATAACATATGTATAGTCGTTTTGTATTTAACTATGACGAATTCACCTTCAGTACTTCACCTGTATTTTGTACATCTTCTCCAATCAAGCTGTCCGCACGCTGTGGTGTAGCGTTCCGGGCAGATGAACGCGCGGTCGTATGTCGTCTGGTACGTCTCCGCGCGCAGACGACTGCACACGTGACTTCACGTAGTAAGATGCAAAAGTTTGAAATGACGTATTAAAATCGTCGTCTACGCAAAGTGCAATTATGGAGCCAAATAGAAAAATTATTAAAAATATGTATATCTGCATATTATATAAAGAAGATTAAACATAATTGGACAAGAGTTTACCCTTTCCAGTCACAAATATAATTGTTTTAATGATTAATGATATATTGTAATCCTTGATAATACAACCAATATGGAATTGAACGATAATTTTCACTTACCCTGTCAGCGAAGAAGATGCCCGCACAAAAATAAAAATTGAGTAAATATAACACAGAAAAGATGCCATTTTTAAACATTTCTTCTTCGGATGCGCAGAATAAAATTTAACATATAAAAGCCTTCGATCATTTTAATATGTTACTTATCTTAAAATCAGCCATTCATTTTCACAACTTTCTTCATATCCAAATGAATCGGATTTTTAATTTTATTGTTCTGACACCTTTAGTAAATTACACAAAGCTTCCATTTTGATCCAATAGCCTCTTATCTACTGCCCGACCGACTTTATCAATTCTATTATAAAGGGATAAGATATATATTATCTTTCTTACCATTGTACCGTCATTCACACATCGACTTCTTTAAATGAATGTCTTAAATTTATCTCTAACCAGGAATGAACAGATAAGCGTCGTCGCTTTCTCAAATAAACAATTCAATAATATCTACAGACACATGAGATAATTCCGAACCTTGTAGTACCGTCCATGTTTGAAGTTGAAACAGTGCATTCGGTACTGACAAATTGGCAATGGTGATCACTATTTCATTACTTCAGCCATGTACTTTTTAAATGGCCGCGACGTTGTTTTGTTTTAATTTTGTTCATTTTTTATTTTTGCATCGATGTAAGTGAATGATTTTGTCTGAATGATTTTGTGAGGTTTTTGCATTTAAAACTACATAAATAAAGCAATTTAGATTCAGGAACGACCATATATTGTATCCAATATTTCTCAATATCTCAACAAAGAAACGATAATATATTCAACTATTAAAAACCATATACTAATTTTATTTCATATTGCTTTCAAGATTTTAACTCTTAAACACGGGTCTTAAATGCAATGGTCATGTATGTTCCAGAAAACGATGTATGCTTTGGACATAATATATGTTGTATTTATTTTACCAATTTTTTGCTTGAAGTATAATAACATGATCTTTGGGGGAAAAATGTTCTGAACCAAATATAAGTATATGTATTATGATTTCAACACCCTTAATGCAAAGCGGTAGCCGACTGTTTTACGTAAATTATGTATGTATGTGTACATTATCATGTCAAACGCTACGCATCCATCACTTCCGGTCTTAGCTTGATTTCCACCTTCTTCAGTGAGTATCCCCGCGCGTGCTCCGTCCACAGATCCCAGATGATCCCATTGCTCGTGAGCGACGTGTACGAGCTGTTACCGTACCACACCCCGTTCAGGTTGCCTAGGAAACAGCTGTTAAACCACCAACCGGAAGTGAAGGTCACCGCGCAGTTTCCGGCCGGGTCAAGGTCATTGTCTCGGTCGTAGGTGGAAAATCGCATGCTCTGCATACGATCAGAGAATCGAGGAGTGTGAAAAGGGTCTCCGCCGTTTCCGGTGTATTTTCCCGCCAGTATTCGATACTCGTCGTTCTCGTCTGCAACGCGAACGTACGAGAACTCGGAAAATCTCGTCTCGTCATCCCAGTCAGTAAGTTCGATGCGCATCACGGTGTTTCCGGCCTCTGTAAGGGCGTGTATCTTGTCTAGCCCCAGCCAGAAGTCGTGACGGAGGCTCCCGAAGCCGGTCTTATAGGATTTCCAGCTCCGATAGAAGTCTTCGGACCCGTCTTCTCTTCTCTATAATATATAACATTTTTTTAAAGATACAATGACGTCCCAATTAAATGAATATTATGAATTCATGTCCATTTTTTAGAAATACGGTTAATAGTTTAATTTAACATTTTTTAGTCGCTCGGTGATTACATGCGATTTCTTGTTATTTCGTTGATGACGTTTTTTAATTGTTTGTATTGTTATTGTTCTCAACAATATACTATTTAGGTCATGAAAAAGAGTTAATGTAAAAACATAGTAACACCGTTGTATTAAGGTCCTTCAAATGATGTAATTCGGTCAACACTCATCACTCAAAACGTAAACTTGTTCATGCACCTGTATGACAGTCCAGCCACCGCCATTGCGCATGTCACAGAACGCATCAAACCGGTGGCTGTGGTTGCTTGGATCCGGCTGAAGACCATACACACCGCTGTGATTGGCACTCGCTCTGTACCAGGCCGCGCAGTCCATGCCGAATGCTACACATAACCAATTGTATACTTTGTTTTGCACCTGATGACGTATATGTTTAGTTGTACACAAACACACTCTGTAAGGTCTGAAGATAGGTATTTTTCATATCGTCTAACAAGCATTTAAATCACAGGGGCCAGTCAAAAAAAAGTATATATAAGAAAAAGGTTTTCTTACATATACTTTTTTATTTTACTGGCCCCTGCGATTTTAATGTTACACTTAAAATTACAATAAACATCGCTAATTAAAACATAACTTCGAAACTATATGACAAAATATTTCAACATCTGATCATTTTGTTAGCTAAAAGTACTGTTATTTGGCTGTGAAGAAAAAGACTATCATCATATATGGAAAAAAAATTAAATATTTATGCCCAAACCTTTGTGAGCGTCAGTGACGTCAGGTCGCACGACAACGGGGGTTTCCAGTCCCAGGAGCGTGCTGGTGTTGGCCGCCTCTTCCAGGGCCGACATCCGGAAGGCCAGCTACCATATGGCATAATGCATTGCAATAAAAATACTTCAAGGTAGCAACCTTTGTATACGTATCACACAAAAGTATCATAAAGCCCGGAATGATCAAGATTTTACAGATATAGTGATGGCGACTTCGGCGTTCATGATCTTTACTTTTTATTAAAACGTTCTATAAGCAGAGAGAACTATAATAGTCTAGTATTTTTTCCAGGCCCCTTTTGCGTGGCGCTGTGCCATTTCGCCTTTCTTAAGCGCCACTCTGCCCTTTGCAAGTACCAAATGTCAGATATCGTTGAAGATGTGCGAAAAAGAAAACACCATCGCTATATAACTGACACCAGCAGGACGATTTTTGAAAGAAAACAACAACTAATTATTCACGTGAGAATTCCTACTAACCCAGACTAACAGACGAATATTTACATAATTATGCTTTTTTAGAAAACCAGACATTAATATATCTTTATCGATATCGATCGACGACGATTGAAACTCGCCAGTTGGACGGGCGTATAACGGTCATCATACCTGATTATAACGAGCTGATATGTCACGTGTAACGTTTGTGAGGACTTGCATCTGTGTCGCCAGCGCCGTGATTCCGGACGTCAGCGCGTGCGTAACCGTGGATACGTACGTCATATCCGTCGTTAGAGCCTTCTGTAGCTCACTGAGACTTGTCTACAGGATAATAAAAGAAATATGACATGCTTAAAATGTAAATATTGTCAACGCTTCGCAAATGCATTTTCCTGGTATGCGATATTCACATTGTCATTATATAGAGGATGGGTCCGTATTCTTTGAATCAATACGAAAACACCTGAGACCTCGAACACAACACCTGAGATAACATATATACTATTGAGTCTTGCGAGAATGTTATAATATGAGGTTGTTTCAAAAATAATCAACATCTTAATGAAATGTTTGTTGTACCATACGATTGTGTGCGAGACACATAAGCAAAACTAGGGCTCCCAATACAACATGTACGCCATTGTTTACATCCATAAAGAGAAAATTGGCTGCTTATTAAATCAAAAAAGGACCAATTTATTTCATGGTTCGTACTATTCATCGACCAATTCTTAATGTTTAGTCTAAAAATGAACAATACTGTATGTGTGATTTTTTGCATGTTTCTAATTGTATCATATAATTCAACATGACATGTCATAAAACCCTTTGTACTTCACATTTTTTTCATTTATAACAATTTATTTATGTCATACGCAACGTTTTAAGACTGTATATATTCAAACGTTGATTTTACGTTCATGGCTCCATGCCTTTTCTTCATTTGTTAGCATAACACTGGGTTAGTAAATACGGCCATTAAAGTATCCCAAAAGGTTTACATTTCACGGAACTTTGTCTTTTAATAAGAGTAACTATCTATTTCGAAACAAGATACTGCATCTATCAAACGAATTGAGTACGAAGTATATAAATACAAATAATATCAGCTGTAAGACATGGACCGGAATATTTCCGTAAATGTTTGCTGTATTAAATATCCAGCCTCCCGGCATTTAAAGAAGAGAGCAAAAGGGTTGTGCTTAGCAGCTTTTGCGACGTTTGTATAATGCATGTGTCTTCTGACATTGCTTTTTAACATGTAACTTCTTCGAATTATATAATTACAACAATGTTCTTAGCAAGTTGCGAATTTGCATCTATATTATCCAAAACCCATTTCTTTAATTTGACGCAGTGAGCTATTCTTTGACCCGACGTGACCCATTTTCGACCTCGGCCAAGATATCGCTGAGGCAAATGTTAACACCAAGTTTGATGCAGACTGTGCAATAAATGAGCCCTCTAGTGTGTTCCCAAAATAAATGTTGACGTACGACGGAAACAACGGTGATCATAAAAGCTCAACATGAGCATATTGTGCTAAACAATATAGAAACAAAACAGCGTGTGGTCAATGTCAAACTTGGTACTAACCTTTATTTCTGCCAGCCCAGGGGTGGCGCTCTCCGATGTGACGTTATCCTTGGTATAAGAGACCAAGAGCACGTATCGACACGTGCCGTTGGTGCAATTTCGAACATAGCTGTCCACCGCGCGAGCGTGTAAGCTCCGAGGCTGGCATGGAGTGAGACCGGAAACGGTCAGATTATACATTTTCACGGGATGGGGGGAGGGGGGGGGGGGGTAGTTAAATAACATAGATCTGTGACATTTTTAATGACACTGCTTTGGGAAATCTTGGCTCATAACAAAACTTCAGAAAAAAACGTTCTATTTCAAACCCAATATTTGTTTATTAATACAACATGAAACATATGACTCAGTTCAGCTATCTGTACTTGTTTGAAACATTGTTACGAAAAAAGACATAAATACGAAACATCCAGATTGTAAACAATTTTAATTCATTTTAAGAATTTTCTTTAGTTTTGTAAAATTTGTAATACTCATATCCCTTTTTAAACAAAGTCCTCTAACCTTACGCTTATTGTTCACTAGTAAGTTTCACCAATGAAAACGCATTTAGTTTGGGTTTCGATTTCCAATTGAGTAACAAAGATTTATTCATCCAATTAATGTCTGTAGATATTGGGGCAGTTGTTCGATTCCCTCGAAGAATCTCTGTTCTTTTGAATGAGTATTCAGATATTAAACGGACAGTAAATAGAATATGGCTAAAAACTTTTAAAAGTATTTCTTAAGGTTCGAAAATACCTGGATTAAGCAAATAATTGGACAAGATAACCCGACTAGGCATCCTCTCACCCATTTTCAGCAGCACCCTAGTAACCGTACGTTTTGCGATATAATATCTATCTACGCTAAGTGTATTGTTAAAACTCCAAAAGTTTTAGTAAAATGTTTAACAAAATTTATATAAAACGAAAATTATATTTGTGTGTGTGTACTTATGTATAGGTTAGCCAATTTGAAATGCCAAAATTATTTTTATTGAATATTGTGTTAAATTATTACTACTGGATATTGTAAAATACTTGAACGTTAAAATATGTGTCGTATATTTAACTTACATGAGCGTTTCCATTGCTTGTGATTTCCCCGATTCCTAATGTTATCAACACATGAACGATTGTTAACAAAACTACCAAAGAGCTCCTTTGCATGATTGTGTATAACTCAAAAAGAAAACAGTGAAATTAGGCATAAATTTTTGTCAAAACAGTGCGTTAAATATTTTATCTTGATACGTATTGTTTTGAACGCTTAAATTTTGAAAATTCTTTGTAAACAAGAATTGTGTAAATGAACAATGCAATGACAGGTGATAGAGCGGCTGTTCTTCCGAAGAACTGTAACACCATCTGCCTTTAATCAGTAACACAGATATCCGGAAACAACGCTTAATGTTATTTAATACGCACATAACATTGTGCAATTGTAACGCTCTTAAAGGGGCCTTTTCACAGATTTTGACATGTATTGAAGTTTGTCATAAAATGCTTTATATTGATAAATGTCAAGATTGGATCTAAAACGCTTGAGTAAAAAAAAATAAAGAAACATAAAGAAAAAAGTAACGCTAAACTGGGCTCGAACCAGTGACCCCCGAGTAAATATCTATCGCTTAGACCACTATGCCATCCGTGCTCATACAAAGAGTGATGTATTTTATACTTTATATAAGCAATCCACAAAATATAACGAGAACAGAACTCCCCAATAATTCAATCGTTTCGTGTTGCAACGCTTTATAATTTTTAGGTTTTTAAATCATCAAAAGATGCATATAATGGATATTTTAGAGCATGGTAAATGTTCATTATTACTGTATCCTCACAAATATAACTACAACGAAAATTTGCGATTCTGAAACATTTTTTTTCATTTTGTCAATTTACCAAAACGTGAAAAGGACAACTTATACAAAGCGACAAACAATGGTTTGCATAAACAAATAGTTGACTCCACAAGCAATTTTGCCTGTCTTATCTTAAAAGGTATGTATTGGTAAAATGAGCATTCAATAAATATAAGGATAATGATGTCCCTATATTGCTAAAGGTAATCCGAGGTTGAATGTTTTTTTTTAATTTATAAACTAATACTTTAATCTGCTTTAGTTCCATAATATTCAACACGTTTTAGAACCGGTCAAGATATTGTTGAATCAAATGGGCTGAGCGATGTGCCGAAATAACAATTCTAACAAAAGATTACTTCTAGTATTCACATTATTCAACTTGACATAGGGACCCTAGTTTTTAACCCAGCGTAACATAATTTGGAACTAGTTTCAATTACCTCTAGAAAAACTGTTTTTGGGAGTCTTAATATTCTTGAGCAAAAATGCGATAGCTCTACACATCATCGGTGTCAAGTGAAAATAATAAGGCCCACCACTTGTTCGCTAGTTCGTTAGTAAGGACCCTGAGCAGGAATGTGCATCTCTTTAACCCTTTGCATGCTGGGAAATTTGTCGTCTGCTAAAATGTCGTCTGCTGAGTTTCTAAAATAAGCATTTTCTTCGATTTTTTTTCAAAGAATACTATCAGAATAGCAAACAGTTTGGATCCTGATGAGACGCCACGTTCTGTGGCGTCTCATCTGGATCCAAACTGTTTGCAAAGGCCTTTAAAATTCGGTTCCAGCGCTGAAAGGGTTAAGGCACAACATACTAGTTTCTCCCAGAAAACGGAATCAAATTGTCTCGGCTTGGAATTCAACAAAACTTAAGATTAATGAAGACTTTTGCGAAAAAATATATAACAGGTTTTTTTTCTTAATTCATAAGCTCGCATGAAGAGGACCTTTTTCACAGACTAGATAAAGTTATTGAGAAAAGCCGTGCTGCTTACCTGCATGTTGATTTAGCACAGAACTTCCATAGATATGGTAATACTGGAGTATTACTTATCTTTACTCATAACCACTTAGAAGCAGAGTCGTTGTTTTATTCGTACGGAGCCTAATATATTACAGAAAGATGGCGCAGGATTTCCGTTGATCTAACCTCTAGGTCACAGTTCTAAAGACTTTATTAAATATTATAGCCAAGATGCTGCTTTGTAAACGGTTATGATTATGTTGTTCATCATGTCATGAGCACTTGCGCTTTATATTATTAAAATATGTTGTTTTTCATTTTTCGTTGCTTTTTGTGTCCAAATCTATAAATCTTTGTATCAAATTGTTTTGTTTTTTTTAATGATTCGTTTTTATATAACAGCTTTGACTTTATGGTTGATTCCAAGTATTATGTATATAACGTACCTTTTCTAAACGCCTATTAAACTAATTAAACAATTAATCAGACACCTTTGCATAACCTTGATATCAACGTAAAGTAATGATAAATATTATTAATTTAAAAAAGTGGATTGTGAAGAAAACTAAAAAATCATTCATTAATGACTGAATGATCAAACTGATGTATTTATATATTCAGAATTATGCATTAAATTTTATAGCAATCTTATAACATAAACAGAAAAAATAACATGGCATTCAATAACATTTTATTTTGTTACACAGTGCATTTATATTTCATCTGCCTTGCAGTAGTTTCAAGGCTATTGCCTCATCATCTCTCAAAGACAGTTCAGTATCCATTACATCCTTACACTCCTCCTCCTCATCATCGTCATCATCCCCTTCTTCTTCTTCATAACTTTCAACATCCTCATCATCTTCATCATCATCACTGGATCTTTGAACAGTGTTCTTCTTCCCCGATGATTTTAATTGCAACTTTCTTTTCTTGCTTGCAGGTCTGCAACAAAAACATTTTGAGGATTTTAGATACATTAGTATCCATCAAAATGTATTCAATGGCATGTACAGTGATTGTAAAACAAAGCTATCTTTGGTTTTGCAATATTAAAGAGTTTAATTTATGAGTGAATCACGTTTGCAACTAGTTTATTTTTTAAGTGAATGATGTTTTCAATTAGTTTATAATTGAAAATGCCAATTATATTGGAAGAAACTGATGTTTTGAATTACATTTCAAATGGTGATACACAATCATTTTGTTACATAGAACACAACTGTTATTAAATCCTAAAATGTTATTGCAACAATTTACCTGACAAGAATGTTAAGTTAAATATAAAACCTGCTGGCTTGTAGTTGAACACCTCTAAATATATCGGGCTTGTAGCTTTCATGACCCAGCAAAAGTCTGCTTTGGAATTGGATGCCAAATTTCACTCTCTGTTACTTTTAAACTTTTATTTAAATAATAATAAAGTGAATGTTTCCAAAAATTTGCAGATTGTCCCAAATAAACAAAGTCTGCCATTGCATTAATATAATTCCGCAGAGTATACAATGGTCTTGATTATCTACCTAATGAAGAGGGAATGTCTTTTTTAAAAGGCTATTAGACTTTTCTATACATTTACATGAAATAAATTTTCTCAATACACCTCCATTTCTGTCATCACATTTTTTTTATCAACCTACCCCTCCCACTCTTCGTCCTCCAGAGATGACTCATCAGAATTTCTCTTCCCATGATCCTCATCTGGGTCAGGTAGAAATGATAACGGATCAACATCGTCATCATCACCATCAGAGGGCAGCCTGACCTCCATTTCCTAAGAGAATACAATAACCCATCTTAAGCACAGAGCTCCTTGCACTCAATTTGTGGAGAAAAACTGTTATCTTTTAAGTTTGCAGTGGAATGACAAAAAACAACATTTTTGTAAAGGATGATACCTTTATAAGGTTGTTTGAAATAAAATCCTGCAAGTCAATGACAATTTGAAAACAAGGGCTGTTTGTAAAACATGCATGCACCCCATATGGGCTGTCAGTTGTAGTGGCAGCCATTGTGTAAATACGTTTTTTGTCACTGTGACCTTGACCTTTGACCTAGTGACCTGAAAGTCAATATGGGTCATCTGCCAGTCATGATCAATGTACCTATTAAGTTTCATGATCCTAGGCCCAATTATTCTTGAGTTATCATCAGGAAACCATTTTACTGTTTCGAGTCACTGTGACCCTGACCTTTGACCTAGTGACCTGAAAATCAATAGGGGTCATCTGCCAGTCATGATCAATGTACCTATGAAGTTTCATGATCCTAGGCGTAAGCATTCTTGAGTTATCATCCGGAAACCATTTTACTATTTCAAGTCACTGTGACCTTGACCTTTGACCTAGTGACCTGAAAATCAATAGGGGTCATCTGCAAGTCATGATCAATGTACCTATGAAGTTTCATGATCCTAGGCATAAGCATTCTTGAGTTATCATCCGGAAACCATTTTACTGTTTCGAGTCACTGTGACCCTGACCTTTGACCTAGTGACCTGAAAATCAATAGGGGTAATCTGCCAGTCATGATCAATGTTCCTATGAAGTTCATGATTCTAGGTGTAAGCATTCTTGAGTTATCATCCGGAAACCATTTTACTATTTCGAGTCACTGTGACCTTGACCTTTGACATAGTGACCTGAAAAACAATAGGGGTCATCTGCCAGTCATGATCAATGTACCTATGAAGTTTCATGATCCTAGGCGTAAGCATTCTTGAGTTATCATCCGGAAACCATATTACTTATTCGAGTCACTGTGACCTTGACCTTTGACCTAGGGACCTGAAAATCAATAAGGGTCATCTGCCGGTCATGATCAATGTACCTATGAAGTTTCATGATCCTAGGCCTAAGCATTCTTGACTTATCATCCGGAAACCATCTGGTGGACGGCCCGACAACCGACCGACGGACGTACCGACCGACATGTGCAAAAATATATACCCCCTCTTCTTCGAAGGGGGGCATAATAATGTACCATAAAATAGTATACATCTTTTAACATAACCCGATTTGAGATTGACCATTACGCAATCATGAAAGTCCCAACATAAATATAAACAAGCGATGTGTTTGTGAAACACTATGTCCCCATATATTTGACCTTTGACCTTGAATGATGACCTTGACCTTTCACCAATCACAATGTGCAGCTCCATGAGATACACATGCATGCCAAATATCAAGCTGCTATCTTCAATACTGCAAAAGTGTACATTAAATTAGCGATTTTGACCCATATATTTGACCTTAGGCCTTGAAGGATGACCTTGACCTTTCACCACTCAAAATGTGCAGCTCTATGAGATACACATGCATGCCAAATGTTAAGTTGCTATCTTCAATATTGCAAAAGTTATTGCAAATGTTAAAGTTTGCACAAACAAACACACAAACCAACCAACAAACCAACCAACAGACAGGGCAAAAACAATATGTCCCCCACTATAGTGGTGGGGGACATAAAAATTGTGCAATATCTGGTATTGACACCTTAGAAGATCTATTTCAAACTGATGAATATTTTAAGTGCTTGAAATACTAAATGGGGGTTGAAGAACAAAAAATTAAATTTTATTAAATTTACTGGTAGTTTACCTCGTCATTTTCAACCCGTCCGCTCCTTGCACGGTTTTCCTCCTTCCTTTTCAACCGCTCCTCCTGTCAACAGAAAATGAAACAAAATTATTCATGATTTTTATGGAACCATCTCCAGGGATCAAAATAAGCAAGGATACACTAATGGGAAAACTTTCTTATCCCTATAACTAGAGGTTATTCTTTCACTTGGCCTTGATATCATTTTAAACTTAAAATTAAGTCATGAGTTAAAATTGCCTTAATATCTTTAAAAGACAGATCCCATGAACTTTGCAGTTGGGCATTTACCGCAAATTATGCCACATAAAAAAATGTCACACAAGTTTATAACCTTTTTGTATGGAATACAAAACTATCCACTGGTAAGATACTCAATTCACACACTTTGTTTATCTTTGTCCACCTGTTAAGTTTTTCTATCATTTTGGTCAAGTATTATAGCAATATGTTTATTCAACTTATAAACAATTTTACATCAAGAGATCATGATCCTCTATCCTTTTTCAGAGAAACCTACAGACTGTATGTCCGCATACACTTTGTTTCAAATCTTACAAAACGCACAACTGTCTTTACGCTGTTCTCACACAACTACCACACAATGCCTACCCTGTGTTTCTGCTTTATCTTCTGTCGGAAGATCTGTTTATCAATCTTGTCCTCCTGCTGCATGCGTTGCCTGGCGAGGTCAATGTTGATTCCACCAGCATTAGAGGTCTCCATGTCCACCTGAGGCACCTTGTGGGGGTCCAGCTCAGGCTGAATGAACATAGTCAAGGGTATGATTTTCAGGTTCAAAATATTACATGAGCTCTGTGAAAAGGGGTTTAATGCATGTGTGTTAAGTCCGCAGTCCGCGCAGGCTAAGTATGGTTTTCAGGTTTAAAATATTACATGAGCCACGCTCGGTTAATGCTTATCTGGAACAACACTTTCCGCCTAAACTGGATTTTTGCCTAAAAGAGACTTTCTATAAAATAAAAATATCATAAACGCGGAAAGTATCCTCCCTGATTAGCCTATGCAGACTGCACAGGCAAATCTGGGACGCCACTTTCACACATGCATCAACCCCCTTTTCACAGAGTACAGCACAAATATTAAACTTATCATAAAACCAAGACTGAATCTCATTTAAATTTGTTTTGAAATTTCTTACATTCTGTAATACATGTAATATCTTTGCTTATAAAGCCATGCTGTAGATGAAAACAGAGCTGCAGATCTGTCTCATTGAATTGATAAAATCAGAAACAATCAGTAGCACTTGCTGCATTTCATTGTCTGTAAATAACCAACTTTAAAAACAACACTCTTTGTCCTAAATTATTGGGAAGTCCAACATGACACATGAAAGTCAATAATGGTGCGTCTAAATATTTACTCCAACATTCTAAGAGTCAAAGCTTGGAATTGTGGTTGCTAAAATGAAATAACTTATTTTACCCACCTGTCCCTCCTCATTGAAAACTATCTTGCTGTTAACCAGGATCTTCTTTCTGATCAATTTCTTGGCCAATTTCTCCTTGTCTACTCCCTTCAGCTTCTTCTTTGACTTCTTAGACGTCGGGCCCTCATTAGGATCACCAGGCTACCATAATTATGAACATACATTCTATATTAAAGAGTCAAATTATTATTAAGGAAATATTTTTATTGTGAGATAAAAATTAAGTTTTAATTAATCAAAATTTAGAATTTCATTTTTTGTTTACTGAATTATTGCAATTTTTTAAGATTGTATACAAAAATATTAACATTTTGGGTTTAAAAAGGGTTTCTGACCTTGATTTTAGTAGAAAAAGGGCGTAGACTACTCATGACCTCTAAATCAAGAGGATTGTAATGAAACGAGGAACATGTTGACAACAAACAAAAAGCTCAAGGGAATCACAAAAGCTCAGAATAATAACAATATTCAATTTTCTGAAATAACAAGACTATTGCCAAGCAATATATGTCCCCTACCGACTCCACCATTGTCAGAATATTTTTTTTATTTGCTGCCATAGCAACCAGAATTTTTGACGTAGGAAGAAAATGAAATGACGTGCATAATGTCCATATTGCCATCTATCCATGTTTCAAGTTTCATGAAAAAATATGAAGAACTTAAAGTTATCGCAGGATCCAGAAAAGTGTGACAGACTCACAGACGCACAGACTCACAGACAGAGCTAAAAACAGGTAGGGGACAATAAAATACAGCAAAATGAACCAAACTGTTAATATACACCCACTGAAATTACCCTCTTAAAAAACTATGCACTGTAAAAGCTCATTAATATTTATATTAATATTTATCATCCCCAATTTTTTATTTAAACAAAAAGTTTTGATTTGCCTTAACCACATGCAGTTGAATTATTAAGTTTTCTATATAAATGACATAATTGACATAACACAACATGAGAGGACCAGTGTTAAATTTGGAATACCCTTGTGAAAAATTGTATAGACCACAGGGGTATTTTTTGGAATTGCACACTAATAGCCTATTGATCATCTAATGACATCCAAATATACAAAGACTTCAGTTATTAATGTATTACATAAGCATGTTCTTAGCCTGTATTAAGTGAACTGCCGAGCTCTTACCACTGTTTCTAATACTTTGTCAATGTCCACATTCCTCTTCACTTTAAACAGGTCATCATCCTTGGCATCGATGTCAAACCTGAAAGTACCACTGCCACCACCCTTCTTGGCTTCAGTTTCACTCTCAGAGCTGCTATCCTCCTCATCATCATCATCATTATCATCATCCTCACTTTCAGAGTAATTTTCACTTCCATCATTATCACTTTCATCACTGTCACTATCTGATTCTTTGACTAAGTTCGTCTTACTTCTTTTTTCTGCAATTTTAGTCACAGTTTTAGCTTTTAATTTTGCATTCTTCACATTTATAGTTTTAGGTGTTTCAGTCTCAGAGAAATCGCTTTCCTCAGAATTGTCATCAGACTCACTGTCTTCTTCATTATGATGTTTGTGCACCTCCTTTCTATTTTTCACAGAAGATCTCATGTTAACCTCCTCGTCTGAAGATCCACTTTCACCTTCATCACTACTTTCAACTGGTTCTGAAGTCTTTTGGGTTGATGACTTTGAAGCTTTTTTTGGTGTGTTCACTTCAGGCACTGATTGTTTTGAAATAATTTCTTCTTTTCTTTTCTGGTCCTTTTTCAAAAAACGCACTTTTGGAGCTAATGCAAGCCCAAGTGATCTTAAAAGAAGTAAGGTTATATTAAAATCAGAATCTAACAATGTTATCGTTCTCAAGACACAAAACATTCTAATCAAATATGTTCCCACCAAAGAGCGTTCATATAACAGATTAGCCACTATAATGGGGATGGTTGTAAAAACTGTGTAATTCTGCAGACAGCAACAACGCATGCAATTAGTCATTGCAATCAATTTTACAATATTTTGACATATGCCTTTATGTGGATTGCAAAAAAATTATCCAATTACAAATAAATGAAGTTCAATTACTTCATCTCAATAAATTCTTATAAAGAAAGATGTAAGTTTGGGTATGTTATTACCTGGCAAACTGTTCTAGGTCGATTGAATGAACATCAAATACTTTCTTGTTCCCCATCAGGAACACAGACTTCAGGTAACTCATGAACGCCTGTCAGAATGGTGAACAACAATTTAAAAGCAAACAAGGGACAAAATTGTCACAAAACCAGGTTTTCATTGTGAAAAAAAGTCTGATAAAGGGAGACAACTCAAACTGAACTTTTAAATTGAACAAACAAAATTAACCCCCTTTATTTCAAAATAAATATATTTTTAGTCGTGGCGACCTTGACCTTGGAGATATTGACGTGATTCTTTCGTGCCGCACACCGTCCCATGATGGTGAAAAAATGTGCCAAAAAGATTTTAAAATCTCACAATGAATGACATAGTTATGGCCCAGACAAGCTCATTTATGGCCATTTTTGACCTTTGAACTAAAAGTGTGACCTTGACCTTGGAGATATGGACGTAATTCTTTCGCGCTACACACCGTCTAATGATGGTGAACAAATGTGCTAAATGATTTTAAAATCTCACAAGGAGCAACAAAGTTATGGCCCGGACAAGCTTGTTCCGCCCGCCAGCCCGCCGACATTCGCCAATCTAATAACCAGTTTTTTTCTTCGGAAAACCTGGTTAAATATGAGGGTACACAACATGACATAGGGACAACATCAACAACATAGCATAATAATACATTCATTCATGAAGATTTTGCAATAAATATGGCATCAAGTATTAACGATCTTGTTCTTAAATTTGACCAAGTGATCTAGTTTTGGGACGCACTTGACCAAGACTAAATGCCATCTAGAATTTTCATTAAGATTGGGCAATCAATGTGGCCCCTACAGTGTTTGCAAGTTTTTTTTAAACTAAATTTGACATAGTGACATAGTTTTTTAACCTACAAATGGCCCAATATCAAATGTCAAACAAATGATCATATCAAATTTCACAAAGTTTGGGCAAGAAATATGGCCCCTCTGGAGTATTTACATAGCAAATGTTGCGGACACAAGGACACAAGATGGATGACAAACAAAAGTCAATCACAACAGCTTGCCATGAGCATATTGAGCTCAGTTTAGCTATAAAATACAACAGACATTGCCAATATACGAGTATATGTATTAATGTAACAACAATTTCCTAAGTCTTATTTGTGCAGATGAACTGTAGTGTAATGCCTGAAAATGTCAAAGTGCAACACAAAGGGAACCTTTCTTCCCTTCTGTAACAAAATCAGGAATAAGATCTCTAAATAATTTTGTCATTTTTAACAATCTGCACCTAAGAGAATCCCTCTGCTGTAAAATATTTATTTGAAATTATTTGCTAAAGTTCAGCACAGATCAATCAAACTGGATAAAGGCAGTCTACCCTCTGAGCCATCTCCTTCAGTTCTGGCTCTGCTGCACAGTTGGACTCCAGCTTGGACTGTATACTGTACAGCTTCTTGCTGTTTATCCTGTAATAAACACCAACAAACATCATTATGTTACAATCTTTTTGTTAAATTTATTTATTATTAAGCTGATAAATACCCATTTATGGCCATATGCATCCAGAATAAATCCATAACAGCCTATGAGAAGCTTGCAGTTTGTGTCGGTTTTATGCTGTTTGCTGCTCATCAGTATTCTGGCGTTAAAAATGAAGCCTTTAAAACCGGGATCGATAGAGAAAAATCTTAAATTTCATTTCATTTTCTATGGGTATATAAATGCATCAAAATGCTTATCAGCGAAAGAAAGGCTTAAACAACATTAACAACCCCTACCTGATCTTCTCAATAGGGATCTTCTTGTCAGCGAGCTGTTTCACCATGCCCTCTTCCTCCGAGGGGAGCAGCACCAGCAGTGATTGGCCGTCCCTCTCGTACCTGGCCGTGCGCCCCGCCCTGTGGATATACGTGTTGGCATCCTCTGGGCAGTCCAGCTGTAGGACCCAGTTCACTGCAGGGAAGTCTGTATGCAATATTACATTTAGGTACAAAATGTTTACCCACAAAGTCTGTACACACATATTTAATTCTTTAAGTCCCTGATCCATTCATCTTCAAACGATCAGAATACATGATTTACCAGCATAATATGACTATGCTTAGGTAATAAACCTAAAATACTTCAATTATGAAAATCCAGGCAATTATTTATACATACCAAGTCCTCTGGCAGCTATGTCCGTAGCAAACAGACAGACTCTCTGCTTGTTGAGGAAGTGGTTGTAGGCCTCAACCCTCTTCAGTTGGCTCATGCCCCCATGCAGTGCCATGATGGGGATACCAGGCTGCAGGCGCTTCATGGCCTCAAACACATAGCGTACCTGAAGAAATGTGCGCAAGTTGAAGACTTATATAGTGAACGCTTTTTCCCTTCTTTACTATTGATTGTTATTCCTTCAAATATTGTTCTTCTACAAAGTAACAGATTTTAACCCAGTTATTTTTTATTAATCTGTCATAAATGTTTCCCAGAAAATGAAAAAAAAAGCATTATTGTTAAGCCTTAAGTGAGGGCAATGGGGTCAAAAGAGGTGAAATAAAATTTTATGCTACCACAGTCAAAATTTAAGTTTTGCCACACAAGATGGAATTCTTATTACATTTACTGAGAGCAACACAATGTTAAAAGCCCGCCTTTAAAAATCCGAGCAAGCCAAATTTAAATTTAAGAAGTAAATGGCTTTAAATTGCCCAACAGACTTCCAGTTAAAAATCAAAAACAGCCCATACTTTAATACAGAAAGTAGGGGTATAATAAATGGCAGATATTTAAACAACTCAACATATTTTAATACAAATCCAAATGTTACATGAGTGTTATATTTTAATGAAAATTCATTAATTAACCAAATAAATTCAATAAATTATTGCTAATCTTTTCATTTCTAGTGTCTAAAAGATAAAGATTTAATGTTGTGCAAATCAATATGCTATTCTTTTGAAGCTATTCTTTGTATTTAAACAACGCATTTCATTAGTGTTTATACTTAAAAATTATTAATGGAATATAGTGATGCATGCAACTACATGTATGCTTTCCTTGCATGACAACTATTAACCTGTTACTTGTGCTACAAGTATTTACCTGTTTACAGCTGGTTAGGAAGACCAGGGTCTTGGACTTGAGATGGTTCTTGAGGAAGGACCACAGCATGTTCATCTTCTCATTCAGCTCACACACCACATAGTTCTGAGGATAAATTGCAATATATCAGTTAACCTAGGTAACCTGAATTTATAAACTATTACTTAAAATCAAGTAGTTCACAAAGTTCTGGGGATAAGATGAAATATTTCATGGAAATCAGCAGTTCAACCAAACCTCAATTCTTAAAATTACTTGAGATTAAGAAAGTTTTACATGCCTGCTTATATGAAACCTAAAATTGTAACAAACCCTAAGAAATTGATAACACTGCATGGCTTGCTGGCTTGTGGTTATTATAATAATTGATATTGATAACATGCAAATATCAGTCATGGAAATCAGCAGTTCAACCTAGGTAGCCTGAAATAAATCTTAAATGAGAAACAAGAGCACCGCATAACGTGTGCCAACGCTCGGCTGCCGGTGCAGTTTTGAATAAAAGAAAGATTGTCTGTTGTTTTTTTTTGTTTTTTTTTAGGTCACAGTGACCTTGACCTTTGACCTAGTGACCCCAAAAATGGGTCTGGCATGTAGAACTCATCAAGGTGCACTTACATATGAAGTTTCAAAGTTGTAGGTGGATGCCCTTTGATTTTAGAGACAAATGTCAAGGTTTTAGCACTACGCGGACTGCGGACGGAAGACGGTGGACGCAGAGCTGGCTATGACAATACCTCGGGTTTTCTCCGAAAATAGCCGAGCTAAAAACTAGATACAGGATATTGACTAAAGCATGGTCTTGATAGTAAGCCCTGTGCAGAGCTAGCTGGCTACTGTTAAGTATAATCAATGATACGGTTGTGTAATTACCTATTGTATCAAACAGCTAATATACATTACTATTGAAAAACCCAACATATACACATCTCACATGTTCCCCACACTCTACACATCTCACCTGTTCCACACACTGGACACATCTCACATGTTTCACACACTCTACACATCTCACCTGTTCCTCACACTCAACACATCTCACATGTTCCTCACACTACACATCTCACCTGTTCCACACACTCTACACATCTCACCTGTTCCTCACACCCTACACATCTCACCTGTTCCTCACACTCTACACATCTCACCTGTTCCTCACACTCTACACATCTCACCTGGTCTTCACACTCTACCCATCTCACCTGTTCCTCACACTCTACACATCTCACCTGTTCCTCACACTCTACACATCTCACCTGTTTCTCACACTCTACATGTCTCACATGTTCCACACACTCTACACATCTCACATGTTCCTCACACTACACATCTCACCTGTTTCTCACACTCTACACATCTCATCTGTTCCTCCCACTCTACACATCTCACCTGTTCCTCACACTTTACATATTTCACCTGTTCCTCACACTCTACCCATCTCACCTGCTCCTCACACTCTACACATCTTACCCATTCCTCACACTACACATCTTACATGTTCCTCACAATCTACATATCTCACATGTTCCTCACACTCTACACATCTCACCTGTTCCTCATATACTACACATCTCACCTGCTCCTCACAATCTACACATCTCACATGTTCCTCACACTCTACACATCTCACCTGCTCCTCATATACTACACATCTCACCTGCTTCTCACACTCTACATATCTCACATGTTCCCCACACTCTACAAATCTCACAAGTTCCTCACACTCTACAAATCTCACCTGTTTCTCACACTCGTCACATCTTACTTGTTCCTCACACTCTACAAATCTCGCCTGTTCCTCACACTCAACAAATCTCACCTGTTCCTAACACTCCTCACATCTTATTTGTTCCTCACACTCTTCAAATCTCACCTGTTCCTCACATTCTACAAATCTCACCTGTTCAAGCTGCACTGGTGTACTCTGGGAAGCGTTCTCATGCACTGACACAAACACAGGGTCATGTAGACTGAGTCGGGCAAGATCCTTCACTGACCTATAAACATAGAACTGATATAACTACATGTGACAGAATATTTAAGAAAGAACAGCATTTTTCAGCACTCCATCAGAGAATCAATTGTCGGAAAAATAACCTCTATTTGCATATACATTAATTTAACAATCTTGGTAGATACACATATTTATCACTATATGATGTAACACATCAAGAATTAAATCTCTGAGCTTTTCAAGTTTAACTTTTAAAAGATTTTTCTCAGGTGTCGTGAACATCCTATGCAACAGACCGGAATGCTTGGCAAACCTTAGAAAGAAGGAATGAATTGATGATTTCTGTGAAGTGTCATCAAAATCAAGCAAATGGTTTAAGAGATGTCGTTGAAAAAAAAACTGTTGACAATTGACATCTTACATCACAGCGCGACATCCACTAGAAAGCTACCGACCACAATAGCTCAATAGGAGCACTTTGTACCCACATAAACCCGACCCATCTTTTCTATGACTAGTACAAACCAAACCCCTCAGAGGTTCAATTTGAGAGATCTAAAGATCAGACAAACACTCACCTGGTCTGAGTGGCTGAGAAGAGCAGTGTCTGTCGCTCCGAGGGGAGATTCTCGATGATGGCGTTCATGGTCTGTGCAAACCCCAGGTCCAGAATACGGTCAGCCTCGTCCAACACTGGCATTAACAAGAATAGAAATCAACTAAAAATGTGCGCCCCCCCCCCCCCCCCCACCACATTATACTTTGGTCTGGACACTCCAAATGTAGGAAAAAATAATGCAAAAATATGGATGTGCACAAGTTAGCATACTGGTTAATAGAGTCCCAAAGTTAAATCCCTCTACCACTTTTTGAGTTAAGTGTATCAAAAGTTTATAAAATGTTTTTTGGGTTTTTTTTGCTAAAAATGGTGCAATAACTCTGGTTTTGTCAAAAATATCTTAACCAAAATATGGATGTGCACAAATTCACATGCTGGTTGATATTTCTGCCAAGTCTCCTCCTTCTAGCACCAATACATTTTTGAGTTATCCACAACACAAAAATGTGGGCGAACAGAACCAATGAACTGAATTACAAACTGACGGACAGAAAAGGAAAATCTACGACCCCCTCGCTATCATAAAAGGAGGGATATGAAATTAATATTCATCTTTTGTTGTTTTTTGGGGTTTTCAATTGCATTGGGAAAAGAATAACAAAATAAATATGAAGCCTGAATTGGGAAAACTTAAACTGAACAAGATATGTGTTTGTCAGAAACACTATGTCCCCTTTTGCAACGCTTTGAAGCTATATAATTGACCTTTGACCTTGAAGGATGACCATGACCTTTCACCACTCAAAATGTGCAGCTCCATGAGATACACATGCATGCCAAATATCAAGTTGCTATCTTCAATATTGCAAAAGTTATTGCAAATGTTAAAGTTGGGGCAAACAAACAAACACACAAACCATTACAGACAGGGCAAAAACAATATGTCCCCCACTATAGTGGTGGGGACATAACAAGTTTTTTTTCTTTAATAAACACAGGTAATGTCTACTAGAATTTAAATGATTGTTACCAATTGTTAACTTAAACAAGAGCACCGCATAACCGGTGCCACGCTCGGCTTCGAAAGCTTGTCAGAATTTTTTTTTTTAGAGGTCACAGTGACCTTGACCTTTGACCTAGTGACCCAACAAGAGATGTGTTTGTCAGAAACACAATGCCCCCTACTGCGCCACTTTGAAATAAAATTTCTATTTATCATTTGGCAGGTGACCAAGTCAGACATCACTGACAACCAAGGCCTGTGATTTATCAAAGAGACCATAGCCAGAGTTCATCATGTATGTATGGGCATAAGTCCACTGGTATTTAATGAAAACTAGCATTCACAAATTAGAACAGGTAAGAAATGATAATTATATCAAGAGATGTGTTCGTCAGAAACACAATGTCCCCTATTGCACCGCTTTGACGCTTTGAAATAAAATTGCTATTTATCATTTGGCAGGTATAGAAATCATCTCCCTTTAAAGCTTTTTACTTCCCTTGAATTTAGTCCAATCCAAACGGGTGGGGGGGGGGGGAGGGGGGGTCTCACGGTCAATTATGACTATGTCAGACATCACTGACAACCAAGGCCTGTGGTTTAAAAGAGATCATGGCCAGAGTTGATCATGTATCTATGGACATAAGTCCACAGGTGTGTAATGAACATCAAAGAAATTATAATTATATAATTAAGAAAAAAACTTTGACAAATCAATCATTTGAGTTATAAAATAATAAGAATGATAAATCTGTACAGTAACTGTGAAAAGAACTTCAATTCTTGGTAAGGAAATATATAATATGAGATTTATATTTATATAAATTACTTCCCTTGAAAATAATTGTCTCTAACAAATCTCTATTTTTAGTAGCAAATAATAAAAAGCCACTACCGTGACTGTGATTGACCACTCAAAATGTGCAGCTCCATGAGATACACATGCATGCCAAATATATAAAGTGGCTATGTTCAATATTAAATAATTTTCTCCCTTTTTAAAGCTTATTACTTCCCTTAAATTTGTATTTTTTACTGTAGACCGTAAAGGATGACCTTGACCTTTTACCAAAATGTGTTTGTAAGAAACACAATGCTGCCTACTGCGCCGCTTTGATTTATTTAACAAAAAATATATACGTGGGCAGGTCAGATAACTATGTCCATTTAAAGCTTATTACTTCCCTTGACTTTGTTTTTTCGACCCTAGACCTTGAAGGATGATGTTCACCTTGAAATTTTACCACTCAAAATGTGCAGCTCCATGAGATACACATGCATTCCAAATATCAAGGTGCTATCTTCAATATTTAAAAAGTTATGGCCAATGTTAAGGTTTAAGCACGACGCCTACGGCGGACGACGAGCTGGCTATGACAATAGCTTGGGTTTTCTCCGAAAACAGCCTCGCTAATAATTAAACAATGCATTTTGTTTTTGTTTTCTTGTTGTTTTTTAGAGAGGACTTTTTTGTTTTGAGGAAAAATATAAACAGTGCCTGGTGGGAATGGTGCCACATTTTGGCCCTAAAATGGAAGAAAATATTCTCTGTTTCTATAGGTGCCAAGAAGACAGAAAATGCCACCCTTATGTAGCATGTGCGGACCCTAGTGATATATTGGTACAAATAAGTCCAGATTTGGATCTTTGGCATCAGGACACTTACAAAGAAAATGCAAAATGCAAGCAAACAGGAACAATTTACAGTACTACAAAGTACAAATACAGTATCTCATCCCTGATGATTTATTGGCCAGACTCACATAGTAAGTTATTAACTGTAACTGACTTTTTGGCAATTAGCACACGTTTGTTCTGTCAACATTTACTGTACAGGGGACTTAATAACAGTTTCAAAGAAAGGCCGGCAACAAAATTTATGGAGCCATTTGCTAGCGGGCTTCAGCTAATTTCCATTGCTGCATACATACCCAGTAACTTCAGGGAGTCAGCGGTGAAATACGAAGTCTCGTCCATATGCTGTAGCAGTCTGCCAGGCGTGCATACAACAATGTTGGTACGATTGATCCGACCTGCCTCTTCTTTTAGGGGCTGAAGTAGAACATGGACATCCTGGGGTATTAGAAAGAAAAAAAAATTAATTCCTTTCAAAATCAGGAATATTAGTAGATAAATCTGTAACTAGATGCAACCTATGTCAACTAGAACTGTCACTGCCATGCCTGAAAAACTCCCCTCCCCGATAAAATTTAAGTACAACAAGAGATGTGTTTGTCAATGACACAATTTCCCCTACTGTGACGCTTTGATTGATTTTTTTTTATCATTTGGCAGGTACAGATAATTATCTTCCTTTAAAGCTTATTACTTACCCTGGATTTACTTCCCAAGGATGACCTTGACCTTTCACCACTCAAAATGTGCAGCACCATGAGATACACATGCATGCCAAATATCAAGTTGCTATCTGAAGCGACGTAGAAGTTATGAGCATTTTTCGAAACCTAAACGCAAAGGGTGACAGAAAGACGGACAGACAGACAGATGGACGGACGAACAGTTCAATCACTATATGCCCTCCTTCCGGGGTATAAAAATATGCAAAGGGCAATTACTCTTAAACTGGAGAAGCAAGAAATATGGTTTTGTGTATTGCACATCCATTCAATATGATCTACATACCTAATATGTTTCAAGTTTATACATCTTACAAATATTAACAAAGGGAAATAGTAATAGGGGAACAAGAAGTATGGTTCTTGTGAAATGCCCAGCCCCTTCATAAGCTCTTACTACTTATGAACTATTAAGCAGATACCCCGAATAGTTGCAGAGATATGCTCCATACAAAATTAGAACACACATTTACAAAGAGCAATAACTCTCCAAAATATGGGAGCAAGAATTATGTTTCTTTTGCACTGCACACACCCTCAATGAAATCTACCTATCTTCAAGTTGGTGCCTCAGATAGTTCTTGAGATATGCCCCAGACAATTTTTACGTACAAAATTTACCAAAGGGCAGTAAGTCTAAAAAATTTGCAACAAGAGTTCTGGTTCTTAAGCACTGCACACAGCCTCAACTAGATCTCCCTACCTATAAAGTTTTAAGTTGATACCTCTAAGTTTCCAAGATATGCCACTGGCAAAATTTAGGTAAAAACAAAGGGCAATAGCTATGAAAATATGGGAGCAAGATGTATGGTTGTTGCGCACTGCACAAGAAATGCGACACCTGGAGAAAGATATCTATAGCCAATTGTATAAAACTGGATAACTATTATCCAGTGGATAACTTTTGATTATCTTCAACTTTAGAATATCTTTTTTGGTTAGAAATTGTATAAAAAATAATAGATAATCAAAATGGTGCACATTTTGGTTTAGTTTTGGATAAGATTTAGCCAAGGAATTTGATTTTGGTTATCTTTATCCGAATCAGGTTGAATTGGCTATCCGTATTTATACAATTGACAACTGGAAAACGATGGACCGACTGACAACCTGACAACAGCATAATTATTTACATTTTGGTTGTGTGAGGAGGGGTATAATGAAAGTAAAATAATAATCTTGAGACTCAAGAAACATTTCTTATCAAGAGAGTAAATCCTGTAATGATCTTTCATCAAACAAATAGCTTGATATTAAGCTGTGGTACATGTCTATGAATGGAAAGTGAAAAGCATTGGGGGTTTAAACCCTTTTGATGGCAAACCTTACCTCACAAAATTTTCATAGAAAACTAAAAACTGCCTACTTTTCCACCAATAACCAGTCCCGCAGAGAAGTCATGGAACTTTCCAATTTTCTTGAGGACTTCAAACGTTTGAAATGCCAGCTCCCTGGTAGGTGAAATGATGAGGGCCCCAAGGCCATCATTCTGAGACCACTTCTCCCTGAACAGGCATTCCAGCACCTGAAATGTATGGCAACAAAATGTTATCATCCCCAATATTTAATGTCATAAATATATGTTATATTGTCAGACCTGTACTGTTAAATGATATGTGCCGATACTATAGACAGTAATAACAAAATGTATTGAGTATGGTTAACAACCGGTTTATGAAAGAATAGATTATCCACCATGAAACAAACCTGTGGGTTTGTTTATTGCTTCAAAAGTCTCATAAGAAAAATTGACATACATGTACTTTGAATTAAATTAAGCTTTATTATGAAAACTTTTAAAACATTCAGGACAGACTTTATCACGGACAAAAATTATTTGCAAGAATCTGTTAGACAATATAAACAAGATCAACAGGGCTTGCACTAAGCGGCGTACGGCCGTAAATTACGCCCGATAATGGTTTCCATACGCCGATAACAAAAACCCATGACGTCCACTATACTTCCTTAAAATTGGTCATAGGTTACAATACACTAAATGATCGCTTCATGTAGGGCTGTACTCTCTAAAAAAATATCATAGTTGACAGGGAGGCATGTTTTACACTTTTTACCATTATTCGGGTGTTATCTTGCGGAGATAATGGTAGGGCATGAATAGGTGTTCACTACTGAATCCCTGAAATATGATACACGTGAAGACTATAGTAAACCATTGCACTAGCAAAGGTTACATTCCACTAAGAAACGGCCGAAAAAAAAGTTGCAAAAACAGTCGATTTTGATTTGTGTCAAGTTCTTTCTTGCATTGTACATGACATACCTTTTTTATTGCATAAATCGATTCCGCTTAGAATGGCCTTTAAGAAAAGGTATGGTTATGGGGGTCTCTATGTGCAAAATGTTGCATTTATTTTCGCTCAAAGTTGTCGCTTTTACATTGAATTATATAGGGAAACTATTTAGTGTATTATGACCTAAACGCAAAACCAGGCCTAGTCACAAAGGAGCTGTATTTACAGAAAATCATCATTTCTTTAGTGGGATATGACGCGTTTTGGCAAATTTCACGTAATAAATGCGTTTGTTTCACGAATTTAAGGAGCATCGTGAGTTTTTAAGAAGAAACTACGTTTTCAGAGGAAAATAAGAAAAAAAACGTACAAAAACTCGTCTTGAGCATCTCAAATCGCCACAATTTGTGCTGACAGAGCTCATGAACACGTTTTAATAGTTGTTTACTTCTTTTTCTACATAGCTTGTAACAATATTCCAGTATTTTGACCTATTGTAATTATTTAGGGTAATCGTTTTTCGCCTGAACGCCCGTTATAAATCAAAGCTCCGAACGCGAAAGCCACATGGCTTATCAGGCGTTATAATAAAGTGCAGTTTCAAGCATTTCTACGTGAAAGATCGGTCTGAAAATTGGCATGCAAATAGAAAAAAAGTTTATAAGTATCGAGAAGTGCTTTTTTTCGCGATGTTAACAGTAAACGTTGTCTTATAGGTTACAATACACTAAATGATCGCTTCATGTAGGGCTGTACTGTCTAAAAAAATATCATAGTTGACAGGAAGGCATGTTTTACACTTTTTACCATTATTCGGGTGTTATCTTGCGGAGATAATGGTAGGGCATGAATAGGTGTTCACTACTGAATCCCTGAAATATGATACACGTGAATACTATAGTAAACCATTGCACTAGCAAAGGTTACATTCCACTAAGAAACGGCCGAAAAAAAAAGTTGCAAAAACAGTCGATTTTGATTTGTGTCAAGTTCTTTCTTGCATTGTACATGACATACCTTTTTTATTGCATAAATCGATTCCGCTTAGAATGGCCTTTAAGAAAAGGTATGGTTATGGGGGTCTCTATGTGCAAAATGTTGCATTTATTTTCGCTCAAAGTTGTCGCTTTTACATTGAATTATATAGGGAAACTATTTAGTGTATTATGACCTCATACGCCGAAAATAGCAAATAGTAAGCTGTCGATTAAAATAATACTTCAATCAACACTGCTTTCTGCCGACTCAATGTGTTTTGCACACGTCTCGATCAGTCTAAACTTCGCCTCCTTATATTTGATACCGCCCGCAGGTGATTAGCAAGTTTATTGTGTGTTGTTTATCTAACGGTTACACAATTTACCCCCGCGCGGATCGCTAATTGACCGTGACAAACCAGTCGCTTAATATTGGTTGCTTTAACAACACACTCGTGCCTCTTTGCGCGTGTCGCATGTTGTCTAATGATTAGGAGATAATTGCTGGTTTGGGGCAGACGGCACGGTAAAAGAAAGACGGCAAAAATAATTAAAGAAAAACAAAACTGATCAAAGTTTAATTAATTACGTAGATTCACTACCGTATAAGTTCCCGCGAGTTTTCTCAGTTTGTTAATTCACCGATAATTACGAGTAATAACCATCTTATATAAACTGGAATCACAATTCATTTTCTATACTAACATGTCATTTTACTAGTCAGAAACATTCAGAAAACACATTTCCTGGATTAGATATAACTTATCCGAGTAGAATTAAATTGCTACGCCATGACCTTCGACATTGCAAATGGCTGACCTATTGTAACATTCAACCCGCGTTTAGTTCAAAGCTGGCGATTCAAATTACAAGTAATGTTGATTCAATAATGGAGAAAACATAAAATGGATTTAACTAACATTTGATAAGGTTTGTTAAACCAGATAACAACAAGGAAAGTTTGGATTATTGAAGTTAAACTGGTAAGGCATTTATAAAGTGTACATATTTCGGACATGTATAGTATTCGGATAAACAGTAATAGATATACTAGATGCTCCATCATGACCATTCATTAAGATTGTGTTTTGTTGCAAATGCAGTCATAGGGGTGAGGATAATAAAATGACAATAAATATGTGATGAAAACTTGCAACCGCACATATCTCAAATAACTTAAATGTGTTGAATGACTTAAATGTGTTATGATTATTAATCAATAATAAATAATTTAATTTAAGTAGATTTTAAGAAGAATTTATTGTTTTTACAAATGAACATAGAAAAATGATAGAAATAATAAAAGTTTTGAAATTAACATGTTTTGTCGATATTGTTTGCACAAACTTATACCCTGATTTTCCAAACTTCTCCCTATTTTTAAAGCCTAGGGTAGTTTCCGCCTTGTTGTATGATATATCTAGTTACTTTCACAGATGTACAGTGACCCAAAATGGATGGGAAGAGTTTGTGATCATTTACGCAGTTGACATTCTGTTAACATCAACATTAAAGTGGTTTGGACTTCCAACATTTTTGAGTGGGACTTCCATAAGTAAAGGGCAGGAAGTCAGGACTTCCAAAATTTATTTCTTAGTGCAAGCCCTGGATCAATTTTATCATAACAGGAATACTGCTGTCACTTGAAAGCAATAATGTGCAAAGAGATTTTCTGGCTTCTTCAAAAAGGACCTGTAAAAGGGACTTTCCCAAACGGGGAACAATTACAAAATTCTCAAATGATTTCAGAACAAGAGCTGTCACCATAGGATGACATATGCCCCCTATAAACGCTTTGATAGAAGTTATAGCATTTTTCGAATCCTAAACGCAGATTTTGAAACCTAAACGCGGACCCTAACTTCAAGGTCAAGGTCACAGGGGTAAAAATTTGTGTGCGTATATGAAAGGCCTTGTCCATATAAACATGCATACCAAACATGAAGGTTATATCTCAAGGGACATAGAAGTTATGAGCATTTTTCGAAACCTAAACGCAGATTTTGAAACCTAAATGCAGACCCTAAGTTCAAGGTCAAGGTCACAGGGGTCACCATTTGTGTGCGTATGAAAAGGCCTTGTCCATATACACATGCATACCAAATATGAAGGCTTTATCTCAAGTGACTTAGAAGTTATGAGCATTTTTCAAAACCTAAACGCAGATTTTGAAACCTAAACGTGGACCCTAACTTCAAGGTCAAGGTCACAGGGGTCAAAATTTTGTGCGTATGGAAAGGCCTTGTCCATATACACATGCATACCAAATATGAAGGTTATATCTCAAGGGACATAGAAGTTATGAGCATTTTTCGAAACCTAAACGCAAAGTGTGACGGAAAAACGGACAGACAGACAGACGGACAGTCCGATCACTATATGCCCCCTTTTCTTTGAAAGGGGGCATAAAAAAACCAAAATGTAGGAAAGATGCAGCACATTAATTCCAAACGCACATTATCTGGCAGTGACTGTGAACAAATAAAAAGAGCACTGAAACTAAATAATAATTATGTCAGCAAAAAGGCATGAAGAACAATATAAAGATGTTTTTTGCAATTTAGTAAGTGCAATTAAAAAGACTAATATTTTCCAACCTGAATATAAACACAAAAGCAATTTTCTCAATGTCAGTTTGTTTCCCCAATTGGTGCGGTACCGGTACTTTTCCAAAGTGGGCAAATAAATAGCTGGTGCAACCAACCTACGTTCAAGGAAAACTGATTAGCCCTAATAGCTCTATACAGACAGGGGTTTTTTTTACTAAGAAAGTGACGCCGATATTCGGCGTCTTCCCCTACCAGAATTTTTCCCCTAAAAATACCATTTCGCCTCCAAAAATATAATTTTTCACCATAATATAATATTTTACCCTCAAAGAAATGTTTTTTTTTCTTTTGGGAAGTCGACACTTATCCAATTTGTATCATGTACAACGATCTCGCTCTCTCTCTCTCTCTCTCCTGACGAACACTCAAATCTGGGAATCCCAGTGATTCTATATATAGCTCTTAAATTACGTCATGGAAACCGGGCAACTAATCGTATTAATCATGTGACTATTTTACTGGATTCTGGTCTTGCGCGAGAAGGATGTTTCGTCAATTAATTACCGGAAACCAGTCGAATTTTCATCCGGGTTATGTGAAAGCCAATATATAAACGTTAAAACAGAAAAAAGTCTCACAATTGGCGTTCATACACAAACAAAATAAAACGTTCGGACTCGGAAAATATTAATTGCGTTGACACATTTTTTAAGAATGAATCATCAAAAACCGTTGAAACCCAGCAGGATTCGGAGGTACATGTAATCAACATCGATTAATACTGTCGGATTATTGTGAAAGTGAAAGTAGACAATCGGCAGCTGCCGCACCTTTCCCTTCCAATACTGTAGCAGATCTAGATCGTCAACCCATTCATCATGAAATTGAAATCACAATATTGACATCGTTCCCCGGCCCCAGTTGAAAACATTTCCCATTATTAGATATACCCCATCAACTTTATTTAGGACTTTGACTTTAATATCATACTTGTTCATGTGTTTAAGAACAAAAAGGTCAGAGACACTCCTCTTTTTCTAAAACAAGAGGGCCATGAAGGCCCTGAATCGCTCACCTGACTAACCTTGCTACATCAACTTAAATTTTATCAGACCCATATCCCAAGCCAGATTTCATTAATTAATACATTCTGACAAAATTTCATTAAGACATGATGAAAACTGAGACCTCTTTCATCTACACAAGGTTTAACTAGAAATGGCCCGATGACCTAATTTTGGACCCCAGATGACCCATATACGATCCAAAATCAGATATTATTAAGATAAACATTCTGACCAAATTTCATAAACATCTGATGAAAACTGTGACCTCTATTGTTTACAAAAGGTTTTTCTATTATTTGACCTAGTGACCTAGATTTTGACCCCAGATGACCTAAATACAATCCCAACCCAGATTTCATCAAGATAAACATTCTGACCAAATTTCAAAAAGATTGGATGAAAACTGTGACCTCTATTGTCTACACAAGGTTTTTCTATAATTTGACCTAGTGATCTAGATTTTGACCCCAGATGACCCAAATACAATCCAAACCCAGATTTCATCAAGATAAACATTCTGACCAAATTTCATAAAGATTGGATGAAAACTGTGACCTCTACTGTCTACACAAACAAAATGTTGACGGACACACACACGCACGCACAACGGACGCCCGACATCACACTGTCACATAAGCTCACTATGTCACTTTGTGACAGGTGAGCTAAAAAGTAACTGGGCTCAAACCACTGTCATTTGATGATGTGGTCACCGATGCCTGTGTGTGACTGTTTGTTTGCTTTTTATTAATTCTATCTAATGCAGTTTATTTAAAAAGAAAATCTATTTATTTTGCAGGATGAAATGTTTTTTTTCATAAGCTATTTTTTCGGTATGACTTAGCTTTGTGTGACATTTTATTATCAGGAAACAGTGTAGATGTACAAATCATGCAGGCAGGTCTATAATTAACAAGCATATTTGCGTTAATACGCAATTAAAATAGCCAACAAGGGACACAATTGTCACAAAACCAGGTTTTCAATTGGAAAAAAAAGTCTGATAAAGGGAGACAACTAAAACTGAACGGATTGTTTATAATAAACCCCCTTTGTTTCAAAATAAATCTATTTGAAGTCGTGGCGACCTTGACCTTGGAGATATTGACGTAATTCTTTCATGTGACACACCATCCAATGATGGTGAACAAGTGTGCCAAATGATTTTAAAATCTCACAATGAATGACATAGTAATGGCCCGGACAAGCTCATTTATGGCCATTTTTGACCTTCGAACTCAGTGTGACCTTGACCTTGGAGATATCAACGTAATTGTTTCGCGCGACACACCATCTAATGATGGTGAACAAATGTGCCAAATGATTTCAAACCTCACAATGAACGACAAAGTTATGGCGCAGACAAGCTTGTTCCACCGGCCCGCCGACATTCGCCAATCTAATAACCAGTTTTTCCTTCGGAAAACCTGGTTAATAAAAACGTTATTAAATTCAGAATAAAGTGTACAAAAACGCAAATACAAATTTAATAATGTTATTCCCGTAAAAAACCTTGCGTCACGAAATGCAATTCTTAAGAACACTGGGCGTATTTTTTAGACTGGTTATTTTCGGTACAAAAATGTATCGGATAGTTTATATGCCGTCCTATGAAGAAAAGAAGGCAGTCTTTCCAGCGATTATCAATCTTTTGGGTATTATTGTAATTATACTTAGACCCGTCCGATATCTACTTTCATTGTCAAGGTATTCAACTCAAAACGACCCCATAACGGGGTGCATCGCTTTGAAAAGCCATAACTTCATCAATTGTGCAGCGATTTTCACAAACTCGGTCTTATTAAACGCAAAATGAATGAACTTTGATCAGAAATTCAGTAATTGTTTGTTGTTATGTACAGGTACCTTTTTGAATTCCATTTGTATAAATAATAAAGTAACCTTTGTAGATTTTTATTATATTATATATGTCATTCCCTAAATTACCCAATTGAGTTTAACACCGGGGGTGAAAAACCATATTAAGCTCAAAAGTAGGGGGTGAAAAATTTTGCTAAAACTCTATTGAATTTACAATAAGAAGATACTGATTTAATAGGGTAGGAAGCATTGTGATGAAAGGAGAAAATGCTAATTTCAGCAATTTCTCCTTTTATTTCAATGATTTCCACAGTCACAAACATTTGCAGAAAGAATTAACTGTTCTGGGTTAAGGGTTTATGTGGTCTGCAGCAAAGCCATCAGAAGAGAATCGTGTCAGAGAAACCTGGCCTGTAGCCAGCAAATCCTTTACTCTAATAGCACTATTAATTGGAAAAAAGAGTACACTATAATTATTTCTAAATCTGCCATCTCAAGGAGATAATTCTGGACTTAATGGTCCGATGTTGCTCATTTTCGACAGGGCTCGAGTTTTCATTGATATGAAGACACTGTGCAAGTTTGGAAAGAATTGGATGAAAAATTTGGACTTTATTTCATAAACACCATTTTCTCAATTCAAGGGGAGGTAATTCTGTACTTCATGGACCAATAATGCTCATTTTTTGTAGGGTTCGTGTCCTCATTGATATAAAGACACTGTGCAAATTTGGAAAGGATCGGACAAAAAATGTGGAAGATTTTTGAAAGTTTTCACAAAATAGGCAAAAACGAATAAACATGCAAAGTTCAACGAGCTCCTGCGGCCATGTTTTTTGACGAATCAAATTTCTTTGAACAACTTTTTCAGGGGAGCCTTCAAAGGTCATCCCTGTGAAATTTTTTGAAAATCTGATGAGCGGTTTCTGAAAAGAAGATTTTTTAAGGTTTTTACCATATATGGTCATGGCGGCCATCTTGGTTGTGTGATCAAATTTTTTTTAACAATTCTTTTGTCCCATGACCTAGGGATGCTCCACATGAAATTTAGTTGAAATTGGCTCAATGGTTTAGTAGAAGAAGATGTTTACAAATTGTTTACAGACAGACAGACGGACAGACGGACGCCGGACGGTGAGTGATCACAATAGCTCACCCCGAGCTATCGCTCAGGTGAGCTAAAAACCCTGAAGTCTGTAGGTGAGTTATAGACATTGAAATGAACAGTTTTAATTTTTTCCCCAAATATGTCTCTTTCGCGCTCAATTTTCCCCTCTTACCCAGCGTCCAGCGTCTTCCCCTTTTTCTAAAAAAAAAACCTGACAGATGATTGTATCATGACAGCCAGAAGGTCATATCAACAAAGAAGGCTGATAAGCTCTTCTGGCTTTCAAGAGACGATATCATACTTTGCGCACCCTGGTAAGTTACTTACAGGGACAAGAAAGGCAAGTGTTTTTCCTGATCCAGTTTTTGCAGCTCCCAAGATATCATTCCCATTCAGAGCCAAATGTATGGCCTCCCTTTGGATGTCTGTAGGCTTTTCAAACTTGCCGCTTGCCAGACCTTGAACAGAAGTAATCATTAGCTATAAGGTTGTATTTTGTGTTTATGGGTTCATATTAATAATGACATCACACTATATTTGTATAAGCTGCTTACTATCAAATGTCAATTAAGATTTTTTCTGCTATTTAAAAAAAGCCGTAAAATGAACCCAATCCCAAAGCAAACGGACCAGATTCAAAACCACAATTGAACAAAAATCCCAATTTCCCCCCAAAAAAATTATTTCTATTAAGTATTTTGAAATTTCTATTAAGTATTTTGAAAGAAGTGTTTAATGAGTTTTCTTTATTTAGTTTTTATTCATTGCCAACATTGTAGAAATCTGTCAAATAAATTATAGATTTTTATTTACAAGAATTACAACTAACATAAAATTCACTACGGTAATGTATTCATTGTTGATGTATTGTTGTTCATACACAGAGCAAGTTGTTATACCAAAGTTACATTATATTAAATACTGTTAAACTGTTACATGTAATGTGAATAAAAACTACATCTATTTACCCTTCAAAGTTTTCTGGCTCAATGGGAAGTCTGTAAATAAGTTTGCCTTACTGGAATCAAACTGAAAAATAAATAAATTTAAAGCAAATAATTCTTTCAGTGCGAAGGGTAATTATCATAATTATGATAATATCATAGCAGTTATTTATTATAGAAACTTACACAAATTATGTATGGTTTACTCAGAAGTTTCCCATGGGAACTTGTATATTGAATTGTTTAGCTAAAAAAATCAGCAAGTATGTTTTATTTAAATGACTTAACCTGTCAACAGAATCCAACCCAGTTAGGGATATCTACCACAACTGTATCATATTGATTTCACATTATAAATCCCAAATCCAGCACTTTCTGACAGAAATTTATAAAAATCATTCAGTCAATATTAACTCATAGTTTGAGCATAATTTTTTATTAGAAATTACCACATGCATAAAAAATAAAACTTAAAATAAATCATCAAAATCTGTACAAATTGTCTGAAATTGTGATCATGGTACAGTACAGGCACCGTGTACTTAAGCAAATGCCACTCACCGCGGTGTTCATCTTACTATGTTCGCTTACCAATATGAACCCAGCGATGGGTGTTCAGATCAAATGTCGCCGGGGCCATTTGCCATAAGGCGAACACCGCGAATCACTGCGGACCCATAATCCATAATATCTACAGGGGTGTTCATTGTGTTCGCAAAAAATAAAATAATTGAACATAAACTTTTTGTCCCTTTCATTTAAGTGATCATGAATAATGTATTTCACACCCATGCCAATGACAGTAATTTCTGTCTTTTTAAACGCCGCGTATAAAAGAAAACCATATTCGCACCTAGCTGTAGGATAACGCACCTGGAGGAGTGATAATTGCGTGTTTGATTATGCAATTAACAGTTTGAAGCCATGGAGAACTCATAACTGATTGGAGTAATCGTATTATCCCAAGTCTCTGGATTCCCCGATACATGCATGTCAACTGTCTCAATCGCATACATGCAACTTTTCCCATCTTTATCCATTACCGGTACTTGATAATCCCATATATGCCCGATTTCCATTTTTAAAAGCAAATTATGGGTGGGTAATATAGATGATAAAAGTGCTCGCAAGAATGTCAATAACACAAATGTTCACAATTTTTGAAAGTAACAAATGAATTTCAGCATATGATTCTATTTACAGATTTGATGAAATAAGCGTCCAATCAGGACAGTTGTATTCCAACATGCGTAAATCACCTGACATGGTTTGCACGCGTCATGTTCAGCTATTTTCTGTTACAACTTCTACATGAAATAAATGAATTTCTTTGTCCTAATAAAAAGCGCGCGAAAATTGGCGTGGGTGTATTTATTTGTAAATAAAAAAATTCGTAGTGGGTACAACTTTGAGATCATTTAATTTCCATTAAAAGTTTCAGTGTGAAGTTCAACCAAACAACCGGGGTATCTCGCAAATTATTTGGCATTGACATTTCTTCTTAATAAAATATAATTTAAACACCCTGCATCATTACCGTTACGCTGTTTCAGTTCCTTCATTACTGAAACAATTATTGTATTGTTTACTGACTGCACACAAGTGTCGTAACATAATGATGCAGTACGTAAATTCTTATAGTTCTTTAAGCCGGACACAAGTAAATAAATGATTTAATACTCACTTGATTTCATTGAAACTCGATATGTGTTGTTAAAAAGGGCAATTGCATTGATTAACACCATAAGAGTTAATCGTATTGATCATCTAAACGCTTTATTTACGTTCCCGACTTTACGTACTGTCCGAATTTAAGTATGCATACATGTGCACATACATGACTTGTAATATCTACATGAAGTATATGATTTTCTTGTGTACATGTCAGGGCTCGAAATTAACACTCGCACACTCGCAAAATGCGAGTGAAAAATACTGATTGCGAGTTAAGTTTTAAGCCACTAGTATTTTTTTGCGAGTAAAGAAATAGTGGAAAAAACTAGTAACATAAATGCACTCGACGTCATGAACGCTTAACCGTTGGTCAATTTATAGAACGTCTGAATACCTGTATGCGGAAGCGCGCACCTTGTTATGTAGACTCGTATACTTATAGTACAGATACGCGGATAATATTGGTACAAAGAACATGAAACAGTCGACTATTCACATTTGTTCATTGAACTTGAAAAGACATGGCGTCGAAGCCAAACATAATAAGTTTCTTTTTGCCTACAGACGGAAATAAAAATACGAAAGATAAAGCAAAGTTAACCGTTGATTTGTATTTTGGTGACATCGCACTCAACACACAATATCATAGCTGATTTTTTTCAATATTTGAAACCCCATTAAAAATATCCCAAACCGACACTTAAACTTTGTTTTCTGAGTGAACACGACACACTTATATTTGAAAACAATACCCTTATGGTCCAAGGAACTGATATCTTTGTATGATTGCAGAAATAAAATGTGTATGTTAAGTACTTTTTATTTTGTTTTAATAGTACTAATATTAATGTCCAAACTTTTGTATGTTTCCTGCACAATTTGCGAGACTGTTTTTGATTTTGCGAGTTGGTATTAAAGCTGCTCGCAATGTTTTGCAAGCAGAAAAAAAGGTTAATTTCGAGCCCTGCATGTACATTTAAAACGTGTGAATGACCCTTGCAGACAGGTATTTATGGCAGCTGCGCAGCATCACGGTGATCACCAGTGTTCCTGTCAACAAGTCAACAGCATGCAATCGCGGTGATTTCGACTGTTCGCCGCATAGTCAGTAGCGTGTCCGTCCCCCGCAAAATGTCACTCATCGGGAAAAGTGAACACCGCAGACAGGCGTTTTTGTTTAAGTTACATGGTGCCTGTACTGTATGATAGTTTGCATTTCGATACTCTTGAATTTAAAATCAAAGCTAAGTAATATTCTGCTGTTAATGTGTTAAATTTATATGTTATTTCCACAAAGCAGTAAACAAGTATTTGATCTTCATTTGTATGAAATTATGACCATTTTTGTTATCTTAACCATTTTTACACCAATTTTGTCTCCAGATTTCTAATTTGATGTAAACATTAACAATCGTTTCAATACATATTTGGTTTAGTAATTCCATAGGGCAGTCAACAGCAGTTTTTAATTGCTGATGATAAACTGTCAAACTCTGGTAATCTTTTCTTAGAGATTTAGACCATAACTGAACACTGCAAAGCAATAAATAACTAAATCAATTTTTTAGTTTTGTTGTCCAAATGCCTAGTGCCATTGAGTTCTCCCCCTTTTCAGTGTGACGTATTCATACTAGGTTAAACACACTGTAAATAAATAAGTTTGGCATGGGAAATGATGGATTTAAAGAGAATTAAATATATCTTTGAAGGTAAATTATATATTGTTGATATGTTTTCATAAATTCAGAAATTGTGTTACTCGTTTCCTTAATCGATCGATAGGCTGTAACCGGAGGATACTATAAAACAAAAACATAATTATGTTAATTCTGTGTATTTCATACTTTGAAAATACTATACACTTCAATTCTACGATACACACATCCGGATGCATTTATCCGAAATTTAGTTTAATATGAAAAACACGCCAGCGTACCTCGGATTTTGCTTGATCCAATTTCTTTATTTCTTCATCAATAACTTCATGGTTACTCTTTTTGGATCCATACAACTGTTTCCTTAATATTTTTCCCTTTCGACCCTTAAATTGGTCGCGTTTCTTTAACTTAAAATTCATTCTATCCTCGTGTTTTGATAGTTATCTCCCGTTTTTTAGGCTACATTACAGTATAGTTATCCACGTTTGGAGTATTCTACCAAGCGACAACCACTCAACCGCGTGTTTGAAAACACATAAAGTGAAATGGTATGTGTGGTATATTTTTTGTTCAATCAACAAAAACATTGATTATAATATTGTCGAGGGTTTAAAAAATAGGGCGGATATTGTTATTCTTCATAGATAAGCTACTTACATTGTATGTTTGTGCAAATACATCTAATTCGGAGTGTGTGTATATAAATGTTATACTGCTATGTGTGGGACACATTTTTTAAATGCTATGTGTGGTATACAAGAATTTGCCCGTCAGTTCTGCATTTAATCTGAACACAGTTTTGTAAGAATCTAGAACATAAACTTTAGCCTGTCCTGAAAATATATCAAATTAACCAAATGTTACATTATTGAATACTGAAGTAATCGTGTAATGATTAAACAATTTATGTTTAACTGAACATAATTCTTATAAAAGCATACATGTTATGTTGAAATATAATATTTCTTTGTTTTACTTATTGTCTTTAAATAAATATAATGATTGACATTTCTGCCTGATTATTGAATTTGGTCCATTTTTTTATGAATGACAAAGAAAATAAGAGCACATGTTTAAAAATGGGTTTTACTTCTATTGTTTTTCAGACTTGAAAAGGATTAGTCGAAAGATCTGTAACGCTTTTAAGGTTCGAAGCTGTGTAAGAACTACATGAACACCATCAAACCACACGGAAGGTGATATGTGGCAAGTTAATGATCAAAACCACAGTGACAGAGACAGGGACCTCGCTTCATTCTGTGATGTTTATGGAAAGCTATTTCAACTAACTATGCAAACATATCATTTAACACTGATGTTAACAATATTTGATATCTGATTTAATGACATTTTTTTCAAGTAAATAAAAAACAGTGAAATTTTGTACTAAATGGTTGTTGTATACTGCATTGATCATTCAATAAATACGCCAAATCACTAGAAACTGTAGCAACCATTAAATTTTAATATTAGCCAAAGTACTACTTATTTACAAATACTGTGTGAATTATCGTTTTATCTGGCGGCCTTCCGTTAACCGTTCGATTCCAGATACATGTTTTGATCATTTTGCAGTCAAATAAGTGTGAACCGTGTGCGATCATAAGCAGAGTGTCTTCACATCTAGAGTTTCGGTACATATCATGCTTTGCATAAACCTGTATTATTTTATTGTTCATTATATATGTTTGACTCTATCATGTAAAGGCAAAAACATGTGTCCAGTAGATATTCATATGCGAAACGTTGTAAGATTTTAGACTGAAGCAGAAATGTACATGTACATACCATGTTTTAGTTATAGACATTTGCCCTAACTCTCATGCGTTTACTTCGTCAGATAGTAGTGCTGTGACACACTCAGGGTCCTGATATAATGTAGCCTAAGGCGCGAAGGAAGGACCATATAAACCTCAAAAAGGCAAGCAGAAATGGCCCTGGCTCGACATGAAAGAAACCATATATTCACTTATTAAAAGAGGATGTTCGTTTACCCAGCATCTGTGCTTCTTATTACAGAAGCCTATTAAGTTCATTGCCTATGCATGGGGTTGTTTTAAATGTCGATACTCCACATTACAATGACGATAACCCGAAAACGCAAATGTGATAACACGAAATCACTAGCATATTGATTCATCGTTCTATAGTAGTATTGTGTCATCGTCATCGCACTTCCGAGCAGTAATCGCCTTCGTACCAACATCGTTCTTTCGTGTTGTCGCGTACGTTATTGCCATCGAGCTGTCGTGTTGTCGTGTAGTCATCATAATGTCGCGTTATCGCCAATGTACTGTCAAGTATCATGTTAAAAATCAACCCAAGCATAGGCGATGGTCTTTACGAGCTACCGAATGTTCTGGTCTAGTATATCGACACTTAAGTATAATTGCCTGTTGCAGGGTGAGATTCGCATGATTCGCGGGAAAGTGATCAATCCGACTGATGACGCAAATTAGTTTCTTTACCGAAACCAGGTCTTAAAGAATTGACACTTTGAAAGCTGGATCGAACAATTTTGCCAGTGAAGGACATTTTGGAGTTCATCGTTGTATGATGTTTTCGTTATGACCTCTCTAAGGAGATGTCTTGTACCGGTATATATTACAAGTAATTCCGGTGTAATTGACATGGTATATACGTTAAGAATAAGGTAACGCCAGGTTTCAGAAATTCGCCGAGAGCCTGTGGGTGTATTTAGGGAGCCGGTAAAGATGCGGCCGAAAGATTTAAGACCATTGGTACAGGACAGAAGTATATGTGGTTGGTGGTGGACGCCAGAAGTCACTTGCGATTGGCTGAGTTGAAACCATCTGGAACGACCTCTTGGATTCCGACAAAAGACGCTTTTATTAAGGCATAGATTTTAAAATTGACATTGTAGTGGTCAAATTCACACAATAGACGATAGAGTGGGAATTAAAGAAATCAAGTGGTACGGAATCAAGATAGTGTTTCCCAGGGATGAATTTTTCGAGTTAGTTTATTTGAAAGTGTTAAAGAGTTTGGTACCACAGTAGCGCTTCTAAGCCATAACTTACTTCTAACCGTAAAGACATGGTCTTTATATAGATTGGGCATAATACTGCGGTAGATGATGCTTGCCCTGCAAGTTACAGATTATATACAGATGATCTGTTGCCTTCGTTGGAAACGGTTTAAACAGCGGCTGATGTTCAGGCAAATGTGATTTAACTTGTATTGGAGTTTGAAGCGGGAAGCGGGTTTGGTCGTTTAAGTCCATGCATAAGGTCAAGTTTTAGTTTTTAATTCGGTGTCATTTAATGGATATCGATCTCTATGCGGTTTTATGTTAGTCACGATCTTTTTGACACGCATTAAACTCGTTTGCATCAGACTGATACAAGGGAATCGCTTGGCCGATGTTCAGGTTGGTTGGTTACGTGTTCCTTAATGAAGACTGAGTATAATTTGTCATTGAATACGGCGTCGTTCTTTTAAAGGGGCCTTTTCACGTTTGGGTCAATTGATAAAATTGAAAAAAGTTGTTTCACATTCGCCAATTTTCGTTTTAGTTATGATATTTGTGAGGAAATAGTAATACTGAACATTTACCATGCTCTAAAATAGCCGTTATATGCATCTTTTGACGATTTAAAAACCCGAAAATTATAAAGCGTTGCAACGCGAAACGAATTAATAATTTTGAGAGTTCTGTTATTGTCGTTATATTTTGTGAAACAACGAGGATTGGTTATATGAAGTATAAAATACACCTGGCATTGTATCCGGAAGGATGGCCGAGTGGTCTAAGTGGGAGACTTGTTACTCCAGGACTCCAGGGGTCAGTGGTTCGAGCCCTTTTTTTCTTTTTTTAATTTTATTCTTGATTTTTTTACTGGAGCTTTTTATATCCAATATCAACATTTATCAATATAAAGCATTTAATGACAAACTTCAAAACATGCCAAAATCTGTGAAAAGGCCCCTTTAAGGCCACAATACTGGTATGCTGTACGCCGTCTTTGCCGAAGGGTGTTTGCGGTACATGATGTACTTATAACTAGGCTTAATATTGCGGTGATATTGCGACGATGATCTAAATGAAAAAGAATGTGAGTCGCGAAAATGGTTCGTATGCCACATGCTGCAAGAGTAGCTCAAGCCCAGTCTACGCATCCGTACAGTTTGTCAGGAGCTAACTCTCCGCTAACAAGTCACGAACGATTTCGTGGTCTCATTAGCGGAGAGGGCAGCTCTTTACCAGACTGCGCGGATATGGCAAAGGACATAAGACCCATTTTCGCATGAAGCGGGTCATGTTATGCTATATATTTGTGTTTTTTTAGAAAGTTGCTTCAGAAAGTTACGGTTATTATTCTCTGTTTTATATAACCCTTGAGTAGTTGAATAGTAATTAAATTGAAATGTATTATTTTTTTAACGCTATTTAATTCGAATGTCCATGCGATGAACTAACCAATGTTTAAGGACTAATTACGGGCCAAGAGTGTGAGGTTTGGAGCTGCTTAAAATAGGTTTATATCCCTAGTGCTTTTGCATTGAGAGTTCAACCGCGGTTACCGAAGTTTGTGCATGTTTTTATATGCGTATGCGTTTCTTGATTGGTATATGCGCATGTTTTACTTGTTTAGTGTATTTGTTTTGTGTCTCACTCGTTTTCAGGGGTAGTGTCTTGTCATAAATAAAGGACCGTATAGTATAATATGGGTTTTCTGGTCTGCTGGTCTGAAGCTTCACTTTTTATGTATTTGTGGTTTTGAAAATGCATGAAAGAGTTTATATAAACTTGAAGCTCGCTTTTTCTTATCACCATAACACTTGATACGATTTATAGCGAAATAAAACCTGAATCTTCATACTTGAGTTAGGTTTAAGATAGGCCACTTCAAACGCATTAATACTGTAAACAAAACATTGCTCATGTGACATTGAACAGTAGCAGGTATACGCCAAGTCCGTTACTATGTTAAAACAATTAATTTAACTCTGTGCGAGATGGGTTTAGTTAGAACTTGTATATATATTATGACAGACATTCACTTGCCGATTTACATAAACTGTTTGTGGAAATTACGGTAGCAACTGTTCCTTCGTAACCGATTAATAACGGAATTTCAAGGTAATATTAAAATGCGGTTTCATAGTATGTATACATGTACATATAAAAAGGGATACCATAAAGAACAAGTAAATTGTAAACAAACATTACACAGTTATAAATTATTAACTATTTTTAAATGAAAAAGAAATTATTCACAATTTTATAAACGAGGCCAAATTTTTTCAACATATCTGTAAAACCCATGGCAGTTTTAAGGGGCTATACATATGGGTTTCACGTTGAACAGAACTTTTCATGTAATGTACATTGATTTTGGACATTTATCAAAACTAAGTTTACGTTTTGAACACTTTGTTGTATACATGCTTAAGTTTGACGCGTTTTATTTACGACTCAACGAATGAAAAGTGAAAAAACGGATTAAGTCCGCATGTACCTGTTTTGCAATAAAAAACACACCATAAAAACCGAACGCTCATGCGGTTATATATTTTAATGTAAACACAAGATAAGAAAATCCTTTTATGGGGGAATCTGAATCTGGAGCGTCTTAACACTAATCTTTGTAAAAGAACTTGGTCAAATCATTTTTTTTTCAAAGTTACCAAAATGAAATCAAAATAATGAAATCCGATACCAGATGTGCAAGCGACTATGGTATAAAGTATATTACAGCGACATATGACAGTGTTTCCATAAATGAATAGAAGCTTTGTAATCCAATCGTAGCCGCCAATCAATCGGTCAATAGTTCGCTATTTAGTGAAAAGTGAAAAAAGAAAAATTAATCGAATGACCAGACAATCAAGGTATTAATTACACCAATTGCACCAAATCTGATATTAACCTTAAATATTGTATAGCCATATTGTCGGATTAACAGACGCAGTGTATATGCTGCTAATTTGTACGTGCATTTGTGCATATGTGCATATATAATAAATACACATGTATGCTACGTTACGTATTATGTGAACCGCCGTCATTGTGTAAGAATTAGGATGTATGCTACATGACAATAACATTCTGTTTTCATCTCGGTTAGTAGATGGATGCATATAATAAAGCAATACTAGTGATGCATTATGCTGGTAATGGTAAAATGCATATGTGGATATATAGCAATATTATCACTCGTACAAACACATCTGTGCACATATATGGCGGATTATACTGTACATTTATAAAGATTTCATTCACAAATCAGTGTGCATTAAAAGAGCACTTCATTATTTAAATATACGTATTTATGTATATTATATACATTGGTCTTAATAAATAATGTTGTTGACGTGAGGAAAATCACTCCCATTATTTAAATAATGATGCACAATGATTTATGAATCGCATCTTTATAAATGTGCATTGTCATCCGTCATATATGTGCAAAAATGTGGGGCAAATGTGGGGCAAATGAAAGACATGTACTTGACAAATGCGTGCATGAACGTAAAATGATTTATTCATGATAATCGGGTAACTTCTTATTTGAGGGTTTTGATCGCTAATCGCTTAATCCAGATACTGAATCGAAACGATTTATATTTCATTACATTTGCGGAGTGGCGACCCGTTTGCGCTCTGAGCTCTATTGATTAAAGCACTTTCTCTTAACTTCGCTTTCAGTTTTGGCAAACAGGGGCGTGCTGTATTGATAAACAGCTCTACAGGACGTATTGAACAAACAGGGCTGACATTCGGTGTTTGTGTCACTCGGGGCGTACAAACTAAGATTTTCTTGATTTGTAAATATGCAAACAGACGGGCCTTTCAAAGGCAGACACGTTGTTCCCAAGAGACGGGTACGGAATAACAGTGGCAGCGGTGAACGCGATATCCAGCAGGTCTTTAAAGATGTGATCGGAGACGTACATTGTAACATTGAGAGTGATGGAGCTACGGCGAATTTTCTAAATATTCACACTGTGAGGAACGGAGCGCGTCCGAGGAAGAAACAAAATAAGGACTTAGCTGCAAAGAATTCACTTGCAAATCAAGGTGTGCTTAGGATAAGTCCGATTGCAAAAGTGCAGATTAAGCCGATTAAGGTTGTTGTTACCCTTCACGATACAGAACTGAACACAGTTGACAAGGATCATGACGCAAATGAGTTAGATAAAAGTAAACAAGAACACGATAACTATAAGCAAAACGGTCTTCTCGGTAGACGTATCTTTAGGCACCAGTTTCAACGCAAGTCTAAACGGAAATATCACCGGGTTGAAGGTTTTCACACGGATGATGATGGTGATACTTCTGACAACTGCGGTTCCTCGGTGTTCAGTGATCATGCATATAGCGATGGCGAGGAAATATATGCCGTAGGAGAGGCCAATTCTGTTAAGGAGGTGAAGAAAACCCGGTCATTGTCCATCTGTTCGGAGGATTACGTACCGTCGTGGTTATCGAAAGATATTCATCAAATGAATAAGTCCAAGATTAAGCACGAGTTGACAATTAGTGCAAACGATTTGCTAGGAAACGGTGCAAGTTGGTCATTAAATGAGTCGAGAAGGTTCAAGCAAGTGTCACCACAGAGAGGTTCTCAAGCAAGTAAAACGGACCCAAAACAAAGCCAAAAGGCACACGAGGATATAGAAAAGGAGTATTTAGATTTGAGAAAACATTTAAACACTAATACCAACGAAAACGAAAGGCAGTTTGTGGCTCACCAACACGCTGTTCGCCAAGTTCATAGCGAGAGCCCCACCTTGCCGCGATATATAACGTCACAATCAGAGGATCGCCGAAGTCAGTTTGAATCGGATGCTCTGGGTATAAATCACTTTAAAAAGCATATCTTGAACGTTAAACAGTCCAGCAAGAAATTTAGGCGACGTTTAAGGAATCATGATGATAGTCAAAAGCAGACCAAACGAAAACCGTTGCGTTTTATCACAATTTATGAAGGATGACTGAAAAATCAATTTACAAAAAACACACAATTTAAACAGGTTTCCAGCAACTGCATAATAGAAGAAATGTTATCAAAATGTGTTCGTCCTATGTTAATTTCTTTGTGTATTGTATATACATTCTGCACATATAGTAAATGTATATTATTAGTTACTTATAAAGCGTTGAACTGTTTAGCATACGTTTAGCCGTATTTACAATTATTATTGCTGTTGTTTGCAAATGTGTTTATGTTATGAACATTTGTCGCGCTTTCGTTTATTCTTTTCACAAAACTGATCTGATTTGTCCTGTAGAGACACCAGTATTAATATTTCAGGCGATTATCTTTAAGTTATAAATTGGCAATATGTATACGCTAACATTCTTCGCCGTGTGTATATCTCTGTGGATATATGCATATTATCAGATATCTATATATTATCGTTGAACGTATGGTGATACGCCATTTTTTTAAACATTTGTTTTATATTTTAGTTTGTAATTGCACATCAGTAACATTACACGTTAATGCTGTCTAAACAATTGACAAATATGTGTACCAGAAATGTCATTTTCTGATAGTGTGCCATCTCAGGCTAGTTTGCGTTGTATTTATTGTATTATTTGAAATAAAGTTTTGCCTGTCGAAAATGGATTACTAATAATAACTTACTCTATGCAAACGGAATTTTCAGAGGAACAAATGAAGGTGTGACAATTGAATTGTCATTTGATGGTGGTTCGATGAAAGGCATTTTTAGAATATAAAAGTAAGTTTAAATATTCTGATAAATAAAAGTTTATAATGAAAGAGCTATATACGTTTATGAACGATAGTCTTGGTTTTCCTCCTCTTGATCCTTGCGATTTGGCATAAAAAGTGATCCATTCACTTCAAAAGCCGGGCTTAATGCATGTACATTTCGCACAGACTTACCAAGAACGACACCTTCCACCTTAATGGAATTTTTCGTTATAAGAAAGTTTTTTGGAAACGAAAACGAAAATCCTCTGTAAGTGTAACGTGTTGCTATAGATTAGCCTGTAGGGTCGACACTTCATGCACGGGCATTAAGCCTGGTATTCCCAGAGCGGCTCAAATGTATCTTGGTGCATTCTATACACACGATTCGGAACAGCGTGCCTGTTAGTTGACGACACAAACATTTATGACTTGCCATCACTTCGATATCCACATATCTTTTTCTCAGTTCTTTTAAGAAGTGTATGACGTATATTACAGCTTATGTGCAAATCTATGAACTAAGGTACATTTACGTAGCCGTACAGTCCTTTAATAGATTGCACTTATTCAACCTCCAAAGGTTCATTATATCTCAATAAAATAGCATTCATGTTCGTACATCGTGTTTCTTTCAATGTTTTGAAATATATTTATTGATTTTAATACATGCATTTTTCTATTGCAACATCTTTTACACTAATCTGACGGCACGCCATGCCCATATTGCTCTGGTCATGATCATATACATAAAAAAGAATATACAAATCGACTTTCTTTACAATTTTATTAAATTATACGTATTTATTAATTAACTTAATTACGTGTTTACATTTAAAGCAAATGAATGTGCGTTGATATATCTTCACAAAAACTTTATATGTGAATGATCGGACAATGACTACCGTATTTGATCTTACATACAAACATTTGTCTATAAACAATAAGTAAGTACAAACTTGCGAAGGTAAAGGAAACACATTCACAGAATAATACAAATACATACTACCTATAGAATATTAAAAGAACATGCAGGTAATATATGCGATTTCAAAGTTTTCACTTGATACTTTTTTAACGGCAATTTATGGTAGGTTCATGTATCCAATAAATCCAGTGAATTTCAATAGTTGTTTATCACACGTGAAATACAGTAAACATTATTTTATTGCTAGTGTATATATCATAGACACGATCTTTCTAGTTATATTGAATTATAGCATATTTTCTAAATAAAAAATGTTATATGTCACTAAATTTTCTCTATAGTTTGAGCAATTAGGTGCATGTAAGTTAATTAGGATAAAACAACAATCAAATAAAGTCATTGAATGGAAAGCAAACACAACAAATTATATGTTACAAAACATATGGGCCGCGCTCTGTGAAAAGGGGGTTTAATGCATGTGCATAAAGTGTCGTCCCAGATTAGCATGTGCAGTCCGCACAGGCTAATCAGGGACGACACTTTCTGCCTGAACTGGATTTTTGCTTAGAATATACTCTCTTTAAACGAAAAACATCACAAACGCGAAAAGTGTCGTCATTGATTAGCCTGTGCGGACTGCACTTTACGCAAATGCATTAAAACCCCTTTTCACGGAGCACGGCTCATATTTTAATTGGCCATTTGTCCGTGCGACATAAGTTATATTACGCCTTATTACGCTTTATTTAAAGCACATCGTCATTATCCATTAAAATTAACAATCAATTATATATTTACACATGTTTTCATATTAAAAGTTCAGTAGGTAAAACACATCAGTATTGAACAAGCTGAAATGCCGGTACCGAGATTAAATGGGATAAGCTAATTATGGAGCGATATGCTTTAAGATCAAATAAAACTCCATATTCTGATATATTATAAAATATGAATCAGCCTTCTTCAAATGCCTCGGACAATATTTTTAGAACTCATTTTGTTACGTAGCTATTCTATACCTTTTATACTTGGGTGTAAATAAAGAGTTGTTCTGTTCTGTTCAAATGTGCCCTTAAACAAACATTTATGTCCGTCAAATTAAACAATTACGGTTATATGATTATGACATTGAAAATAAGCGTGAAACATGTTTCGCATCCACTTTACGTTAAGCATCTAATCTCTACGTACATGTACATGTTCATACACCGAGCGTTTGGTTATTGGCGAAGAGTTCAAATAAAACGTGTTGATTTGGAGGTTTCGATTTGTTTAAAAGTCATTTATAAGCGCACAATTAAAGTGCGCGAAAAATAAACATTGCTGACGACAAGCTTTATTGACATACGGCTAAGTAATTCGTGATCAATGCCAAACAATTTGCAAAAGAGAAAATAACTCTTTCATATTTGCAGTCCTAATATTGATCTTTGGGTAATAACTGTCATTTCTTAATGATAATGGCTGACTGGGTCTAATCGGACCGGAATGCTATCGGATTTGGACGATGCAAATTGGAAAATGGATTGTTCACTTAAAATCGAAGCAATAAATGGCACTCAACAATAGTGTGTGACATACAATCTCTGAGCATCAAGTGTTGCATTTCTGGTACCAAACATAACATTTATTAAATGGGGACAAGTTCATGTATACAAACAGTTCTCTTTTAGGTAAATAAAAAACTATGAGTCGCGTTCTGAGAAAACTGGGCTTAATGCATGTTCGTAAAGTGTCATCCCAAAGTAGCATGTGCAGTCCGCACAGGCTAATCAGGGACGACACTTTCCGCTGTAATGGTATTTTTTGTTTTAAGGAAGTCCCTCCTTACCGAAAATCAAGTTTAGGCGGAAAGTGTCGTCCCTGATTAGCCTGTGCGGACTGCTTCCAGTTTTCTTAGAGCAAGGCTTACATATAAATGTACTGTAGGTGCGTATATCATACTAAATATTAGCGTCTGTTTAACGTATATCTGTAAGAAAGGTATACGTATATTTTGTTATAATAAGCTCACAGAAAATTATTATGTAAGAATATACATAAGCATGAATTCTAAACGAATTTTGTGGGTGGAAATATATAGTGCATAATAACATCGAACAAGTCATCATATAACTAGGGATGGCAACGAATACCGATTTCGGTATTCGAATATTCGGTCACCCTTCCGAACGAATATTCGGATATTCGGTCAACATATGTTGGAAAAAAAGTCAACTTTGTTTACCGTTCCATTACTCCATGAATTCTACTTTCGTTTTTACCGGAAGTTCACCGGAAGTGACTAAATATTGACACAGCCTTGCCCTCGCTAATTCGAAGCTGATTTTGTTGATTACTTTTTATTGTTAAAATTGAATGACAAAAACTGTTTTTAAACTATTAATATCGTACATCAACAATAGAACGAGAAACATAATATTACATGACGACAAAATAATAAAATGACAAAACAGTTAGATCTACATAAAATTAAAGCTGAACTTAAACGAATTATGTACATAGCCACAACACACTTTGAACCTGTTTAACATACTAAACAGTCAGTCTTTAAAAATTTCCACGTTTAAAAGACACTTGGATCGGCGACTTCTTATCGGATGATGTCGTGAAATACTTCCAAGCAGCGGAAGGCGTAGGTGGCATTTTGCTTGGACAGATATTAACTTTATGCGTGTAGCAATTATAATATTTTCAATTAAATGAGGGTGCAATACCAAAAACATTTCTTTAAGTATAATACCTGATTGAATATTGAGTAATTAATTAATGTTTGGACCATAGGATACGCAAATACTCATTAGAGGTTGAGTAAATTATTTTCTAAAAGTTTTTTTGATTGGACAACGTGATTATAACCATACGATCTGTTTTGTTTTTCACACCAAGTCGGCTCTTTCTTTACTCATTTAATCTTTGATCATGTTAAATGTAATTCGAGTTATTAGATCAAGGTGGTTTAATTGCCATACGGTCTTATTTGTTTTTTACACAAAGTCGGCTTTTCCTTTACTAATTTAATCTTTGATAATTTTAAATGTAATTCGAGTCATTGGATCAAGTGCAGGTCGGAGTTTTGATTGCCGACGCGATTTGCACCTATCATAATTTTGACACAAAGTGTCTGGCTTTGTTAGCGGGATTTATGACCGGTATACTGTCATCACCATAGCGACGCATTATCGCGTCAACCGGAATAAACATTATGACACGAGGAACAACTTTTTTGACAATATTTGAAGCAAATTTTACGAATACAAAGTCTTTGAAATAACTCGATTTTTTATTTTTTCTTCCGAATATTCGATTCGGAAAACAGTATCCGAATATTCGGTCCGGGACCGAATATTCGGATATTCGGATATTCGTTGACATCCCTACATATAACACATGGTATAAAATGTGTGTACTTTTCATAACAAACATTCAAACACGCATCTTATAAAACAACACTGTCAATACACACGTGATTACCGTAAGCTTTCGGACACTTAAAATATAATTTAGATACGAAAAATATTTATAAAAAAGCGTGTCTGAAAATTTACAGACAAATATGTTATGTTTGTTTGTCATTTATCATATTGTAAAAAAAAAACAATTAGAAATGTGCGATAATTGTTTGGTGTTGTCTTCTTTCTCTACTTAAAAAAATACAACTTCACTTATTTGCAATCTCTTACCTGAAATTGTATATAAAAACCTTATAAATACAACTTCACTTATTTGCAATCTCTTACCTGAAATTGTATATAAAAACCTTATAAATACAACTTCACTTATTTGCAATCTCTTACCTGAAATTGTATATAAAAACCTTATAAATACAACTTCACTTATTTGCAATCTCTTACCTGAAATGGTATATAAAAACCTTATAAATACAACTTCACTTATTTGCAATCTCTTACCTGAAATTTTATATAAACCTTATAAATACAACTTCACTTATTTGCAATCTCTTACCTGAAATGGTATATAAAAACCTTATAAAACAACAACAATACTGCTTCCTGAATACGATATCATTTCAAATGCTGTTGAGTGAAACCATTGTTTATTACCGGATTACATGGTAACCTACCCAATAACGAAATTATTAAGGTCCATTGCCCTTAGGGCATTCATATACCAGGTTGCATGACCTTAATCCGGTTGTAAAGACCATGATAGAAGGGTCCACAGATAAGCGAAAACAAGGAAGAAATCTGGTAAAATAGCACTGTAAAATTGTCCGAAAAATTAGAGTCAGCAATTATGAACGAAAATCGGTAAGTCCAAAAATATAGAGTCACGAAAAATAATTATTTTGGCTAAAAAGGGGGTGTCTGAAAAAATAGTGTCCGAAAACTTAGAGTTATTTCGGATAATATTTATAAACTTGTCACGTTTTACGTTTCGTACATGTATACGTGAGCTATACAAGCTCCATCCGCTTAAGGATGCATAGTATGCAACTGTTACACCAATTTAACATGATAAAATCAGAGATAATGCATTTGTAATGAATCAGTAAGATGTGTTAAAAGATGTTATCTCACTTTAAAACATTAGTAAAAATAAATAGTTTCAATAAGGATCTAAACCGCGCTAAATAGTTATCGGTACTTCAACGAACATCCACGGAAAACACCACCGGACCTCTTTGTAAAGAGCTGACCGTTGAGTCTCCAATTATATTGTTACGATGTGCACAAAACTAAGCATAAGGGTATTCATCTAAACACCATCAATTCCTTCGGCAAAAACAGAGAACAGCGCTGCAACCTTGGGCCAAAGCACCAATCCACGATTGACTTTTACAACAGCCCAGTTCACTCCTATTGACATTGCTTCCACGTCTCAGCGACTTCAGATATCTCACAATTTCTGCATTTTCCGACAACTTAGCGTACTCTCCGGAATACGCCCCGCCATTGTCGGCCATCGATATCAAATCCGGATAAGACTCGCACAGGAATTTGACAATCTTTAGATGCCCATTATACGCCGCCATGTGCAACACCGTGTGGCCGTCATTAGTCTTAGCCATAACATTCATTCCTTGTTTAATCAAGTATTTGAGAGCCTTTATATGGCCGCCACTGGTAGTGTAATGCAATGCCGTGCAACCGAACTCATCCTTTGATGAAACTGTGGACGGAAATGAAGTACAAATGTATTGTATTATGTCCAATTTGCCGCTATACGCGGCTTTGAGAAGAAGAGTGCTTCCGTTTGTGGTCAATGCCAGAGGATCTATTCCCTTAGATAGGAATAGTTTTAGAAGTACGAGATTCCCGCTTCCGGCGCTGTAATGGGCAACATTATGACCAGTGCCGTCCAGAGCGTTTAGAAGACTCGGGTACTTATCGCAAATATAGTTTGCCATCTCAAGATGGCCATCGAATGCTGCCAAATGGAGAATTGTGCTCGCTGCATTTGTTGTCGACATAGGGTCGGATCCACGCGATATCAAGTACTCTAGGGCATCTATATGACCGCCCCTGGCTGCGTAATGAATGCAATGGGCGCCGTTGACGTCCTGATTTGATAACAACTCTGGATATTCCGTGCACAGGTGCCTCACTACGTCCATTTGTCCATTAAACGACGCAATGTGCAAGTATGTTTGATTTTCGGCTGTTTTCGGAAAGCGGTCATCGAACATTTCAGTCAACAATTTTCTCAAAACATCCAATCGTCCTTCTTGAGCAGCGAAGTGGCTAGCAACGTACGAGCGTTCATTTTTGACGTACAATAAACCATGGTCAATTGATAATATGTACTCAACCATTTTTAAATGACCAGCAAAGGCAGCTTCGTGTAAAATTGTGCTTCCATCGTCCGACACAGCCCTTATGTTTGCTCCCGAATTTAGGAGAAACGTCAGGATGTCGTCAAACCCTCCCAACGCTGACGCATGCCATGCGGTGTAACCATTAGCACTAGGCATTGTTAAAAGTTTCTTAAAATTTTGACAAATGTATTTAACCGTATCCAAGTGACCGTAGTAACATGCTTCGTGCAGCAACGTACATCCATCTTTGCTAACAACGTATGGATCGATGTAATTTTCAACGAGAAAGGAAAGAACCTGGACCGAACCACTAGCGGAAGCGTCATGTGCGGGAGTGTTCCCATCACGATCAATCGTCTCGGTTATTTGAGGGTATTTCACGGTAAGGTACTTTACGAGGTCGATTTGTGCATCAAAAGCGGCAAGGTGGAGGAAACCTCTACCGTCTAACGTTCGTTCATTGGGATCTACTTCATTTTTAAGAAAAAATTCCATAGCTTGAACGCGTCCATTCTTGGCTGCAATTTGTTGAGGCGTAAATGATTCATCGTTTGGTAAACCTTTGACTGCTGCAGATTTATTCCAGATGTAACGTAGCACTGAGGTATGACCATTGGCGGCCGCCAGATGGAATACGGTATTTCCGCCATGAACTCGCAGAGATGGGTCCACTCCAAGGCTAACGAGGAGCGCCAGTGTATCGACGTGTCCTTCTCTTGCTGCGTAATGCGCGCTGGTAAAGCCACTGTCATCGGTGGAAGTAATCAAGTTCGAGAACCTAGAACAAATACTTTTCGCTAATGCTGTCCTTCCATACATTCCAGCTATGTGCAATATCGTTAGTCCGTTTTTGAAATTTGGAGTAAGGGAGAATCCAGCTTTTTCCAAGAGATTCAAAATGTCATATTCACCTCCAATGACGGCACTACGGATGAGCTGACTGCCATCGCTGTCTTTAGTGCTCTTCAGTATTGAAATTGAATTCTGATCCATTGATTGCAGTAAAAATTTAACAACAACAATCTTTCCCTTTTTACAAGCGATGCGCAGGGCATCGCCAAGCGACGGTTGCAGTGGAAAATTTGGCGAGCATACTAGTTCTAACGTTCGTATATTGCCACAAGATACTGCTGCTTTTACAACATTCTGGTCATTTGGATTGCACATCCTCAGAAGAGGTTGAAAATCAATGTGCATCCCTGTCTCTATTATTGCGGCAACCGTCTTTCCAATGGACGTGCGAATCTCCGGACTTACTACACTGCGTATGTGTTCGCAGGCTTGTATTAAATGGGACGTAACTAATATCTTATTCGCCTTTACTAGAAAGGAACTCAGCGGTAGGCCATTTTCTCGAAATGTTAAACATAACTGCCAGTCATGTTGGAGGAAGAAAGGTTTCACAAATTCTTCCATGTCCCACAATTCAAGCGAAGCGATATCTCTGAGAGAATTGTTTTCGTTGTCCAGTGCATTGCGAACGATCTGAAGCAAAGTGGTGCATTGCTCCATTGAAATCCGTTTTGTGATCTTCATTCCTTGTTTAGATGCAACTTCGTCCTCAATGTTTTCACCGATTCTAAACGATATAGCTTGTAAAGCTGAAAATGGCAACACACCTATTGCTCCTTGAAAATCACACTGCATAAACACTTCCAGGACGGCTAAGAAGACAATTCTACTTGACAGTGCCAGATATTCGTTCTCATTTTCAACAACTAGATTGCAACTTTTCAGCTTGTTTACACAATTTGTTACATCAACATATGCGCATTTTCTTGGAGTGTAAAGTTCTAATAAATGCATGAAGTGTGTTTTATCTTTGTTACTCAGTCCCGAAACTGGGTATTTCCCATCCATAATTAATAGCAACACTAACAAAATAAGCGAAGCAAAGTCTTCTTCTTTGCATTTGTTGACATAGCCAACAACGTAGGGCAGTGGGTTTTCAAACAATAACGGAATGTCTATTGTTGCTATGACTGAAAGCGAACAAAGCAAAGAAAACCCACACATAGAACTGTTAATATCCAACTGAGAAACATCGCTGATGATCGTACTTGGAATTTTAAGCTTTTTCAATTGTAAAGACAACAAATCATATTTTTCCTGGATAGTCAACTTGTTTTCATTCGATTCCATATCGAATCGGCATGCTTCTTTGCTAAAGAAAGATAGAAGTTCTTGGTGTTCATTCAGCTGTGACATTACATCGTTCTCCGATGTCAAGATCAGTATCAGTCTGTTTTTGCCCAACAAAAACTGTACTGTCTCCGTTAACCGCTGAAACTCGCTTACTTTAGCAGTATCCAACTTACCAGTACCAAAACAATCTGGAATAACTACCACAGCGTTAATCGAATTGTTCAGCAAAAGATTTAAATCACTGGGCACTTTAAAATGCAAGGGCAAAACGTCGTCTTTGACTGTTGTGAGAGCAAGTTGCAGCTCTGTAGCGATTCGCGTTCTTCCACCACCAACTTTGCCAGTAATTAGTAAAATCTTTCGCTGTTTTAAAAAGGCCGCTGCGACCTCACATTGGCGTTGAAGACTTTTGTTCGATGTCTGAGAGCGGTCGTGTTGAACTTTCTGTCTAGTTCGTTCTACAATATAACAAGAATCATGTCTACGCGTTTGTCAGTTTGACTAGGAACAGGCAATGGATTCTAATTTAAGTTAAACGTATATTTTTAAAAGGGGCATATCGACGAATAACGTTATACTTTTTTTTATTTAATACGTTTGTATTTAATATTTGATTGAAACCCTTTTCTCGTTTTTGTTAAACCTTATTGTAATATGTTTTAAATAATTTCCGGGCGTGGAAATCAGTACCTAAATTGTTATGAATAAAATGAACACGAGGCACTGCGATACGGATGCACATTTCCGATAACGGGACCTTAGCGTAGTAAAATTAACATTGAAGAAGAGTATGTTCGTAGGTTTGAGTTTCACACAACTAGAGGTTTGTATTGAAAAAATATAACTATTAAATATCCAATTAAAGGGCATGTTCAATTTTAAAACTTGTATTTTAAGCGCAATATTGTCAATATGCACCTTAAAGTCGAGAAATAAAAATGACAATAACCCATTTATAAATAGCGTTTATGGAAATATGCTGAAACAAATCAGATGTATCTGAAGTAAAAAGCATTTTACGGTTGCTTACCAGAGATGGACAAAACTTTTCTCACACTGTCCTCATCTTGCGTAACACCTACAAACAAGAACATGTATCAACAGTGGAGATTCTGATGTTCTTAATAAGGTTAATACAAATAATTGTTATAGATGTTTCAATCGTGCACGTATCAGAAAATAGTAGTTAATCAAGTTAATTAAATTTTTAAATCGACTTTCATTTAATATTTTGGAAAGTACAAATCTTACTTGCTAGAACGCCTTTCGATTTGTCGTCCTCGACAATATCCATACGCGAACCTTGCTGAATTCTTGAAGAAGCTAAAACATTGAACAAAACTGTAAGATTGGCGTTTTCGAAAATAAAAACACAATCTTCTGAACTGATTCTCTCTACAGTCCAGTTTTGGTCACATTTTCGACGCCATACAAAATAATATACCACACACTTAATAAGTGTACAACTGCCTATCTTGGGGCTTAACAAAAAATATATAATGTTACTGGTTATGGTTGACTCATAAAGTTATGTGTTATTATTGTTTTGTTATTGTTTTGTTAATAGTACATACCTCTAGATACGGAGCGTCTAGTAGCATGGACGTCGCCAACCGGGCTCGCTATCCGAAGCGGGGTACTTGCTGGACGTGTGGTTAGCTTTGCATTGCCTAAACAAGCAGCATATACGTAACACGTGACCAAATGAATTGTGTGGAGAGCAATTGAATTCGATACAATAAAACGTATCTTAAGTTCTGTTTGCTTTATTCAGTATGTTGCTCGTTTGTTGGTTTATCCATTTAATCAAAGCTCCTTCATTTGTCTACATAATAATAATAACCAACTAAACGGTTGTCAGACATTTACATGCAAGCTATCCTCAGAGCCAACCATCTATGACGCGAAGCCGTTGTTGTGATTTTGTTGTACCTAATACCTAGGCCATCCCGGTTCAATCACCGTTACCGGAAGCATGTGAGTTTGGGTGTTGGTCGTCATAACGGACAGGCGGGGTTCTTCCGGTTATTCTGCCCCGAACCCAACACACAATAAAATACTACACGAACATTTAAACTTTTTTAGTAATAACTTAATGTCTAAAAATAACCGCTAAAATTCAAAATTCGTCCCAACTCTCCTGAGTATAGTAGCAAATAAGGTAGGAATGATGTAACACTCTCCGGAGCCTGACATAGCGCAGCCTCAGCCGCGGAAAGACCTCAGAATCTTCGAAATACATATACGTGTCATTTGTTATAATCGGAACGATCGTACGAGTAACGTTAATTAGTACTTACCTCTGCCCACAAGGATGTTGCGCTTGGCCCCTCGGTTGGGTTGAGGAGGTGGCGTCTTACTTTGGGTGAGCCTCTCGGCGATGTCAGCCATAGAGGACGGCGGCGTGTGGACCAAACCATTTAGTTCGGTTACTATGTCGTCTTTGGTAACACAAATCAATTTATTATTTTTGTATCATTTTGCTGAAATATTTGAGAGCACGAAAAGACAGACGCTACGCCGACAAGCCGAATAATTATACACTTAGTCTCGTCGTATCTTTTATCATTTAAAATATAATTCAAAATAAGTATGATATTCAGCGCGTGTGGCTTCGTTATTTTTATGATATCAATTTAATGTTAGCTGGTTGAAACTTTTCATGGAAGTTTTTACTACCATTATCCTTGTCAGTTTTGAAAGTAGCTTTGAATAAAAGGCAATTAGAGAACAATATGTCATCGTTTCTATTTTGGACACACACACAAATAGATACAATAAGCGCCGACAACTTGATAATACGTCCTAACCATTAAACGTTTTCAGTAGCATACACACTTTCGTATCACAAACTATTTTCGAAAATATTAAAGAATACAATTTACAATCCAATGTTATTACATGGGCATATTAGGTATATATCGCAGTACATATTCAAAGACGCATAAAGTGAAACTTCAGCTGCACCAGCAGGAGAGGAACCTCCTTGTACAATGCGGTATTTTGTTGATGGCACAGAACCTATTGGCAAGCATGAGGAATTAAACAAATGTACTAGACAACCCCAACCTTCAGGACCATGAATAAAACTTGCGTCAAAGCCTTAGAAAGGTAAATGCCAAAGTACTGAGGGTCTTAAGCCCGAATTACGAACAAATCATGTTACGTGTGAACATATAAAATCTACTTTGAAATATCTTAATAGCTTTAAATAATACACTGCAAATTAATTGTTAATCGATAAGTTGATAATTTCATATCAAATTATAAAATGGCCAATGATGCCATACCTTCCTCCTCTTCTGTGACCTCTTTCGGCGAAGGGTGTGTCCCGTTTTCTGACATTGCGTTGAATTACAATCCCTTTATCCGTAAATAAATGGTCTCGCCTCTTACGCCGTTATCCATGTACAACTGCTGTATCTACTCTTTTATTTAAATCTACTACTTATAGTTTTTAACACACAAGAATCAACTCATCTCGATTCGTCGACCTGACGTGAAATTTTAGGTGCTTTAGTGACCTAAGATTCGATGTCTCTGTTTTGTTAACCATACTAAATAAGAAGTATTGAGCTTAATTTCGATTGTCTTCTCAGACAAGTGCCTAATATCTGAAACAAAAGAGCTGATCAAAGAACGCATCAGACCGTGCAACCCGAATAAGTTGGAGGTTTGTTTTCATTAATCGAACCATACTCTGGGTGGAAACATATGTATTTAAATGCGTTTATTCTCCTTGTACATGTATTAGGTTTCTTATATAATACTCAGATAAGATCAGCATTGTTTGAATTTGGTTTAAGGGCAGGTCTGCATGTATGTAGGTCAAAAATGTTGATTCCAAATGCACCACATGTTAGTTACCAGTAATATTGAATGAAAGAATAATAATAATAATAAAAAAATAATAATAATAATAATAATTATAATAATAATAATAATAATAATAATAATAATAATTATTATTATTATTATAATATTATTATTATTATTATTATTATTATTATTATCATTAATGATATTGATGCTGCTGCTGATGATGATGATGATTAGTAGTAGTAGTAGTAGTAGTAGTACTAACTAATAATAATTATTATTATTATTATCATAAGTATACATAAAATTACATTATTATTATTATGGTTGTTGTTGCTGTTAGTTATATAAAATTGTCAGAAAACGCACTGATAAATTTTTTAAATTCACGAAATCAGATCGGCAAAAATTATAAGTCTTAACAATATTATATCCAATATTTTCATTATAAATTACTAGTATATCGATACGTACTACATGTCTGGAAACCAAAATCCAAACTATCCTGTTAAAGTATGCTCATGACGCAAGGTAAAACCAAATGCACACAATACGATCCAAAGTAGGTATGGCAATTCATACTTTACTTCGCAAATTGATTTTAAAAAGAAACACATAATAGCGTAAAGCAATCAAACTACGACACTTTGACATTTATCAACATATCCTTAGTGCCCATGATGAAGGAAAATGCCCATAGTGCCCATGGTCAATGAATGCCTAGCAAACACAAAGTTAGTTGTCTATAATACAAGCTCAAAACCAGGGGGGGGGGGGGGGGGGGGGGGACACCCGTTATTTTGTTAACTCAGCTATTTACACGATACCTTTTGAAAACGACAATTCACCATATAGAGTCATAAGATTACAAGAAGATCATACCATTTCAATCGGATCTACACAAATCGGTCGATAAAGTTTAACCTGGCCAATGAAATATTATGTCAACCAATGTTTGATCAATAGAACCAACTTACTTACCGGTACTGCCTTTCACGCCGGGTGGCGTGCCATCTGGGGTCCATCGGAGTGCCACTTTCGGAATGGAATCGTTGTTCATCCTCAGTACATGACCAATCCATCTCCATCTTCTCTTGGTTATGAGCGTTTCCATGTCTTCCATGTTGCATCGCTGGAGAAGTTCGTTGTTGGAGATCTTTCTGGGCCAGAAGATTCGCAAAATCTTTCTGAGGCAGGTGGTGTGGAATGACGACAGTTTTGCAGTATCCGGCTTCGTCATGCGCCAGCATTCCGACCCATACATGAGAGTAGACAGCACACAACTTCTGTATAGTTTCAGCTTTGAGTGGGTGCTGTACTGAGCCGATTTCCAGATGTTGTTCATGTGTGCAAGGCATTTCTGGCTTTGTTCAGTCTGCTTTTGATGTCCTCCTTAGCGCCTCCGTCCTTTCGGATGATGCTGCCCAGGTAGATGAATTGATATGTTTGTGGTAAGTCGGCACCATGGGCCTTCACTGGGGTGGGTCTTTCGGCGTTGAGTAGCATAGTCTCTGTTTTCTTTTGGCTGACACTTTGTCCACTTTGTCCTCCAAACATACATAATCGATCGGTCTTCTCTTGAATGTGTTTATGTGTATGCGATAGCAGTGCCAGGTCGTCTACAAAATCCAGGTCGTCTAGGGAGGTGAAGAGAGTCCAGCGTATGCCTTTCTGAGCATCTTTCGTGGTGTTCTTCATCACCTAGTCGATGGCAATGTTGAACAGAATCGATGACATTACACAACCCTGTGTGACCCCTGACAATAGAACCAACAGACAGGCTAATGATACTGCTTTTGTAATAAAACTAAGACTCAACTTACCGGTACATCGTACTATCGCGTCATCACTACATTGGTACTACAATACAAGAAAATACTAAAATGCAGGAAAATATGTGCATTACATCGACGATTAAAGAATAGCATGCGTATGGACAGGCTCTCGAACCCAGCCCTTTGCCGTCCCAAGGATCATGAGATTCCTTCGCGTCAGAAAATGTAACATAACTTCTTTTAAATTATAAAACATTCGTTAATGTGGGCATGATTGTTTCATTTACTGATAAACAGGTTTTGTTAAACAAACTTTGTATAAACATACAAGCCGTAGTATCGGTCCAAGTTTACAAGACGATAATACCCCATAAAGTCATCCCGACAATTTCGCTGTCGTTACATCGTGTTGTGTAACCTTCGCTACAGGTGCTCGTCTAGTTTCTATGTGACGTCACATTGTTTAAACATGGCTGCTTAACTGTTTTTAATCTGTCAAACATTTAAACTTTGTCGGTAAATAGTTGTATAGCTATAAAATATATGTTTAATCCGCCAACGGGCGGAAATTTCATTTAAAAAATGACGTCCATGTTATGTCGTAAGGAATTCGGTGGCCAGGTTCGCGTCCACGATGGAAGTCTTGTGGAAGAACTCACTGTTGATGATAACGATCAGATAAGAACATTGGTAAGTAGCCTCTTAAAGATTCGTTGTTTTTCAGCTTCCGTTTTATAATAATATTTATGTTCAATAAACACGATTAAAAATGTAGAATAACATAAGGTGAAAGCCAATAACTCCTTATTACACAATTATTTCAGGTATTGAAGCCAACATAGCTATGGGGAAAAAAACAAAGCAATTTGTTATTGTTAACCATTATTTGACAGTTGATCGAAAATCACCATAAAACTCACCAACAGTGCGTTTAAATGCATAACTCTAAACAAATAAACAGTGTAATTTGATAGATTGATAATTTTTACGAACACAAAATCAAAATCATTTGTGCAAGTATACTCTTGTGACATTGTAGGGTCTTGTGAATTTAAACACTATTTTTAGTTACAAAACACTTGCTCTTTCTATTTTAAAAGAAAACAGAATTGATGAACACTCTATACTTTGTATTCATAGAAAATGAACACTAAAAAAAAACATCACAGCAGACAACAGGTGATTAGCGTGTGGCTATGATATTAATTAGTGAAAACATCATTTTGAATGATAAATAATCATATTATAATGAAAAATCAACTTTTCTGGAAAAAAAATCACTATCAAGTATATATATATATATAACAAGGTATTCAACTCAAAATCAGCCAAAAACAGGGTGCATCGCTTTGAATAGCCATTACTTCATCAATTTTGCAGCGATTTTCACGATCTCGGTCTTATTCAAAGCAGAAATAAATTTCCTTTCTGGAAATGTACATGTCTTGCAATATTTTTACAAATACTGGGTCAACTTTTAAGAAATAACACGATACACAACTCGCGTGACCCACTTGATATCGATCAGACAGGATTTCCGACTGAAATCTTCACGGAGTAAAGGGCATTTTCCCTGCAAAGTTCACGGACCTCCATACCATAATTCAATAAAACGTATGAAAAAATATTCTTGCTTGCCACTGCATTATGCATCAAAACTAACTGTCCAGCGCCATTTGAAACCTTTGTTACCATACATTTCAACTAACTGACATTTTAAACACCCCTTGTCAAAAAATAACCCACTTTCATACCAAAACACACTTAAACCAACATAAAACTGTGTTTTTTCTGAGTTTTTCTTAGGGGAAGTTGGTTTTTGCTAATAAAAGTGAGTTTTATGTGCGCTAAACTGTGCTTAACTGAGTTTAAAGTTGGTTATTTTAAGAAGATGTGTGTTTAAGCGAGTTTTTTTCTGTAAGAAGTCGGTTTTTTGTGTGTCAAAAGTGAGCCTTTTTATTTATGAGTTGGTTTATGTGTGTTTAAGTGTGTCTTTTTGTTTTATAAGCGAGTCTTTTACAACAGAAGTTGGTCTTTTTATAAACAGAAGTGGGTTTAAGCGAGTTTAACTTGGTCTTTTTGTAAATAAGTTGAGAGCTGCAACGAGGCTTAAAGACTCACTTTAACACACTTTTCAACAAGTTGGTCTTTTGTTTATTAATATAACTCATCAATGAAACAATAATTCTTCAACTGGGTCTTTGTTTGATGTTTTTAGCCATAAATAAAACAAGTCAATTGTAAAGGGGCTTTTTTTACAGCTTGTTTGCCATTGTCCCTATTGTACATTTGTGTGCTCCCCATAATTTTTAGGGAATATTGGATGAAAATGGCTCTTTCAGAACATCACAGGTTCACAGATGGACAACAAGTTTCACTGACAAAAACTATAACAATGGTCAAGCTTAGTTTTATACATGAAAATGAAAGAGTTTGTGTTTCACTTTGAATTTTTATCTTTATGTTTGTTTTTATTATTAACAATATCTTATGATTGTTTTATGTCTTAATTTTTTATTTAAAAAAAAATCTCATATGATTGTTTATATTTGTTTAAAACAGTATTTACTTGTTAAATCTGCATATTTAAATAATTATGGTATTGGAAACATTATTTTGGAAATAATCTATTTATTTTTGTACATAAGTTATGCAAGATTTTGAAATTTGCATATCATACCATCATATCCATTTTCTTAATTTGCAATAAAATAATAAAATGCCAAACATGACCTGTGTTACATAAACTGTCAACAAAATAACAAGACAATACCTAAAAAAAAAACCTTATTTCACACCACTAACAATAAACAGATAACAATCTGTCAGGCATTCAGAGCTAAACAGGGTACTGATTAAGGGGCAGATAAGGCTACTGATGGGGTTTGCCTAGAGATAAGGCTGTGTGGAATAAGATATAAGGCTTTTGATTGGCTATTGCACTGAGGAAGTTATCTTTTTGAAAAAAACAACTTTTGAAAAACAAGCTGGTGTCAGCAATTGAATATTGAGCTAAATTTAATTCAGCAACATTAATATAAAGAAGTGAAAGACTTATAATGGTAGTGTAAAATGTCTTGAAATTCTGTCAGCATGAAGTATTGTGTGATGAAAACAATGTGTTTTTTACTGCAATGTGGAAATCAATAATAAGTTGGTTGGAAAGGGGGTTGAACTGCCTGTTGTTGTGTTTGGAATACTGAAGAACAGTTTTAACAGGTTTGTATTGTCATTTCTTCACCCCTTTTTTATTTAGTTTATTGAATTAATTATGATCATTATCATATTTATGTATTGTCACTGGGAAATGTAAATGGATAAGTTATTGTATTGCAATTTAAAGGATAAACAACACATTTTGAAGCAAAAATAGATAAACTTACACATGAAATAGCTGTGTGTAAATGTTGTGTACAGTGAATAATTATGGTTGTGTTTCATGGTTATTGTCATCTAAAATTTTATTTATATCTATTTCTGGTTATTACTGAACGGATTTCTTTCCCTCATACTTAATTAGAACTTATATATTTTAATTTTGAAGGTTAAACTCTTGCCACAAGGCAAAATTGACATCGATGGGAAGATCCTTTGGAAAGAATGTGCATCATCGCCTGCCTGATGTATGGACTTTTAAACCTGGTTTTTACCCTGCACAAGCTGGCAAACTTGAGGGGAACAAGAGTGGGAAAACCTCGCCCTGTCCTTGACCAAGAAAGCTTGATTTGTTGAGAGGTAAACTATACAGGTTATTGCATTTACAATGCCACCAGACCACACAGCCAAATGAGACCACGCATCTTGGTACATTTTCAAACTGCATTTTCTACCAAACGCAATTTCTTTTAATAATTGATGAAAAGTGCTAAGTCACATGTGATCACGGGATTAAAATTTCAAAAATAAACAAACAAAAACAACAAGCAAATAACTTAAATTTATTATTATTAAAGCAACAAGATTACCATAACAGCAATATTTCATAGTTAAGTGGAACGAAAACATAACCAATCAACATGTTTGAAGAATGCCTTGCCCTTTTGAAAGTGATATGGTATTAATCCTTTGCAGATCAACTGGCATAAGAGATGCTCAAGAGGAGAAGGACACAAGCAGCATCAATGGTACAACTACATGTCGCTCCAGCGCCCGCTTTCCAGGTCTCTACCAGCTGCTTTCCAGGTCCCTCCACCCGCCAAGATCAGGTCTAGGTCCCTGCACTGGCTGCTTTCCAGGTCCCCTAGCGGTCAAGGTCTCTCCAGTCACTGCTGTGCAGGTCCCAACACAGTATGCCGTCAAGGTCCCTCCATAAGCTGAAATCCAGGTTCCTCATTCCACTGCGGTTCAGGTACCTCCAACAGCTGAGATCCAGGTCTCTGCAGCAGCTGCGGTCTAAATACTCCACCCGCAGTGGTCCATTGCGGTCAACCTTTTGCTTCAAAATCTTCCATAAATGTCTATTATTGTATAATGTATTGTAAAAATAATCTGTTTTTATTAATTTGCGGTGTACTATTTTTGTCATATAAACATAATTTTCGTACACATTGTGTTTTTTTCCCTTTTAACCACATGGGGCTTATAATGAACTGTTGTAATTGCTTCACAAAAACCACTTTTTCTAGAACATATCAGTCCAAAATTATTTTTTTTCACACTGCAAAATCCCACAAAAGGCTCACAAAAAACCTACTTTCTTAAAAAAACTCACTAAAACACTGTTAAAACCCACAAAAATCAACTTACCCAAACCCACAAATTGCTTTTGTTTTTTTCACAGATAAAATACTGTTAATAACTAGGTTTAAAGCGAGTTAAAAGCATGTTTTCACTGTGAAAAAAACTAACAAAGGCGTGCTTTCAGCTCACTTTTCGCTCACTTAAAAACCGTGTTTAGCCTGCTTATAGCTCACATAAAAAACACACTTTTTACCCACTTAAAACCAACTCCACAGACAGATGTTGGTCTAAGCATGTTTAAAAAACCTCAAAAAACCAACTTGTAGAAAATCATACTCAATTTAAACCCACTTAAGATGGTTAAAAAACCCACTATGTTGGTTTAAAGCGAGTTAAACCAAGATTTAACTCAGAAAAAACCAAGTCGGTAAGCTAAAAAACCCAGTCGGTAAGCTAAAAGCGTGTCTGAAAAACCCGCTTTTAGCACAGTGCAAATACCGCAGAGTTAAACACAGATGCCTGAAAAAAACTCACTTTAAACCCACTTAAGACGGTTAAAAAAACCACTATGTTGGCTTTAAGCGAGTTAAACCAAGATTCAACTCAGATAAAACCAAGTCGGTAAGCAAAAAGTGTGTTTAAAAGACTCGCTTTTAGCTCGGTGCCAATACCGCAGGGTTAAACCCAGTTTAAAACTGGGTTATAACCGGATTTTGCTCACTTTTTTGACAAGGGACACAAGTGATTTCATTGGTCCAATGCGAAGGTGTGTCTTTACAACTGGAGATTTCATTCATGAATCCTGTCTGAGCGCCTTCAATTAGGTCACGTGAATTGTGTATCATTTTATTTCTTAAAATTTGACCCAGCATGTGTAGAAATATAACAAGATATATACATTTCCTGAAAGGAAATTCATTTCTGCATTGAATAAGACTGGGTTTGTGAACATCGCTGCAAAATTGATGTAGTAATAGCTGATCAAATCGATGCACCCTGTTTTCGGCTGATTTCGAATTGGATACCTTGATATATATATTTGATAATGAAAATATTTTTTTCCAGAAAAGTTTATTTTTCGTTATAATATGATTATTTATCATTCAAAATGATGTTTTCACTGATTAATATCTTAGCCACACGCTAACCACCTGTGCAGCAGACAATGCTGATCAGGCCTGAGTTATTGAACAAAAAATGCAAAACGGAAGTATTAAGTTGTGTTGACAATTCGAATTATGTGGTTAAGGTCTATTAAACAATATTCAAATGAAAACCTCTTCAAGTGGTCACACAACAATGTTGGCCTAATTTTACATTGTGTGTCTATTAGAGACATTTTAGAGCTAATAATAAGATGCATTTAACTATTTTAATTTTCTAAACATGATGCATGGCAAGAAGCTTTATCGACACCACATTCTTGTTGATACATTGATTTTCTTCTTAAAGTTGAAAACTATTAATATAAAGCATGACCTAAATATATCACAATTCTTGTAGACTTTTAATACTAAGTTGTCTTTAGGTAACAGGTCTAGTCAGGACTATAAAACCTCCTTTCTTAAGTTCCTTTTGCTAAAGGCAACCCATTATTAAGGGTCCCCATTTACCCCCAGTAAATAAATGCTTTCAATGTCATTTGTCAATTTTATATAGACTTATACACAACTTTGTAAGTTGTGAGTCTTATCAATTGTGTGTTCTTTCAGCATTTAGAATAGGTTTTATAGAATAAGACCTTAGTCGTGAAAAAATGGTCAGGAGCTTAGCTGTCCACTATAAAGTCACACATACTTCTGTGGTCTCATTAGCCGACATTGTAGCTCCTGACCAGACTTTTAGGATGGGAGAGATGGTCTGGAGTTCAAATAATGCAGACTGCACACAGGTATTACGTAAGACCTGTTTACGCATGATGTGGCTCACAAGTCTTTGAGCACACCATGACTGTGTAATGGTAAACAAACTTTACAGTTAATAAAACAATAATTTGTAGTGTACAGAACTAGTCGCCCATTTAGACCAGTTGGTAGAGCACCACTCTAGTGTTCTGGCAGTCATGGGTCAAGCCCAGCACATGGAGCGCTTTTTTCCTCCCAGCATAACTGAAGTCTATGTACGGACATTATCCTATGAAAAATAAAATGAAAAGTAAGACACTGTTTATGGGTGACTGGTTCCACATAACATGTATTAAACAACATGTCATAAAATAAGTTAGTTTTTTATGCCCCGGAAGGAGGGCATATAGTGATCGGACTGTCCCTCCGTCCGTCTGTCTCTCAGTCACACTTTGCGTTTAGGTATCGAAAAATGCTCATAACTTCTATGTTGCTTCAGATGTAATCTTCATATTTGGTATGCATGTGTATATGGACAAGGCCTTTCCATACGCACACACATTTTGACCCCTTTATCCTTGACCTTGAACTAAGGATCCGCATAAAGGTTTCGAAATCTGCGTTTAGGTTTCGAAAAATGCTCATAACTTCTATCAAAGCGTTTTTCGGGGGGCATATGTCATCCTATGGAGACAGCTCTTGTTTTTATGCTCCCCCCAAAAATTTTGGGGGGAGCATATAGTTGCCGCTTCGTCTGTCTGTCCGTCGGTGTGTCCGTCCGTGCACAATTTTTGTCCGGGCTATTTCTCAGCAACTAATGACCGGAATTCAATGAAACTTTATGGGAAGCTTCACTACCAAGAGGAGATGTGCATATTATCAGTGAGTTCTGGTCGGATGATTTTTCACATAGTTATGGCCCTTTTAAATTTTCCATTAACTGTTCATATAGTGCAATTCTTGTCCGGGCTATTTCTCAGCAACTAATGACCGGAATTCAATGAAACTGTATGGGAAGCTTTACTACCAAGAGGAGATGTGCATATTATCAGCAGTATCTGGTCGGATGATTTTTCACAGAGTTATGGCCCTTTTAAATTTTATATAAAAAAATTATTGTCCCCCCAACTACTGTGCCCTCAAGACGTTTCCTTTTATCTGAATATATAGTGCAATATTGTGACATAAAAAAACTTTGGGGAGCATCACCAGTCTCCGACGGTTTCTTGTTAATTATATTTTTATTTATAGATCTATTTAATACTTGTAGATGAAATCCAAGAGAAGGTCAGCAAACAGAAGAATAAACCGACCAAATACAACCCCCAGTCCAGCCAGGAGTCTGTCAAGAAACATGGACTCACAGAGCTTGATTGGACAGACCATGAAAGTTCAAGATTGGCTCAATGAGAAAACAGTGAAAACACTACAGGTATGTGCACACATAAACTATAGTTTCTGTTTTAGTGTGACTGAGGAAGTTTGCTGTGTTAATTGGTATTTGTTTTAAAGATATTGCAACATTTTAATTAAAACTTTTTGGTACAAACATGATTTTTAGTTTCAGTGCCCTATAAATTGAAAAATTAAAGTTCTAGCAACAACTTTTATAGCTCTATAGGGCTGGTGAAACACGGGCACAAAACAATTCTGCTTAAACGGAAAACCCATAAAAATATAACCCCAAGAGGAAATTAAAGTTTATAAAAAATTATCAAGAAATCTGTATTAAAGTGTGAAGGTTTCTATTCATGATTGTGCTTTTTATCACATGCTATACCCTGTTTCCCATGTTATACAACCATTACATATTTTTTTATAGTACACATGTGTAATACAACATTTTTAAGCATTTTCATTGGCTTAGTTTTCGTTTATTGACCAATTGCATTTTGTTATTTTGCTGAAATGACGTTGCAACGTCAAATGACATCACGAAATATAAACAACTCGTTTAATAAAATATGATATGATATGAAAACTCGTGCCAGATCCTATATATTAGTATAGTATGATGTAAAATGCTTGCTCAATATTCTTAATATATTATTGACATGAGTATATTCTACTGCCAGTCAGCCGTAGCGTCTGCAAGTGGCACTAGTCAATGTTCTAGTGCTAGTAAGAGGTCTGGCATGCCATTGACCGAACAAGTAAGACGCTTGGAGGCTGTTGTGTTCCCTTGTTCAGTTTTGATTTTAGATGGCTTAGATCATATTGAATTTGTTTTACAGTTTTGCTTATGTTTCAGCATTTTCTATTTTGGGTTGGAGTAATTTTCTTGTTATGCCTAAAACACTTGTAATACAACATGTATACACGCGTGAATTCTTCTTGCATGCTTGGTTGTATTTGTTTTAGCTTTGGTGAATATAATGTGATATTTTCAACACTTTTATTATCTGTTTTTGTTGTAGAAAGCTCGTGTTTGTTGCATATTGGACGTATTGGTTAATGCATGCTGGGTATTAAATTTGAGATAGCTCTATATTAGTTATAAGATGTTTTTTGTTTTCTTGTTAAATCTTATGACTTATTTTGTTATAAGAATTTGCAGCTGGTATGGGTTTAAGTTGAGGTATTTGCATTTCAGATAGTGATTCCATTTACAATATCCAATAGGGCCGAGGTACCGTAACTAAATATAGAATAAACCTAATATTTCTTCAGTACAGATTGATTTAATTTTTCTATAAGAACAACACAACTGCTATTATATAAGCGTTTTTAGAGTCAATTTTGTATTGGAACTAAAGGATTGATTGATATTCAAAATGTTATAATTATTGATGCATTTACCTATATGTAGGTTTACCTAGTTATCTAGTTATAAGCCAAGGATAAATTAATTTATCACTTACTGGAATCAGTAAGTAAGGCCCATTGTAAATACAACCATATATAATTATTTTAAAAAGTCATGAAAAAATTATTCAAAGGCATGTAAAATATTTTTTAAAGTTGCATGAAAACACCTGTGAAGAATTCAATTATTTCTTTGACGTTTGTAAAGCAGTACTTGAAATTATTCACCATACTTTACTAGGTAAACGATGTATTGTGTTGCACACAGATGTGTTGTACTTACTCTTTGAAATCTGAACTAGTGTTTTATTATGAAGCTCTTTTCACTTCTGATATTCTAAAAAAGGGATTGGTGGCACAATTTCATGATAATCAGAAGAGTATTGATTTAGTGTACGCCCCCAGCATCTACTCAGATGCCAGGAGGCTCGCAGTGATTGGCCCTACCTTCTGTTAGTTTGTTCTCAGTCCGTATGAGGTTAACCCTTTACCACTCAGATAGGTATTTTAACGCATTTATAGTCCCTTGTAATATAAAATTTAATTAAAGAACTTTCTTACTAGATTCAAGTTTTAAAGGCTTCATTTCAAACCCTTAGAATACTGATGAGCAGTAAACAGCATAAAACCTGAACAGACTGCGAGTTATAACTCGCAGGTTGTTCTAGTTTTATGCTGTTTGCACATGGCCATTTTCACTTTGCTTCTGAATTCTGAATCTAAAATGACACATTTTGTAAACCATAAATAAAACTTCCTTCAATTTTTTATACTTGCATGGATGTTGTATTATTAACACATCCACACTATCTCATTTTGACCTTGACATTGACCTACATTTGGACTTGGACTTATCAAGCATGTCCAAATGCTTGGTTCACCCAAAATATTGTGTTTCCATAATGCTTCCCACAAAGCTATCTCTTTCAAGATCTGCAAAACACCCACATCATCTTACATTATTTTGACCTTGACATTGACCTACTGTGGACTAAGACAAATTCAGAAGGTCAAATAAATTTATCTACCCGAATTGTCTGTTATGTTAACGTCAGTATTACTTCCTTAAAAGCTTTTATAATTCCATTTAACACTCAGCACACTCATGTCACCTGACCTCATTTTGACCTTGACCTTATTGTGGACTAAGACTTATTCAAATGGGCCAATCAATAGATACTGACAAGGCTTCCACTGTCGAACGCATCATCTCGTCTTGCAATCTGTTGCTTAGCTTTCCCTGCAAGCATCTCATGATTGTTCTGTTTAAAAGTCACATCCACTGCTACAAACAAATACCTATTGAACTGGCAATTAACCTTTCTTCCATTCTATGCTTAAAGGATAATTTCTGCTTTAGATTTGTTGGAGTATTGTACAGCGCAAACCATCTACTTTGATATTTCTTTTTTTTACTTCAAGTTAACAAATAATAAATCATGTTTTGAGTATATCATTATGCTGCCAGTATCTTGTGATGCTAATAGGCATATAGAGATTAGCCTGTGGTTTATTTGCCCATCTGTCCATCCATCCTTCAGTAAAAGATTAAACCCAAAATGACACGTTTTGTTTTTTATTTGTACAGTCTGCAAAATTAACCCATCGCCTGATCGCCAATGCGAAAAAACCTTGGCTCTGGCGATAGAAACATTGAATATAGATCGCCTGAATTGCGATGAAAAAAAATCAGAGAAAATAAACTAATAAATAATCAATTTACGCATTTCAGGTGTAAATTCTTACAGTGACATCGCTTGGTTACTTCCCTTAGTTTTCTATCATAAACAGGGATTTCAGTAGATTTTGAAAACAAGGAGTCAAAATGACCCAAGGTCTCAAAATGATGAGGGGTCAAAATAAAAAATAATAATGGTCAAAATACTGAGGTAACTTGAATGTTCCTTAATGAATGTTAAGTTTTTGTAATAGCTTACTTATCATAATAATGAATAAAACATCTTAACAAAAGCTTTATTATTTCCATAAAAGACCATTTCTCTTCCTTTTTCAAGTTGGATTGTGGAAAACAAATGTGTCAAAATGATGCAAGGTTAATTTTTTGCAGGAGTCAACAATGAGAAAATTGCAACTTTCATGCATCAAAATGCAGGATTCTGCTCCAATTGAAATCACTGGTTAGTGATCTCCCTTAGATGTTATAGAGAGTGTAAAGTCTGGTTCGCGTATTTAAAATGTTGTAATACTTTTGGTAAACTGAACTTGCATTCTACGCCGATAAATGAAATAATAGTGCGAGAGTTTGTATAAATTAAGTAAAAGGATTGAATGTTTGTTATTAACAGCTTTGAAATCACGATATAACCGTAACAGTGTTAATCATTCATATGATTAAGATCGATACCCGTGAGCACCGGCTCCGAATTTCATGAGAAAGAAGCCAAAGGCATCAGCAACCGTTGACGAGGTGTCAACTGATGTGGTCGTACCTCATAATGGAGCTAGATCTATTGACACTGACAGTCTATCCGATGATGAGAGTGACGATGATGAGGATGATGATGTTGGTGATGATGAAAACTTCGAAAATAATGAAAATAACATTGCAAAATATTGTAAAGAACTCTCAGAGTCAGATGTGATCGAATAAAGGTTTGAAACCTGGAATACTGATTTGTTTACAATCTTACCCCCCCCCCCCCCCCCCCCCCCCTCCAAATTGCAATCTCTATATAACGACCGTTGTCGTCCTTTCATGATAATGTCACTGTAAATTAATTCTTTTTTTTCTGGCTTTGAAAATTTTCCTCTGGCTATGACATTTTCAACGTTTCATAGCCACATTGGCTATTAAGACAAAAAAGTTAGTTTTGCAGACTGTTTGTATTATCCCTACAAAGCTTTGATATTTGCATGGTTGATGTTTCTGAACACTACCAAATCCCCCATGACCTCATTGTGACCTTGATATTATTGACATTAGTTTAGACATAAACTTATTCAGAAGTTCCAAAATCTTGATTAACTCAAAATGTTTGGTCTAACATCGATACTGCTTGCTATAAAGCTTTGATACTTGGATGGATGTTAATTATGTACACATTACCATCATCTGACCTCATGTTTAACTTGAATTTGAACTTGTTTTAGACTTAGATTTAGTCAAATTTGCAAATGAAACAACAATCACATGGCTTCCACCAAGGGCATATGCTGTTATTGAATTCGGCATCTTGTTTTTGTTAATAGCATGCAGTGCTCGCTTATGAAAAGAGGTATTTCATTGTGCCAATGTTGTATTGGTGTTACATGTACTAAGAATTTATCTTGAATTCACTTGCACCAAGGAGATATGACTGATGATCCACATAATGTGAGTAAAGGGTGTTAATATTATAAAGAATTAATAAGTAATTCCTAACAGGAAATGTGATATTGCTTCGGTTATTGACAGCCTTCAATTTATGCATGCTCAAGTTTCAAACGTGTGACTGTATTTGTATATCAACACTTTGAGTGTGTCGGTAAAGTCACAAGGTTTTCTTGCAGATTCTTAGAAAGGTAAGATGCGTGGCTATTATAGTATGAAGCGTAGGAATGGTCGAAATGGTCGTACCATGGTCGAAATTAATCAAACATTTTATTAACAGCCTAAATTCAATTAACTGCTTACCAAATATATTATAGATTTATGTTTTAAATAAAGACTGCATTGATATTCACTTTCTAAACACTGCTAATTGCAATTAATGTGTTCAGGCATCTCCTTACTTCAGCTTGAATATATTGAGATATTCCCGGAAATTGTAACCACAAAACAACACATTTTTGATAAAATTTGTTATGTTTTGGACAAAAAAAGAAATTATATAATAACATGTTATAATAAATGTTAGAATGATTATTATTAGGAAAACAAGTGCCAAAGATATTATCATGGTTGATTGCATGTACATTTTGTACTCGTTTTGTTTCGCAATTTCAAGTTGTATGAGCATGCAGATTTGTATATGCAACAATAATGATGATGATGCTTTTGATAATGACTATACAACCTCAACATGTTTCTGCTTCCATTTTTCTATTTATTTTTGGCATTACTTAATGGAATAATTTCAGAGAATTTACACTAACGTTATTGTAGACTATTAACACCTTAATAAACTAAATAATAAAAAGTATGATACTTGCATGTACTTACTTAAGGTACCAACATGCAATACGTATATCTTATTCACATCATTTAAAGACTACATTAAACGCAAAATAAATGTCTTTACCAAAAATTGATCGTGTTTTAAATAATGTGACTTATTGAAAGCGTTCTAAGTCTTATTTAATGAAACATAAATATTTGACAATGAAGTTGTAGTTGTAGTAAAACTAATATTACCTTTCAGGAGAAATCTGACCTTGAATCGAAAGCAGCCCGACAACTGTACAGCCCTCTGCTGCAGACAGAGAACACCTTTGTGAAGGTACTTTAAAATACGGCTCACAATGAATATCAGCTGTGCTGTGGGAAAAAGTGGCTTAATGCATGTGCGTAAAGTGTTGTTTCAGATTAGTCTGTGCAGTCTGGGACAACACTTTCCACCAACACTGGATAGACTTACTTTAATGAAAATTTTGGTAAAAGCGAAAAGAGTCGTCCCTTAAAAACCTGTACAGACTGCATGGGCTTTTTATCGGGGACAACAACTAACACACATGCATTAAGCCCCATTTTCCCAGAGCAAGACAATTATATGCAATTTCTTACTTTTTGCCAAGAATCATGAAAAGTATTAAAAAAATAGCTCATTTTAGAAGTTTGAGTTTTCTAGTTACCACTCAGCTAGTATTGAGAATGTTACAAAGACAGCCCAATCTCAAATCTTAGCTACAAGAATGTACACACTTTCCTCCTTAACTCCAGAATCAAATTAAAAACTAAATAAACTTCTCTGAACACTAAATTGGGCATGATAATCAAACGCATCTTAAAAGGAGACAAAACTCAAAGTTGAGCCAGAATATTTTAAACAACAACAACAAAACATTTTCAACATTTGCCGTTTTATTCCATCACCAGGATGTTGAAGATTTCATCAGTCATAGAGAGCTGACAAATCTCAGAAAGAAAGAAGTTCTCCACAAGAACTGGAACGAGCGGGTATACAAACCCCTGCGGAAGAAAATCATAGAGGCAATGGACAGCAATGATTGGCCGGAAGTTGACCGCCGGAAAAGAGAATTGCATCGGCAGTACCTGGAATTCACTAATGAAAAGGTGTGACAGGTTTTTGTGGCTGTACTTGCCTGTACTTTTGATTATTTATGCTTGTAATAGCCTTTTCTGTTAATGAAATTGAGGGCTAAACAATATCAGGTTTAACACAAGAATTGTCCTTGGCAAAGTAAGACTTCAGTAAATTGGCAACATTTTAGCATGCACAATAAGGTAGGTGGCCTGTCACATTCAGTCTTTTCTGTCTGTCTTTCACTTGCTTTTATTTTGCCACTAATTTTGGGATATATTGAAAAGGCATGCTTATATGTAGACTAAGATTGAAATATCTTAGCATAAAATTATATTTACAAATGGGTATATATTTTTATGATATATGTTTCCATGTGCCTTATCTGGTCTACAGCTTTTGGATTTTTGTATTAACATCACAAGTACACTTGCAAAATTTTTCTCAATATAAGCCTTGCTCCAGGAAAAGGGGGCTTAAAGCATGCGATTAAAGTGTCATCCAAGATTAGCCTGTACAGTCCACATTGGCTTATCAGGGAAGTCACTTTCGGCTCATATTGTATTTTTCGTTTAATAGAAATCTCTTCTTAGGGAAAATCAAGTGTAGGCAGAAAGTGTTGTCTCTGAGTTATATATAGCCTACACAGACTGCACAGGCTAATCTGTGAAAGCACTTTACACACATGCATTAAGCCCTGTGTTCCCAGATTGAGTCTCATGTTGTTTCTATGGTTATAGGGTCATGTGTTCCTGGATACAATGGACCCAGAGGAGTATTACGCCATGGCTCTGAATGGGCACAGACCGGCACCTATCAAGGTAAGGAGCTCCATCAATCTGGGATAAATAAGTTCACCTTTATCCAAGTAGGATAATAAACTTGACCTTTATCTATGTCTTACAATAAAGTTTACGGTTATCTATGTAAGATAATAAAGTGGACCTTTGTGGATGTTGTACAATGAAGTTGAAATTTGTTCATTATAGTTTACTTATGTTTAAGGATAAAGTGTACCTTTACCAATGTGGGATAAAAAAATTGACCTGTATAAATGTGGGTTGATAATGATGCCCTTTATCAATTTGGGATTGTAAAGTTGACCTTTTATCAATTTGGGATAGTATAGTTGAGCTTTAACAATGTCCGATTATAAAGTTGACCTAAATAAATAACATTGACCTTTGTCAAATTTGGATAAGGTAGTTGCCCTTTATTGATATTATAAGATAATTAAGTTCACCTTTATAAATTGTTTGTTTTTGGTAAATATGGAAGTGATCACTTGCAAACATGTCAAGCTAGAACCTCCATCAAAGAGTTGGATAATACAGTTGACCTTTTAACTGATATGATTTGGATTTGCCAAATGTCTCCAGCTTCCTATTTATAATCGTTGGTAATTATATATACAGTTGACCATAATAGACCCTTTTCCCAATAAGCCAAAATTGATATGAGCACGAAGTCACGTGACCCGCACAAGTCCAGAACAAGGCTGAACGCCTTTCCATTTCTTATAATGCCACACAACGCCACATCTGATTTCTGTCCTTCAATCTTTTGAATAATTGGCAACGTAATGATGTTGTCAATACAAGATGACATAGTCAGAATTAACAGTAATATACACTTCCCATTTTAAGTAATATTATATTAAATAAATGATCTTGATTAAAGTACTTGTTGTTGCTTTTTCAATTATTTGCACACTTTTTGACACTCTTCGTTTAAGCATTTTTAGTGCTGTATTTAATCAAAGATCTATCAATTAATAATGTTGCTTTTTGATAGATCTGTGGTTTTATTGCCCTTGTGTTCACCACAAACCTTGTTATGATCAGATACTGTGCAGACAATTACTCAAATTGAATGTTATTTATCCAGAAAGATTGTTTTAAACTTAATACTGTATAGATATTAGCCACTTGAATCATACTAATAAAGTGAATGTTGGACATTGGTTCCCACAAACAATTGTTCCCACCCTAATTTTGACATAGGTGGACATTCATGCCTTCCTTGTTTAAACAAACCGGACATTTGTTCTTAGACCTAGACAATAGTTCCTACATAATTTTGACAGATCGGACATTCGTTCCTACGTTATCTTGACAGCTTGGAGATTGATTCCTATATAAATTATTGACACGCCAGACATTGGTTCCTACATTATTGCGATCCTGGTCATTATTATCACATTTTACCCAAACGAATATAACTCTCAGGGTAATGTTTAACAGGTATAATGTGTCATTATTAAAAGAGTGTGTTTTTTTCATATTTTTATCATATTTTAATTAATTTTTAAAAAGATCATCGATATTCTCCGCCAAAGAAATTTACACGTTCAGCCATGTTCTAAAATTTGATATATCACGTGATATCTCAAATTGTCAACAGTGGTAGTACTGTGTTACGTCTATTGTGTCATGGGAATGAAATTGTTATAGAAAAACTTTTTAATGAAGCATAACAATTTTCTAGTTATAGTGCTTCTTGTTTAATAATATACAATTGTACTATGATAATAAGCTTTGATTGTGATTTGAATGCATTTACTTATTTGTATTCTTGTTTTCATGAAATTGTTCTCACAGGTTCTACCAACGAAAACAGGAACAGCATTGCTGTTGATAATTTTGCTTAAGTTTTTAACGTTTTTATAAAACCCCAGGAAAACTGTTGTTTTAATGTAATTTTGCAAGTCAAGTCAAGTCAAAAATCTTTTATTTCAACTCAATTCATGTTTGACATGAATACACAAGCAAACAAGAGTGCCAAACTGTCATAAGATACACTCGTTCGAAGGTTTTGGACACCATGCTCAATGCTTGAAATGCACTAAGTGACCTCGAGACCTAGTTATTGACCCGGCATGACCCATATTTAAACTTGACCCAAATATCATTTAGACGTAACATCTGACTAAATTCGGTGAAGATCAGATGAAAACTACTTCAATTAGAGAGCGGACACCATGCTAAATGCTTGAAATGCACTCAGTGACATCCTGACCTCGTTTTTGACCCGGCATGACCCATATTTGAACTTGACCTACATATCATCTAGACACAACTTCTGACCAAATTAGGTGAAGATCAGATGAAAACTACTTCAATTAGAGAGCGGACACCATGCTAAATGCTTGAAATGCACTAAGTAATCTCCTGACCTCATTTTTGACCCGGCATGACCCATATTCAAACTTGACCTACATATCATCTAGACACAACTTCTGACCAAATTAGGTGAAGATCGGATGAAAACTACTTCAATTAGAGAGCGGACACCATGCTTAATGCTTGAAATGCACTAAGTGACCTCATGACCTGGTTTTTGACCCTGCATGACCCATAGTTGAACTTGACCTACATATCATCTAGACACAACTTCTGACCAAATTAGGTGAAGATCGTATGAAAACTACTTCAATTAGAGAGCGGACACCATGCTAAATGCTTGAAATGCACTAAGTAACCTTGTGACCTTGTTTTTGACCCGGCATGACCCATATTCGAACTTGACTTACATATCATCTAGACACAACTTCTGACCAATTTAGGTGAAGATCGGATGAAAACTACTTCAATTACAGAGCGGACACCATGCTAAATGCTTGAAATGCACTAAGTGACCTCGTGACCTAGTTTTTGACCTGGCATGACCAATATTTGAACTTGACCTACATATCATCTAGACACAACTTCTGACCAACTTTGGTGAAGATCGGGTGAAAACTACTTCAATTAGAGAGCGGACACCATGCTTAATCCTTGAAATGCACTAAGTGACCCCGTGACCTTGTTTTTGACCCAGCATGACTTATATTCAAACTTGACCTAGATATTGTCTAGACACAACTTCTGACCAAGTTTGGTGAAGATCAGATGAAAATTATTTGAATTAGAGAGCGGACACTGCTGTGGACACCACCCGCCCGCCCGACAAGGGTGAAACTATAACAGTCCCGTTTTTAAAAACGGGCGTATAAAAAGTGCGTACATGTATATAGACGAGGCATGCAATATTATATAAAACTGATGGATTACATTACATATGGAATTGATATGCATAATTTGGGTAATTGTATATAATTACTGGTTCTTCCTAGTATAATACGTAATTAATGACATGCTGCTTATATACCAAAGTATTTCACCATGAAAGTCAATCTGCACTTGTTATCTCCCTGTTTGGACAGCTTTATTATTATGTTCATTCATTAACAACTCAAATGTGATATTGCAAGAGTTGATGTTTTGGATCACACAACGTCATTTGAGTCATGTTCTGAGAAAACTGGGCATAATGCATGTGCGTAAAGTGTCTTCCCAGATTAGCCTGTGCAGTCCGCACAGGCTAATCTGGGACGGCACTTTCCGCTTTTATGACATTTTTCGTTTAAATGAGGTAAGTCTTCTTAGCAAAAAACCAATTTAGGCGGAAAGTGTCGTCCCTGATTAGCCTGTGTGCACATGCATTATGCCCAGTTTTCTCAGAACACAACTCATTTAATGATGACATACATGTATAAATAAAACACAAATTGTTATTGAACAGTAAGTTTGGTTCAAACCTATTTATTTTAATTTATGACTGAAGGAAAGAAAAAGAAGCTTTTTAGGATATTGGGAAGAGCCAGTATTTGGCGTCCCTTTATTAAGGTCACTCAAATTCACACCAGTTAGGGATCAGACTTTACAAATGCAATTCAATAGGACAAGATATTGGTCACATCTCAGTTACCATATAATCATCTCAGTAACCTTATACTATTCCATACACATTTAATGTTTATAAAAAAAACAAATAATGTTATATTGTATCCTTACTTGTGAAGGAAACTAAGGGCATCAAGAAATCCCTGAAAACGAAGGAGTCAACTATTTATAATCCAAGACCTATTGATAAACCCAGCCCCACTCATGAAAGACCAGGTGACTTGTCCGACAGAAAGTGTGGTTCTAAAATAAGTACTGCAAAAGTATGTTTGTTCAACTGGTGTTGCAATTTAGCTGCAGTTTATAGTTGGCCAGAAGAGTTTATGAAGTTTTGGATTTGTTCATTTGTTAAATATATTTAGATTGTTTAGAGCTAAGTTTATTTTTTCAAAGTTGTTGTTGTTTTTATGTTGTAAAAGCTTCCGATTCTCTAGCATTCCTTGAGCTAATTATGGAGCCGTACACTTATATTATTTCATAGTCGGTGGATGTTTTTTTTCTCGCCATAAATGATTATAATGATTATATATTTTATTAATAAATTATGTTGTATTTCATTATGTTGGCTATCAGGTGATGGGTAAATTTTGCAGAATGAGCAAATGGGCAACACTTTAAACTTTCAGGGTGACTCCAGGTGATCGTATATATGTTTGTTTTAAAATTCTTAGATAAATACAAAGCATGTATGATAAGATACAGTATTTCTCTCTCAGCGTTGTGTAAGATGTGCCAAACAGAAGCAAATGGCCAATCGAAGGCTACCAGCTGCCACTGATTTGTATCCAATAGAAATTCCGGGCCTTAATGATAAAAAGGTTCATATTGTACACCTGGTGTGCAGCAAGGGGATTGCTTGGGCTGACTGCTTTTCAGTTGTTTCATTTCATGCACTGTGACAGCAATAAAACATTGATAACATCAGTCCTCTTGCACATATAAATCTGTTGATGCTTTTGTTTTTTGTGAATAAAAGTTATGTTACTTTGCAGTACAAGCTCAAGTTGGTTTTACAAGGTTGCACTTTTTCTTTTACTTTGTCTCAATTCTCAATAACAAAGAACCTGATGTTGCCAATTTTAAGATTTTGTGTATCAAATTTGTGGGAAAGTCTCATTGATATATGCTGAACTAATATAATTCACAAAGCTCACAAGGGAAATCTTTACTTTAGTGGACATTTTAGATAAAATTGTGTATGCAAAACCGAATTGATCTTAAGTGGAGAAAAAGTTATCATTTTGTATGTACATGTAATCACTAGTTTTAAGATATTTATTGTACAGAGATCAATACATGAGACGACCTGATACATACGAAGTTTTAAAATTGTATAATGTTATTTTGTATAGTGAACAATTTCTTGTTTTTGCTCTGATGGAAACTGTTTTTTTTATGGAAGCTTAGTAGTAAATGAATATTCTATATAAATCAATGTTAATGCACATTTTTTTCTGTTTGATTTTGTAGTTGGTAAGTATGGTTGTATGGCTACTAATACTTAGAAATAGAAACATCTTAATTTTGTATTTGTTATTATTGACAAGAAAATAAATATGTTCAGTAATTAGAAACCATTATCTGAACCATGTTTGTAGTTGAAATGAATAAAACTGACATACAATTTATGTCTTTTACTACATTTTGATACATTTTACTTATATATTACTTTTAATGCAGGTAATGATTGGTCGTTGGTTTATTTTTTCCAAAATATTGTATGCAGGGTTCGACACTAAGGCACGTCCGACAGACATTGTCTAGTAAGATCAGTGGTCGGGCTAGTAAAACTGTGGGCTAGCTTGTCCGACTGGTCGTACATACAAAATCTATACTGATTCATATAACTATAACTTACCGAAAACCTTTTTCTCTTAATGTGTAAAATAACTATTGTATCCATTATTTACATCAGAACAAAACTAGCGTACATAAATAAACGCGGAGCATTCACATGATTCATAGCTATTTTTAGACGCGAAGGAGAGCTTTCCGCAGAAATAGCTTGTTTCCATTGGTAAAGTTGTCATGAATATTAACCCTTTGCATGCTGGGAAATTTGTAGTCTGCTAAAATATTGTCTGCTGAATTTCTAAAATTAGCATTTTCTTCAATTTTTTTCAAAGAATGCTATCAGAATATCAAACAGTTTGGATCCAGATGAGACGCCACGTTCTGTGGCGTCTCATCTGGATCCAAACTGTTTGCAAAGACCTTCAAAATTCGGTTCCAGCACTGAATTAGTTAATGATTTTCTGCAGTGTCGTAGAACTTTACATCATGTTTTGACGACTTCTATCGAAAATCGGTATCGTCAATGTAAACATTTTGGCGTAGCAGACGAGAGAATGTAATTTAAAGAGTGACTTTGTTCAAGATTGGATTTTCATCCGACAAAAAAGTTAATAAAGAAGAATCCGACGGTAAAACTGACACAGATTATGATGGAAAAGGGAGCTGTGTTAGCATGGAGCACAGCGGTCAAGGAGGCCAGAATTTGATAACGTTTAATAAATGTCACCTGCGGTACAGACATCATTTGTTTAGCTGGTGATAAACAGTAAAATTACAACAAACAATGTATGTTGTTAAATAGTTTTATTTTATTTTTTACTCTGTGCATCAAAATAACTTTCTTGTGTTCACTAATCATTTTCTGATAAAACCTGATTAAACAGTTACACGACACAATTCTGTTTATTTGCTATGTCATTTATGGTCTAGTAGACATCAGATTCGGGCTAGTACATTTTAAGAGGAGCTGGTCCGATGGTCTGGCTGTAAAAAAGGTAAATGTCGAACCCTGGTATGTAACAAAAGTACAATCATGGTTCACTTGCTTTGGTGGAAACATTTCAGTTTCCTTTTGTGATAGATAGACATGTTTGGCTAACAATATTTTTGGCATTAGAATCTGTTAGTTTAGATTTTATTAAAACATATACAATGTTGATGAATATATAAAATAAGTGAGTAAAAGATTTTTTAAAAAGTGGCAACATAAAATAAGCAAAAAAAAACTCGGTTTTATTAAATTGCAATTTATTTTCTGCTGTACATCATCCATCATGTTTGTATGACATGTACACTGTTGGAAAATACCCATTTGCCTGTTTATATTTGTTCTTCCCATACACAATTTTGCTTCTCCAACAAAAACAAGCAAATGACGGTATTGGCGTAAACTAGTTTGTTATACATGAAGGTACCTTGCAAAGTTTGGTAATCAGTTTTAAATGTCATTCTTTGTTCATATTCATATGTTGGTTAAAGATTGCTTGAATAAAATGAAAAAAAATATGTCACAGAAAAAGAAACCGAGACTTGAAGTAAAATAATCCCCTACCCCACCCCAAATGGTCCGTTACCGGTAGTCATGTACATGCATAAAGTTAAAAGATGATTATGTTGTTACTGAATTGCCACAGTTTTTTTTACTTGTTTTGCAGATTTTCATAAGGTTTGATGGTTCACAACTAGAACCTCAGGTATTTTGTTGCTTTAAGTCTCCGTTATAATGTCCTGTGGCTACTTAATTAAAAAAAAAAACACACATGTGCAAATTTGTGAGTTTGGGATTGGAGTTTTTATTTTAGGTCTTACGTAATGTTGTTTTCTGCAAGTTAACATAGATGTTTAATACTGCTTATTGTTCCTTACCCCATTTATGCTTAGTGGACTCTCCCATCCATCTAAATTGGATCAATTTATTTCCAAAATTAGGGATGTCAAGTATACTTATTTCTATATTAAGAATATTTTTTACAGAAATTCCTTTAAGCAAACAGCGCAGACCCTGATGAGACGCCGCATCATGCAGCGTCTCATCTGGGTCTACGCTGTTTGCCAAGGCCTTTTTTCTAGACGCTAGGCATAAATGGGTTAAGTAAAACAAAAATTAATAAAAAGAAAAAAAACAATTTGTATATTGTTATTATAGTTAGCCAAATACTATTTTATTTATTGCAGAGCATTTTGTGCACATTTGTATAGCTTATGGTTGTTTAGTGAAAATATAATGTATTGTTTAGTATACTACTAATGCTCTAAAAGGTAACTATATGCATATTACAATCAACATTCATTTTGCGGAATTTTATTTTATATGATAATAATGTGTACATATATATTATGTTGTTTGCTTGTAATTCAACTTCAAACAAGTCTTTTCATGTTACATACAAATGTAGAAGTGATGATGACAATTTATACTAAATGATTCTTTCAGATGGTACACAGGACTTTTTTATAGGCTAGCAAATGCTGCCACAGACAAGTATTATTCTTTAAAAAAAAATTGCAATAACATTTATTAAATCAAACAAAAATTCCATTTGTAAAATAAAATTTTGGGGCAAAACTGCTTTTGAACGAAATTTTGTTTTGAAAATAGCCTTATTTCCCCATGATAAATATAATTTAAAAAATTCCTGGAATAATTAATATTTAACACTATTTTACCTAAAAACTGCAAAGAAAAAAACAACAAATGTATAAATTTCAGATTGAAACCCGCCCCCTGCACGATCCCTTGATCTCCCAGAGTCGTCAGCGCAACGAAGAGGATCGCACGATACTCCGCTGCCTGACAGGGTACCGATACTCAGACCAGGACATTGAGCAGGTCAAGATGCCCGCCATGCCATTGGTTCCTCTCGGTCGTCACGGTACCGACAGCATACGCTGGCTGCAGATGCCGCTCTCGAACATAGAAAGTACACCCCGTATGGCAAGCAGGTGAAGTTTGCTTCTTTTAATAGGCGTTACTTAATCTTCAAGCAGAAATTATTGAATACAATAATGTATTGTCAGTTATTCAATGGTTTTTATCTTAAGATTATTTTTTTTTTATTAATGTATTGTAGTCATTTTAATTCTTAAAGCGAGATTATACGATTTTGTCAAATATTTATTAATTTATATAAAATGAGTAAAAAACTTATTAATCAAATATTTCAATATAAATTAAAATAAAAGTTAAGAACATGTGTCAAAAAATGTGAAATAAGCCAGATATTTAATTATGAAATCGAAAATGTCTGTACAGTCAAATTCGCCAGCATGTAAATCATGCATGTACGATGTGAATATAAATTTAGTTTAACGGTTAATTTTAAATTCCTGCAACAATATCTATTCATACAACACACAAACACTAACTAAAAAGACAAATGCTTTTTGTTATTGTAGGAAAATATGTACGAAATATCTTCGTCACAATCGGCTTGGGGCGCTAATTTGTCTTTGCGGCAATTTATGAAATTTGTCTTCAATGTATAATTTTTCTTGCCTATTTTGTGTTATTGTAACATATTTTATCAATTATATTACAATTTAACACATATACAAAATTGTATAATCCCGCTTTAAATGTTAACTCTCTTCCCCAATTTTTGATTGTTTATTAGTAGTTTATTTTTCTCCATGCACTTTTGTTTTAAACAACAGATTTGTGTTCACCATTGTGTTCTGCTTATATAGTATTCATACTATCATTTGTTAAAGTAAATATTTTACATTTTTGTAATATTGAATAATTGTGTTAGCATATAGATTTTGGAGAGGGCTTATACATATTAAGTTAATTTTCATATATATTGCCATTTTTCAAGGCATCTTGAAGTATTTTTTATCCCCGCCGAAAAAAATTCTGAGGGGATATAGTAATTGGTCCCATCTGTCTGTCCGTCCGTCCTAAACTTTGTCCAGAGCATAACTCCAAATCTATTCAATGGATTAACTTTAAACTTAAAATAAAAACAGATTGCAACTTAGAGAAGTGCAGTGACCAAGAACCATAACTCTATCAACCTTAGTTATTGAATTATCTCCCTTTATATAATTTCAAACTTAAATTTTTGTCTGGAGCATAACTCTAAATCTACTGAAGGGATTTACTTGAAACTTGAAATATAAACAGATGGCAACTAGGAGAAGTGCAAGAACCATAACTCTATATACCTTGGTTTTTTAATTATCTCCCCTTTTATATAATTTCAAAGTAAATTTTTGTCCGGAGCATAACTCTTAATCTACAGAAGGGATTTACGTGAAACTTAAAATATAAACAGATGGTAAGTAGGAGAAGTGCAGTGCCTAAGAACCATAACTCTATCTACCTTATTTTATGAATTATCTCCCTTTATTTAATTTCAAAGTAAGTTTTTGTCCGGAGCATAATTCTTAATCTACTGAAGGGATTTACTTGAAACTTGAAATATAAACAGATGGCAACTAGGAGAAGTGCAGTGAGCATGAACCATAACTCTTTTGGGCGTAGTTTTTAGCTCGGCTGTTTTCGGAGAAAACCCGAGGTATTGTCATAGCCAGCTCGTCGTGTCGTGTCGTCCGCCGTCGTGCTAAAACCTTAACATTGTCTCTAAAATCAAAGTGCTTCCACCTACAACTTTGAAACTTCATATGTAGATGCACCTTGATGAGTTCTATACCCCACATCCATTTTCGGATCACTAGGTCAAAGGTAAAGGTCACTGTGACCTCTAAAACAAACTTGAAATATAGACAGATGGCAACTAGGAGAATTGCAGTGACCAAGAACCTTAACTCTATTTACCTTAGTTTTTTAATTATCACCCATTTTATATAATTTCAAAGTAAATTTTTGTCTGGAGCATAACTCTAAATCTACTGAAAGGATTTACTTGAAACTTGAAATATAAACAGATGGCAACAAGGAGAAGAGCAGTGACCAAGAACCATAACTCTATATACCTTAGTTTTTTAATTATCTCCCCTTTTATATAATTTCAAAGTTAATTTTTGTCCTGAGCATAACTCTAAATCTACTTAAGGGATTTACTTGAAACTTGAAATATAAACAGATGGCAAGTAGGAGAAGTGCAGTGACTAAGAACCATAACTCTATCTACCTTAGTTTTTGAATTATCTCTCTTTATTTAATTTCAAAGTAAGTTTTTGTCCAGAGCATAATTCTTAATCTACTGAAGGGATTTACTTGAAACTTGAAATATAAACAGATGGCAAGTAGGAGAAGTGCAGTGACTAAGAACCATAACTCTTTCGGGCGTAGTTTTTAGCTCGGCTGTTTTCGGAGAAAACCCGAGGTATTGTCATAGCCAGCTTGTCGTGTCGTCCGCGTTGTGATCAAACCTTAACTTTGCCTCTAAAATCAAAGTGCTTCCACCTACAACTTTGAAACTTTATATGTAGATGCACCTTGATGAGTTCTACATGCCACACCAATTTTGGGTCACTAGGTCAAAGGTCAAGATCACTGTGACCTATATAAAAAAAACATAAAAAAAATTCTGACAAGCTTTCGCAGCCAAGTGTAGCACCCGTTATGCGGTGCTCTTGTTGAATTATCTCCCTTTATTTATTTATTTTATTTTTTTTATTTTTAATTATATTTAATTTAATTTCATAGTAAATATTTTAGCCTTTCAATTTTTAATATCTCCCTTTTATCTAATTTTACAATAATATTTTAATTTGAACACTGCAGTATTCCCTGTAAAATAAATAGATGAGTTTAAGGAAAAGTACAGTGATCAAGAATAGTAACTGTTTATAGTCTTCTTTTTTAATTACCTTCCTTTTTTTCATTTCCATATACTTAATTCTCTACAGCATAACTCCAACGCTATATAACTAATTGATCCTTGAAATATAAATAGATGACACAGGTGCCATGTTTTATAAATATTATTCTACTCTCTAAAACAAATGTTGTCATACAAGCAAACACATTTCGGCGGGGATTTGGCACTTCTGTGACAAGCTCTTGTTTTATACATATAGCTTTTGACCACTGTTTGAACAAATACTGCAAGTTTGAACATTTGATTTAGGATTTTCATGCAAAATCAATCAAATTGTGTAAGTATTATACTAACTTTGATTCATCTTAGTTAGAAAATTGGGTTTGGAAACAAATTCCTTCCTTAAAAATTAAACTCGGATCTTTTATCTTTTATAATAATGTGTATAAGTATATTTGTTTCATTTATCCCTCTCTCATAACATTATAATTTATTGGTATTTTAATTTGTATAAATATTTTTAGGTCGCAGTTCATATTTTATTGTGCTCCCCCAAAAAATTTGGGGGGGAGCATATAGACGCCACTTCGTCTGTCCGTCCGTGTGTCCTTGTGTCCATCTGTGCACAATTTTTGTCCATGCTATTTCTCAGCAACTAATGACCGGAATTCAATGAAACTTTATGGGAAGCTTCACTACCAAGAAGAGATGTGCATATTAACAGCAGGTTCTGGTCGGATGATTTTCACAGAGTGATGGCCCTTTGAAATTTTCCATTAACTGTACATATAGTGCAATTCTTGTCCGGGCTATTTCTCAGCAACTTATGACCGGAATTCAATGAAACTTTATGGGAAGCTTCACTACCAAGAGGAGATGTGCATATTATCAGCGGGTTCTGGTCGGATGATTTTTCACAGAGTTATGGCCCTTTGAAATTTTCCATTAACTGTACATATAGTGCAATTCTTGTCCGGGCTATTTCTCAGCAACTAATGACCGGAATTCAATGAAACCTTATGGGAAGCTTCACTACCAAGAGGAGATGTGCATATTATCAACGGGTTCTGGTTGGATGATTTTTTACAGAGTTATGGCCCTTTGAAATTTTTTATAAAAAAATTATTGTCCTCCCAACTACTGTGCCCTCAAGACGTTTCCTTTTATCTGAATATATAGTGCAATATTGTGACAAAAAAAAACTTTGGGGAGAATCGCCCGTCTCCGACGGTTTCTTGTTGTTTTGGTTTAATCTTTAAAATTGAATGCTTTATTTTCTATTAATGTTAAAACTGTATTATATGTAACAGATGATAAAATGCTGGGTAACAATTCAACATTAATAGTCTTATAAAGAAAAAGAGAGACAGAACATAACCATAAAGTTGACATTTTTACTTGTAGGTAACTTATGTCATGAAATTTGATATTTTCTTGTGGGAAATAAAACATTCAATTATTCACATTTTGCATATAATAATATTTAGGTCCTTTGTAGAATTTAATTAAGGATGTGCAGAGGTTGAAGTTAGTAAAAATAACAATACAATCACTTTTAAAAATGTAGTTATACCATATTAATAACATTTTCTTCAAAAATTAACCCATTTATGCCTAGCATCTAGAAAAAAGGCCTTGGCAAACAGCGTAGACCCAGATGAGACGCTACATCCCTAATGGAAATAAATTGATCCAATTTAGAAGGATGGGAGAGTTCACTCGGCTTAAAAGTGTTAATAATGCCAAGTTATATGTATTGCATATGCATATATTTACACAAAGTAAAATGCCTGTCTGAATAAGAAGAGACAGCTTGTTACATCCATTCGCTTCTGTCTAACATCACTTTCTGACTTAATTTAGGTCCTTAAAGAATTCTAAGATAGTGTTTAGTGTAAATTAGTGGTAAGTAACCCCCATCTCACCTGCATTCACAGCACTTTTGTATACATGGTAATTTTGTTGTAACTCCCTTCATTTGGGTATTGGGTTTGCTAAAGAAAAAAACTTACTTTAGAAATATATCTGTGTCTGCAGTTTTGGTACGGTTCATTTTTCTACCTCAGCTACGAAGTAGAGGGGGAATCTCTGCCTGTAACAACCGACCGTTTGTCCGTCTTTCTGTGTATATAGACAACACATTGTCCTATAAAGTACTTTAATTATTGTCAATCTATAACATTCAAACTTGCATGTATTCTTCCTTATGTACAATATTGTATTATCCTATGATAAAAATTCCTCAAGTATAAATGTCCCTTTTTCAAGTTATACTTTCTATTTCATAACTATACAAACTTGCTTCATAATTATTCATGCAACATGGGAGGAAATCTTACTCTACTGTGACAAGCTCTAGTCATGTCAGCATTTATAAAAATGGGTTACTTTAAGTTTGTACATGGTCTTCTTATTTTAGCACATATTTACAAAAAGCAAGACAATGTTACTTTTTAATGTAAGCACTGATAATGTCGCATCTGACACATGTTTTTAATTTTATACCATATGCAGTTAGAAAAGTTCAGGAATTTAAGCAGTGAGCTAATGTTTGGTGAGCTAATAGATTTCTGCCTTTGATGATTTTTTCCATAACTTTAAATGACAAAAAAACAAATTTTACGAAAACATGCAGTTCAAAATAAATAACTTAAGTTGTTCACTGATATAATTACATCATTTGATTTTGAAGACATTTTTTCTCCAAAAAGCATTATGATCGGTCAAAGAAATGTAGGCAAATAATTGGCTACAACGTTGTCTTGAATAAAAAATCATATGGAGAACAAGGTATTATTAGTTTCACCGTTAGTATATCCCCATACACTGTCAGTTACTAAAGGTGTAACGATTATATCTCCACCGACTACTCGATTACTCGGTGGGTATGGAAATTACTCAGGGGTGTATGGAAAATACTCCATGGGTACGTGACCACTCTAAGCCAATCGGATTAGGTCATTTTTGTTGGAGGAGAGATATGCGATGATGTTACAAAGTTATTATAAATCTTTTTGAATGCACACTGGGTATTTAGAGATCTTAACTATATAATACTGTGCTCATCAGTGCTTCTGAAACCAATTTCTGTATTGCTGAATACCAGTATTTTTGCAGCACAATTGATTTGGTATTTGGTTTGTTATAATAACATTTACATATTTTGCTATGCAATACATTACTTATATGCTTTCCTTTATAAATAAACATGCATAGTGGCAGGATACTGAATTTTGCTGTTGTGTTTCATCATCATAATCTGTAAATCAATGATTGTCATTGACATTATTATTATCATGATTATCGAAATTGTTTCATCATCATCATCATCATCACCACCACCATTATTATCATCATCATAATCTGTATCATCATCTTACTCAACCTCAATGTCATTTTCAATTTCATGACAATAAATAACATCATCATCACTGTCATCAGAATCATCATCGTCACTAACATCTTCTATTCCTGCCATGTCTTCTATGCAGTCAATATCATGAATATGGTTTCAGTCAGTCATGCCTGTCTGATGAATGTTTGGGTCAGTACAGTAGTAAGTCCACGCATTAACTGTTGTGTTGTCATTTAGCATCAGGAATGTCCCATATGCAACTGTGTGTTTGTGTACAACCATTGTGTTCCCACAGCATGGGCCGGACTTACTTGAGAAAACACTTACTGGAAAATAATTTGTAATATATGCAGAGGAACAATCTCATATTGTTCATGTGCTGCATAAGTTGCTGTGGTCATGAAAACTAGAAAACTGGTCCAAGAGCATATTGTTTTGAGATTTTGCATGATCTATTTTTGAAGCTAACAAACAGCAACTTGTTTTGTTAGTTGGATATTGTACCTTAACCCATTTATGCCTAGCCTCTAGAAAAAAGGCCTTGGCAAACAGTGTAGACTCAGATGAGACACCACATCATGCGGCGTCTCATCAGGGTCTGCACTGTTTGCTTAAAGGAATTTCTGTAAGAAATATTCTAAATATAGAAATAAATATACTAGACATCCCTAATTTTGGAAATAAATTGGTCCAATTTACAAGGATGGGAGAGTCCACTAGGCATAAATGGGTTAAGCATGACTCCTTTGATCCATTAGAAAAATTACATTTTCAGCACGCATGCTTACTAATACCTATGGCAAAATGTTGGTGGTTCTTTCAAAAATTCATGTTGTAAAACAGGATTAATAGCGCAACTAACATTCTGACTTTCTAACATTGATTGGGATCCAAGGTTCACTTTGTTGTGGTTTATTGTCGTATCAGCATAGTAGATCTGTTATAACATTTATGAGTAAATTCTGGTTCACTCCGAGTGCTCATAATATTTATGCTTAATTTAATTTTTATAAATCAATTGCTTTGGCTAACTAGTTATTTACACTGATTAATTGCTGTAGGAACTGGGGACATTTTTGCTTTATGCACATTTTCATGGATTTTATGTATGCATATCGTAAATCATGATTTATGTCAGTCAATTTTTCTGTTGGCCACTTATAAAAGCCACATACATGTAAAAACTCGAAATCAACAAACATTTTGTAATATCTTTTGTAAGTTAACCCATAAACGATCAGTGTTCCTCAAAGCAATAGCCAAAATCTCAACGCTAGATGTGGTCTGGTTTTTATGGGTATACTTTATTTTACAAAATATTTAATGAAATATTTAATAGTTGATTTTAATTTTTTATGTGGCTTAAATGATTGTGAAATCAAACTACTAGTCTTCACATTTTATATTTTCATATTTTATTTTGATCTGGGACAACCCAGGGCTTGATGCATGCGTGTTAACTATCAACCTAGATTTGCGTGTAGCTTTTCTGGGAGTTTACTTTCTGCCTTGACTGGATTTTCGCTAAGAAGAGATTTTCTTTAAATGAAAAATTCCATGACAGCGCAAAGTATCATTCCAGATTAGCCTGCGCAGTCCAGTTATTAAAATATGACCCGTTTGTGAAGCAATACTAGGATAAAGTTGTCAGTTTGAGAAGCATGGCCCTTTGCAAAAACAAGAACTTCTAATAGCATAATTATAATCCATGGAACTGTGTGCTGCTTATACAACATTTTGGTTTTGCTGCTAATAAGTAAAGGTTCCTTGATCATTGTTTAGAAAAGAACCTCTTTCAGATAACCTTATGGATTTTTCAGAAAACGGATGATAGGAAAATTCAACAACACCGACATCAATTTCGAGCAATGGTCCAGAACTCCCTACAATCATGAGGCAGTCGATAAGGAGTTGCAAATACAGAAAAAGAGACAATATTCAGAGGATCAGAAACCCCCGTTCCGATATCCTTTGATACGTCTGCCGCCGAAATTGTACCCGCGTTACCCGCGTTCGGTCTCGTTTCAAGATCCTCTCGTGCAAGAAATACCAATTATGACAATGGAGCCTTTGGACCAGTCTGTTCAACATATGAGCTTGGATGCAGGTGGTGAATAAATGCTTGTGATTATTTTTTATTTATATTTTACAATTAAGAATTATGTATGCTTTATATAGATATATGTAATTATGATTTTTACTGAATATATTTTGTAATTTATTTATACATTTTTCTTTTGGTGCCTTTGAAAAAAAAATAGCAGTATAATGTGATGTCCCTCTAGTATATTTTGACAACCATGAAGTTTAAACAAATAGTTTTTATTTTTTGACTGACAGTTTGGAAAACATAAACTTTTTTTAAAATCAAACAGAAATTATTCTTGTTTTTCTACTGTGTATGGAGAGCATTTTGCATGTAAATTGTGCCTGTTGTTGATACTGTTGCTCATAGAAGTAGTGCATATTATTAAATGCATACACATTTTTATTTTTGATAGACAATTAATGCTTCAAACCAAAGTTTCTACCTGAGTGCCTTAGTAGCTTAGCTTTGTTGACTGATGAAGTATAGTACATGATAGATTTAATTCCAGACTATTTAGATAGTTTGAAAACTGGCATTCGCAAAGCCAAAATCAAATGTAATGATGACATTAAATTATCAATTTATTGTTAATTAATATATTGGAATAATTTTTATTACACCAGCATATTTGTGTATTTCTTTAAAATTTGTATTAGTGTTATTGCCACTAAATTTAAAACAGATTTGATTCGGAACCTCTTCATCGGAATGCATTGATTATATTTGCCTTTTTATAAATTTTACAACTACATGAATTGCTGGGACAAATCAAATAATTCTTATGTTCTTTGCACTTTAATGTGAATTGTTTACTGATTTGTTATTGTTACTTGTTCCATTGTTAAGGTTCTTTCAAAACCAAAAAAGTCCAGTAGTTTTAATATATACAAAATGTCATAGGGCATAATATCACTAGATATTATAACCAATTTGTGATAACTTTGATAGTGAGTTAAGAAATATTTAAAGCAAAACCAATCAATTATCTGTCAAATTGAAACTTCAGCATTTGTATTAAATCAGGTCACATAATTTTAAGTCTCAGAAATTGAAAATGTTACTATAAATGCTATTGATGACTCTAACCTTTTGTGTTGTTTTTATAAAAATGTGATAAGTTAAAGTTAAATGAGCTACTGCGGTGCAACTGCCATCAGCTGTTCTAATAATTTGATTGTTTTTGTTATTATTTCCACTTTTTGTTGTGTTTTGTCAGCACCAGTATTTGCTAGTCATGTTGGAGGAAATATTTGTCTCCCATCTTTATGTGATCATTTAAAACATTCAGCAATCACTCGACCATTTAGCATATACGACAACTGATACAGTTTGACCATATAAAGAAAAGAAACATGAATTTGATAACCTTATTAAGATTGGTCTTTATATATATATGCCGTAGGCAGTACAGCCTGGTTTTTGTGCAGTCTGGGCAGGAGCTATGCTGTAGGATAGTCACTCAAGGTTTTGCCGTCACATAAGTGGACAGTGTAGTTCTTTACCAGATTGCATGAATGCAGCTGGATTGAGCTACATATGGACCCATTTTAGTGACACCGCTCATGTTTTATTGCACATATTACACTTAAGCACTTAACTAAATTAAATGTTAAGTTTTTGTCTGTTTCTTCTAAATCAAAAAGCACATTTCATGCCAACTTCATTTTACTGTGTTTTTTTTAAATGTTGTTTCTCAACGTCCGATTTACTGTGTACTTTTTATTGTGCTGCCTTCAGCCCTTCTCTTGTTGATATATTCCTGAAAAGTGTGCAAAATAAAATTACAGTTAATTATTTATATTAGTATTTTTGTCCAAACACCCAGTTTGAATGTGTAAGACTTGTAGTTCTGAATGAAGTACTTAATATGCCAAAACAAGAAGCTAGTCATAATGGCCTAAAGTGCTCAACCTAGTAGGTCATAGAGGATATGGTGTCCGCCTGGTGGCCAATCATTGGTTCAATTTTCACTGTGAAAGCGTTCTTTAGATCTCCCCAAAGACACCAAGTACTGGTTCTATCCATATTCAATAAGCGTTTCAAAAAGACTTTGGCTTTTGATGCAAGTACAGGCAAAACCCGATGGCTTGAACTTGCTTGGCTCGAATACAGGTTTGCTCAAACTTTTCTTGAGGTACTGATTTTGCCATATATTCCTATCAATTTCTGTCTAATGGCTTGAATTTGCAAGGTCTGATTTATCAGATGGTTGGAACTGTTGTCCCATTCCTGGTCACAATTTTCTCATGTACTTTTGTCCGTTAGGCTCCAACTCACCACGGGTTGCTGTTAAGCAATTGGGATCGCTTGATAAAAGGTAAACCATAAAGAAGTGAATAAATGAGTCACGTTCTGAGAAAACTGGGCTTAATGCATGTGCGTAAAGTGTCGTCCCAGATTAGCCTGTGCAGTCCCCAGGTTTTTTCAGAACGCGGCTCAAATAAATACATGCAGTGCTGTTTAATATTTCAGTATGTGTGTATAGTGCCTATGCATGTTTTGTTTCTACGTGCTGTTTCTTACATGTACCCGTAAATGTGCTAGGTACAAACGTGCTGATATAATATAAATTTATTATTCAAAGATCAACTCCTTGAAAAATAATGTAATAGTGATCTCTTCACAATAGCCACTATAGCACTTTGAGATAATTGCTCTTTTTAGGTTTTATGAAACTTTGTGCAAAATGAAAGAGGTTTTGCACAAAAGAGAGTGTGACAGACGGCTGCATAAACTAACAGAATAATGCCTACAATATCTATATATCTACACCTAATGGCATGAAGGTGTAAAAAGACACAAGCCACTCTGTTCCCTTGCTCAACGATGACATCATTGTGAATTGTAATGATTTATGGATGTCACTGAAACATAGAACATCCAAAAAATCTTTTGACACATTAATCTGATATAGTTCATGGAAAACTTTTTTAAATACACTTATTAATAGAGTAATGATCAATAGATTTTAGAAAAGAATAGATCAATAGTTATTTTGAAGTGTGTTATTTAGTTATAATGCAGATAACTATAATTCCAAACTGCAGTAACCAATGCTTGCACATCAATGTATTGTTAATATTTGTTATAAATTAAAACACAAAAGCGAACACTTACTGAGTGAAAGAAAAGATAACGAGTAAAAGAAATGAAAGTGACTCAAAACAAAGTCAACATACTTTCACTTAAATTTATCCAAATTTATATAAATAATCAAGTACTATAAAAACATGATCATAATTATGAACAAATTTTAAATCAATTTCAATAAAATGACAAACATATACAAAATCATTATTGTTTACAAAATGCATGTAATTTGGGTATAACGCAAAATATCGTACAATCTTTAACCAACTGTATGTTAGGGGGCAGAACCCCAACAGTCCCTTTGGTACTTAAATGTTAATACCCTGTATTATACTTGCAGTTTGAATCAATGTTTTTTTATCAAGTTAATTTGACTACTAAAATGAGATCATATTGAATCAAATATTGAAGAATTGCTGCATGTCGTATGAGAAAAATTAGTTGAGGTAATAGAATATTGACAGATCAATATCAAAATTTCATGTAAAACAATGAAAAAATGCATATTTACTAGGTCTGTCATTTATGCTCTGTGAAAAAAGGGGGTTTAATGCATGTGTATAAAGTGTCGTCCCAGATTAGTCTCATCAGGGACGACACTTTGCGCTTTTAGGATATTTTTAGTTTCAAGAAAGTCTCTTCTTAGCAAACATCAAGTGTAGTAGGCGAACAGTGTTGTCCATGATTATCCTGTGTGGACTGCATGGGCTAATCTAGGACGACACTTTACGCACATGCATCAAACCCCCTTTTGGCTGAGTAAGGCCCCTTTACCTGAAACTCAAGACCTCTTATTGGCATCAATCATTCACAAGTATGGTAACACACTGTTCAAAGATATTAAAACAGCATTTACTGTCATATATTTCTTTTTGTTTTAAATTAGGTCCACTATGGAAATGACATACGTACAATGCAGCATTCATAAATAAAGATCAGTGACAATTTTTGTGATATATGTCAAACATGATATTATTTGCAGAAATTTACTAACTCTTATTTCACAAACCTATCAACTTATAGTGCATACTAAATGTATTGTATTACAATCAAACATCTGCAAACAGTATATATTATGTTAAAGTATAAATAAATTTCAAGCAGATATTTAACATTATAGCACAGGAAGACAATATACAAATATCAATAATGGCTAAAACACTTACAAAATCATGTAGTAAATTTACAAAATTTAATGCAAATGTTTTAAGTCAACAATATCATTTGAACAGCTTTTGTTCTACTGTTTCATGTAATTCTCATGGAGCATATTAATCAATTTTTTATTAAAAAATACATTTCCTTAAAAAATAAAATTACATGACATGTGTCCATGCACAGATGCACCCCAACTGTCTAATTTTGTCACAAAATTCTACTTATGTAAAAAAACAACAAGCCATTTAATGATTAAATGTGACCTCTCCTCTAAGTTTGCCTTGACCTTTAAGGGAAAGGAGATGGGATTTACACATGACACCTGCCTTGGGATGGTGGTCATTTGTGGTAATTTATTTTATATGGAATGTTCAATATGTTTATGGCTAAATTTAACCTTTGACCTTTAAGTGTGGCCTTGACCTTTGAAGTAGTTAAACCAACATATCCTCTTATGATAGTTGACGTTTGTGATAAGTAATTTAAAATGCATCAGATTATGGCAAAATTCTGATTGGTTTAAACATATTATTCCAAAAATAAAGTTCTGGTTGATACAAGAAGCTTTACACAGACGGACAGTGCAACTGCCTTATGCTGCCTTTTTTTCAAAGGATAGCATAAACATAAATACATACCCTATCATAGCAAATGTATGTATGGCAATGCCTTATAAATGATTACATAATTTAAATACTTTAACTTACTAACATCTAACTGATTGTAGCTACACAGCAGTGATGGACTTATGATGTTTATGAAATAAATATAAATTATTTCATGAACATTTTATCAAATATCCAAAACTGTATTATAAAACTGATGTTAGCTAGTCATAATACTGAAATACAATAATGAAGCCTCATTGGTAAAAATGCTGAAAATTACATCGTTCATTAAATGATTCATAAATCAAATCAAACTCATTTTTTTTACCAATTATGCTCATATTATTAAAATCAATCAAATTCATCATGATTGTTGTTTTTATCACAAAATTGAAAGCCATCAGTCAATGTAATTATTTTCATAACAATTTCATAGATGCAGCCCTGCCGTTTAATCAAAATGTAAATATTCCATCACAGATTGCATGAACCCAAGCTGTCACCCTCTCAAGACGTTGGCTTCACGAGTTTTGTGAAGCGCATGTCATAATTTGGCCAGAAGTTTGGATTGATGTGTGAGCAATTGTGGACCCATGGGTCTAAAAGCTTACGATTCATCTCAGCAAACCTGCAACAAAATACAAACCAATCAAATACTTTCTTTAATTTTATTTCAAGAGTTGTTGAATGGGTTGTGCCAATATCAAAGCAAACATACCAACTAGTTTTGTGTCCTACCATATAATCAACCGGCAGTTTCATTAGTCCAGAAGACAAATAAATCAGCCAGCTATTTTGACCGACATTTTATAAAAAACACCTGATCGATTATTGAAGTTTAAGTAAAAATAAACAAATTCCTAAATCAGCCAGCTATTTTGACCAACATTTTTAAAAACACCTGACTGATAATTGAACTTTAAATAAAAATAAACAAATTCCTCTTTTACTTAGGGATATGATACACCTACTTTAAAACTTAATGACTACACTACACTAGGTTGTACCTGTTGCCTGTAACCCTGAGTAGAAAGTTCCAGTAGGCAGGGCGGAGGTTGTGGGGTTCTAGGACGGCCTGGAAAAGGAAACATTATGAACAGAATGTGGAAGCCTTGACAGAACTGTACAGAAATGACAACTAGGGTCCTGTCAAAGGAATTTGAACAGGCCCGATTGACAACATGTTTGAAGACATAGGTGGATAAATAATTTTGAGTATTAGACCAGGGTGTGTTAGTGCCCAGTTGAAATTTGCTTTTTCAAGACAGAATTGATACACCCACCATATATGGAATCTCAAGCCTGGTCTCTTGAGAAGATTATAATTAATACTGTATAAGAAATGTTTTACAAATGCAATAATATTAATAAAACATGGTAATGAAATAGGCTTTTTGGAATTCAACAGAAGACAGGCAAATATATCTGACCTTAGGTAAACAGTTAATTTTTTGTGCAATGAGAACTTGACACTTTAGGGCAAATGTTTTGTATCTTATTTAGAAATGTGACGCAGACACAACAGTTTAACTAGAGAAATAACAAATCATTTTTAATTTGACCTGGGAACAGTTTGCAGACGCATCTAACCCAGATTCAAACTTGGCTTACATATGGTCAAGAGAACAATATTTCCAAGTTTAATCAAGATTGAATTGTAAATATGGCCTGTAGAGTGGTAACACAATTTTTTAAGATTAGACCCGATGAGCTAGTTTTTCGACACACACCTGACCTACTGTAGATTTTAAATTTGAGCTTACAACATGTCCAGATACATATTCTGCTAAAGTTTCATCAAGATGAAGTTATAAATGTATTTTCAACTGTGGAATTATGTTTTTTCTGAGATTTGACCTGTTGACCTAGTTTTTAAACGCACATGATCCAGATTCCAACCTGGCCTAGATATTGTCAAGATAAACATCCTGACTGAGTTTCATCAAGATCGATTAATAAATTACTTTTTAGAGTGGTAGCAAGTTATCTAAGATTTAATGTGGTGAACTAGTTTTTGAACACAAATAAAGAAGAATCGAATGTGGCCTAGTTATTTTCAAGATAAAGATTCTGACCAAATTTAATAAAGAATGAGTCCTAAATGTGGCTTCTACAGTGGAAACAAGTTTTTTTTAAGCATAGAAAAGGTCTATATAAACAAAATGACCAAATATCATCAAGATTAGATGAAAAATGTGGCCTCTAAAGTGTCGACGACCAGAAAGTTGACAACTCACACTGCACATCAGACACCGCATGATGGAGATAAGGTGATCACAGTAGCTCAACTTCAGCATTTCAAGCTAAAAATGGAGTCTTGCACTTCTTAACTTTATGATGAAAATATTTAATTCCTTATGAAATATGGAAGTAGTTCAGCAAAACTTAGGTTGACTGATTGACCAACCAACAAACTGATTGACAGAAAGACTCAACTATACCACCATAAAACTTTGTATGGTTATCAAACGTTGCAAGGAGACTTACTGCATGAAAGACAATGGAGGTAGAGATACTGTAGAGGATGATGTCCGCACAGCGGATGTACGGCAGTCTGCCCAGCTCAATACCCTTGAAATACAGCATCTGAAATACACACCCCACAATAGAGCTGCAGCAAATATGTCAAAATAGTATAGGACCATTGAAACATGGCATCTGAACTATACAACCCACAATAGAGCTGCAGCAAATATGTCAAATAGTATAGGACCGTTGAAACATAGAATCTAAAATATACAACCCACAATAGAGCTGCAGCAAATATGTCAACAATATTGAAACAAGAATCTATAATATAAGATACATATATGCTGCCAATATTTTAGTGTTAGGGCAGCAGAAAATTAATCAAATACATTTTTTGGTCATATGCCACTCTGTAGAGTTGTCTCTACTTGCCTTCATCTCAAGGCCAACACACTCTATTTTGCTATACCTTAGTTTATGGTAATAGTGGAGCTCTTGTAGAAAACAGTGGACAAACAATCAAACAACTACTGTATTAACTCATTTAAGAAATATGGTTCTCAAAAATATGGGCCAATACACTGGATTTCATCATACATCTGCCACTTTGAGTGCAGACTATATGGTTATATGGGAGCTCTTGTGGAAAGTAATTCACTAACAAGCCTAAAACTAAAATACTTACCAAGTAGGGAAATACTAAATAATTTAGGCCCATACACTGGCTTTATTATGTTTACGTTGGGTAGCAGATTTGTTGTCCTCTTAATGACCAGGAGCTTATGAATTTTATCCCTGCTGTCACTTGTGTGAACTTTCTTCAGATCTCCCCTAAAGACACCAATTACCAGTTCAACCAAGGAAAGGGACTATAGCATTTCATAAGCCTTCGGCTTTTGATGCAATCTTTTCTAAACAAGGGCTGTTTGTAAAACATGCATGCCCACCATATGGGCTGTCAGTTGTAGTGGCAGCCATTGTGTGAATACGTTTTTTGTCACTGTGACCTTGACCTTTGACCTAGTGACCTGAAAATCAATAGGGGTCATCTTCCAATCATGATCAATGTACCTATGAAGTTTCATGATCCTAGGCCTAATTATTCTTGAGTTCTCATCAGGAAACCATTTTACTGTTTCGCGTCACTGTGACCTTGACCTTTGACCTAGTGACCTGAAAATTAATAGCGGTCATCTGCCAGTCATGATCAATGTACCTACATTTGTGTATGAATTTTCATGATCCTAGGCGTAAGCATTCCAGAGTTATCATCAGGAAACCATTTTACTATATCGAGTCACTGTGACCTTGACCTTTGACCTAGTGACCTGAAAATCAATAGGGGTCATCTACCAGTCATGATCAATGTACCTATGAAGTTTCATGATCCTAGGCGTAAGCATTCTTGAGTTATCATCCGGAAACCATTTTACTGTTTCGAGTCACTGTGACCTTGACCTTTGACCTAGTGACCTAAAAATCAATAGGGGTCATCTGCCAGTCATGATCAATGTACCTATGAAGTTTCATGATCCTAGGCCTAAGCATTTTTGAGTTATCATCCGGAAACTATTTTACTATTTCGAGTCCCTGTGACCTTGACCTTTGACTTGTACCCTGAAAATCAATAGGATTCATCTGCCAGTCATGACCAATGTACCTATGAAGTTTCATGATCCTAGGCCTAAGCGTTCTCGAGTTATCATCCGGAAACCATCTGGTGGACGGACCGACGGACGGACGGACGGACGGACCGACATGAGCAAAACAATATAGCCCCTCTATTTCAAAGGGGGGCATAATAAATAGGTTTAAATGAATACACTGGATTTCCCTATACCTCAGCCACTCTTAGTGCAGAGTAAATGGCTATGGTGGAGCTCTTGTAGAACATCATGGACCAGCCAGCAACGAAGCCTGCCACCAGACCATGCATGCTGTCATCCTTGTCCCTACACCAGCGCAGCACGCAGTTCAAACCCTGCAGAAGTCATGTTTCAATGAGAGCTAACCCTTTCCCCCATCAGAAGCAAAGTAAAAATGGCCATGTGCAAACTGCATAAAACCAGAACAGCCTGCGAGTAACTCACAGTCTGTTCAAGTTTTATGGCTGCTATTTGCTGCCTATCAGTATTTAAGTGTTGGAAATGAAGCCTTTGAAATTTAAATCCAGTAAGAAAGGTTATTGTACTTTCAAACTAACAACGCGTAAAAATACGTATCTCAGTGGTAAAGGGATGATTGTTTACAACCAAGTCTGTCAAAGTCATACAACTACAAACACAACTGATATTGTATGTACAATTTTAGAAGAGATTTTCAATCCTGTTCTTAAAATTAAGCATTTCAATTAAATCTTATCGTCCATTCACAATGAAGCTTTAGTGGTCAAAAATTATAATATTTTTTTCCTCATCTTGCTCCCTTAAAGGGACTTGTTCACAGATTGTTGAAATTACAATCTTCCAATATTTTATCACAGATTCCAAAACAAAAGAAAACTATTAATCAGGGAGCAAAATTCCAGTAACATGTATTTTGCAGATTCATACAAAAAAAAACTTGTTAATCAATAATCATTTAAAATGGATAAAATTATAAAGCATCAACAAACTCAGAAAACCCTTTTTTCCTATCTAAAATGTTATTCTTTCCATAATAATGAAAATCTACAGTTCCGTGGTTAGAAATAGCAATTTAATGCATTTACTGACACTTGACATTTTCTAGGCTGATTTCAATACAAAACAAGAGGCCCCAAAGGGCCCTGGGTTGCTCACATGAGAGACTTAGATGGAAAGAAACAAAGATTAAAACTCTTCAGCAAATATTTCAAATTATTAGTATGACAAGACTGACTTCAAAATAAGGTGTTCCAAAGTATTCACAATAGGCCTATACAGAAAATTACCCCACCCACCCTGGCGGCCATGTTTTTAATACCCAGATGTTTTTTAAATATATATATATATATATATATATAAGGAAAATGCATCTTACAAACATATAGAGAAAACTGCCCCATCCCTTGGCGGCAATGTTTTTCCACTGATCCGGACCATTTTCGAACTCGTCCGAGATATCAATGAAACCAATGTTTTGATCAAGTTTCATGATGATTGGGCAAAAATTATGACTTCTAGAGTGTTTACAAGGTTTCTCTATAGCCATATAAGGAATACTGCCCCGCCCCCTGCCGGCCATGTTTTTCAATGGACCAAAACCATTTTTTAACTCAACCAACATCATTAAGACAAACATTTTGACAAAGTTACATGAAGATTGGGCATCAAATGTGACTTCTACAGTGTTCACAAGTTTTTTCTTTTTTTTGACCTAGTGACCTAGTTTTTGACCCAGCATGACCCAGTTTCGACCTTGGTCGGGGTACCATTGGGAAAAATGTTCTGACCAAGTTTCATGAAGATCGGACAATAAATGTGGCCTCTAGAGTGTTCACAAGGCAAATGTTGACGACGGGCGCACGACACATGACGGACAAAAGGCGATCACAATAGCTCACCATGAGCACATTGTGCTCAGGTGAGCTAAAAAAGCCCGATCTATAAATAAGTCTCTTTAAAAACAACAACCCTTCTGTATGAAATTTTATAACAAGAGGGCCTAAAAGGCCCAAAGTCGCTCACCTAAGATAACAAGATATTATTGGAATAAATCTTCTAACCAAGTTTCACGAAGATCGGAAAACAAATGTGGCCTCTAGAATGTTAACAAGGTTTAACTATAGCCATATAAGGAAAAATGCCCCGCCCCCTGGCAGCCATGTTATTCAACCAACCGGCATCATTTTTTAACTCTTCCAAGATATTATTTGGATGAATCTTCTGACCGAGTTTCATGAAGATCGGACTATAAATGTGGCCTCTAGAGTGTTAACAAGATTTTACTATAGCCTTATATAGCCATATAAGGAAAAATGCCCTGCCCCTTGGCGGCCATGTTTTTTCAAGCAAACGTAACCATTTTCGAACTCATCCAAGATATCATTAAGACAAATCTTCTGACCAAATTTCATCAAGATTGGCAATAAATGTGGCCTCTAGAGTGTTAACAAGGTTTTACTATAGCCATATAAGGAAAAATGCCCGGCCCCCTGGCGGCCATGTTTTTCAACCAACCGGCATCATTTTCCAACTCGTCCAAGATTTTATTGGGATGAATCTTCTGACCAAGTTTCATGAAGATTGGACAATAAATGTGGCCTCTAGAATGTTAACAAGATTTTACTATACACTGCAACTCCAATATATCGCGGTTGAAGGGGTCCAAAGATCGCGACCGTGATATATCCGGCGCGCGATATAAATTGTAAGGTTATGTACGCATGTATATGTATGCATTAGCATCGTGATGCAATCTCAAAACACGCTATTTACCTACCTTATTCAATTATGTGTTATATCCATATGTTATTCATTGGTATAACACAAAACATTATTCCTTGTGAGTATTTACAAATGCATATAATTAAATTTGTAATCCGAAAAACATTGCCGAGTTGTATTGTTCAAGAAAGCATGCACAAATTAGACCCATGTACAAAATGACGTCATTCATTCTCATGAAAAGCATGGGTTTTAATAGTAGTGCATTGTGACAAACTGAGGGATCTTAACCTCTAAATTAAAAGCAAGTACTTTAAACTGTATCTAACACACACAGATTGTTGAGATAGGTCAGTATTGACTTGCGACATTTACAGTTATAATTGTGTACACCTTCATGTGTGCACTTGTGCATTTCTGCAGTTCAAAGCAAATTCAATACAGAATGGTAACACCCGAAATGACCTGTGATGTTTGACAAGAGGGGCTATTGTTTATGGCAGTACACAGGTGTTAAAGTGATATACAATGTAAGCAAACAATCTGGTCAAAACTGGATTATGAATGTTGGATTAAAGTTGATGAAAAAAGGGAAAAATACTAGCTTGAAACGGATTTTAATTCATCAAATTCTCAGATTAAAACATTTTATTTGGGGATTATGCTCGCCAGATTTTTGGGAGCCATAGCCGATTCGCGATATATTGGACAACACGATATAACGGACCATGATATATTGGAGTTTCAGTGTAGTCATATATAGCCATATAAGGAAAAATGCCCCGCCCCTTGGCAGCCATGTTTTTCAAGCAAAGGTTACCATTTCTGAACTCATCCAAGATATCAGTGGGACAAATTTTCTGAGGGAGTTTCATGAAGATCGTTAAATAAATGTGGCCTCTAGAGTGTAAACAAGGTTTTACTATAGCCATATAAGGAAAAATGTCCAGCCCCCTGGCTGCCATGTTTTTCAACCAACCGACATCATTTTCGAACTCGTCCAAGATATAAATGGGATGAATCTTCTGACCAAGTTTTATGAGGATCGGACAATAAATGTGGCCTCTAGAGTGTTAACAAGATTTTGCTATAGCCATATAAGGAAAAATGCCCCGCCCCTTGGCAGCCATGTTTTTCAAGCAAACGTCACCATTTTCGAACTCATCCAAGATATCATTAAAACCAATCTTCTGACCAAATTTCATGAAGATTGGACAATAAATGTGGCCTCTAGAGAGTGAACAAGGCAAATGTTGACGTCGCACGACGGGCGACGGACAAAAGGCGATCACAAAAGCTCACCATGAGCAAGTTGTGCTCAGGTGAGCTTAAAATGTGATAGTCGAACTTCATAATAACACAAAAACAGTGTGTTTATAAGTAATAAGATTATTTCTTGTTTTCTGATAGCCTAACATAATATTTCATGTACTTGAATTATCAATTTTGATACAAGAATGAATAAAGAATGGCAATACTTAACGTTACAAGTAAGATTAGCCTGTGCAGTTTGCACAGGCTAATTATGGTCATCATTTTTTGCCTTAAGAAGATTTTCGGTAAGAAGAGACTTAATTTCAAAACAAATAGCAATAAAGCAGACAGTGTCCTCCATGCCTATGCAGAATGTACTGGCTAATCTAAGACAACACTTTAGGCACATGAATTAAGCCCAGTTTTCCCAACCCAAATGAGTCTGGTTCTGAGAAAATCTGGCATAATGCATGTGCATAAAGTGTCGTCCCAGATTAGCCTGTGCAGTCTGCACAGGCTAATCAGGGACGACACTTTCCGCCCAGTTTTCTCAGAACAAGGCTCATTGCATGGACAAATTCCTTCAAACCCATGGTCAGTCTTACTCTATATATTCCAACAAAGCCTGCGAGGAAGGCTCCAAGCTGCAGGTTGGTGGTGTTGAACAGAGCAGATATCACAGTCTTAGGTCGTCTGAACACTTTGGTGATGGTACTCAACAGTTTTATCACAGCCTGAATCACATAGCCGATGCCAAACATCTTAAGGCTACCCTGTAAATAGAAAAAAAAAAAAATCATATGAGCTGCTTTCTGAGAAAACTGGGCTTAAGGCATGAGCGTAAAGTGTCGTCCCAGATTAGCCTGTGCAGTCTGCACAGGCTAATCAGGGACGACACTTTCCGCTTTTATGGTATTTTTAGTTTCAAGGAAGTCCCTCCTTACAGAAAATCAAGTTCAGGCGGAAAGTGTCGTCCCTGATTAGCCTGTGCGGATTGCACAGGCTAATCTGGGACGACACTTTACGCACATGCATTAAGCCCAGTTTTCTCAGAACACGGCTCATATTGTTAACACAACAATCTTGTCACATCCAGATATACCATGTAAAACTTGTCACGTAATTTTAAGCTACCATATAAATATAAAGAGACTTGTGCAAACTTTAAGACATCAAAAATTGAATGTTCTATCACAATCCAAACAATTGAATTTTTTTTACTTTATCTTTACAATAAAGCACTTTGGAGGTAGCCATTTCTAAAAAAAAAAGTCGCTTCTATAAATTTGCTAAAAGTAAATGATTTGTTATTATAAAAAAACAAGGGCATGAAGAATAGTCTACTTGATAAACCTACAGTTATGTCCCTTATATCAACAATAAGCCTGTACCACAATCCCAACAAAGTTTATAAACCCTTACGTGGTTCAAAACATTTAGGCAGGAGAGATGGTATGACTTTGTCTTACAATAAATGTGTTTATGTTTAGGTTTGGTTGTGGCAATATCTGTCATGATTGATCTCACATGTATTTGCATTTACAAATTTGATGTAACAGCAAACAAAAATGTTCCTGTAACATGGTATACTCAGGAACTTGGCCAAACATTCGGTGAAAATATTAAACCCATTTATGCCTAGCGTCTAGAAAAAAGGCCTTGGCAAACAGCGTAGACCCAGATGAGACGCCGCAAGATGCTGCGTCTAATCAGGGTCTGCGCTGTTTACTCAAAGGAATTTCTGTAAGAAATATTCTCAATATAGAAATAAGTATACTAGACATCCCTAATTTTGGAAATAAATTGATCCAATTTCGAAGGATGGGAGAGTCCACTAGGCATTAAAGGGTTAACATAAGGGTCAGGAGTGCCCTCAATCACTCACCTGAGTTCACTGACACCAATCACTAAAAATACTTGTCCAGGTGAACTTGTTTTTGACCACACTTGACCCAGAGTCAAACATGGCATTGATAATATAAAGATTAACCCATTTATGCCTAGTAGACTTTCCCATCCTTCTAAATTCAGAAAAAGGCTCAAATACACACTACACATTATGTTCCTTACCTCAAGCACATAATACACACATGCATGCTGGTGCCTGCATAGTCTGTGCCTAGGACAGCTCTGCAACAATCGCAACACATTGGCCCATATGTGCTGCACTGTATTGTGTCTGGAACTTGACCTTGACCTAGAAACATCTTCAGTAACCATGGAAACCACATGTTCCCCTGAAGGTTGTGTCTCACTTGCCCCGAACACTTTTCTGTAAAATACAATTGTTTCATTATTTCATTTTCATCTGGAATGTCATATTAAATCTGACCTCTTAGCATCTTGAATGTAATATTTAATCTGACCTATTTTCATCTGGAATGTGATATTGAATCTGACCTATTTTCATCTTGAAAGTGACCTTGACCCTGACCCTAAACACTTTTATGCGGAAAAAAGAAATATGTGTTTTATTAATTCATTTTATCTGACATGTAACCTTTACCTTCTGTCATAAACATACTCCATTAGTAAAGGTATCATGTCAAACATTAACTTTTTCTATCAAACCAAAACATACTATGTAAACTTATTGGCAAATTTAACATTGTTACTTTTATTTGAGAATATCTAATATTTCTACCTACGGTATATCAAAATTGCCTATCTAACAAATAGAAATCAATTGTGTTAACATAAGTAAATTGATTATTGATCATGTTACATTTGAGACTCGTGTTACTCATTTTTATCACCTTCACAAGATCAAATTGCAAAATTGACAGAAAAGTTAACCATGAATTCCTAATGCAGTACCTATAAGTACCTAAGGCCATAAACAATTTTTATGTAATCTCAGATAACCAATTCATGACAGACCTTATTTTTAGCAATTAATGGCTGAATTTGCTGAGAACATTTCTGACAGATTCATTACTGGCTGACATGTTAATTGCCAAACACTGCAGGAGATTTCTGCAGTGTCAAAAATAATTACGAAGCTTCCAGATGAAGTGGAACCAATTATCAAGCACCTAGCACACATAGACTGGCAATTATCAAGCACCCAGAGGATTGGAGCTGAATAAACAAGCTTCTCCATGACAAGATAAGCAGACTACTGAGCAGGCACCATTGGGTCATTGGTTCCCAGCCAAGCACAACAGAAAAGCCTTGCCATGTGCTGGTACCTGCTGTTAGGGCCTGCACTTGCATCTGCGATGGAAGTTTTCTGGAGCCTAAAGAAGCAAAGCAGACCCACTCTACCCTGACTCCGCCATGAACACCACCAAGTGTTCAGCCAATTGTTTTTCATGCTAGTTTTTTTCTGTGTTTTAGGGTGTATGAAACATGTACTTGAAACATGATTTCGATTAGAGATTATTTTGAAGCATTCTTTTATGAAGACATTAAACATTTAACAAAGACAATTTTAGAAATATTCAATTGAGAAGATATGATTGATCGTTTATAAAGCTTGTGTTTTATATTATGTACTTCTTACATGTTATAATTCCAAGATGTTTTAATAGGACTTATCTTTATGAAGGCAATATAATTACAACAAACTTCATAGCCTAACATATTTTAAAGCAGTCTAGTATATAGTACCAAAACGTGTTCAAAACTGAAATCTGTGTAAATTTCTTTAGCACTTCAATATCATAACCAAAAGTTTCACCCTTAACAGATTCACAAATTGCCATTGAATCTTTCACAACTTCTCAAGCCAAATTTTAAATGTTGAAACCAAAAAACAAACAAACACAATATTACTTGACAATCTTTTAAAATGCTTTTGTTCAGAAATCAAAGTTCACGAGAAAAAAACACTTGCACAGAATAAAAAAATGTTCACCGAAATGCAAGACAAAAACACAGGCAGATACTTCTGCACAGGAACTGATGCATCCAACATATTCCAGACAATTACTGGGTATTGGAATCTGCAAAACATTCTGCAATTACCAATGATTTATTCATTATTTAATTCAGAAGATGGTTACTAATGGAATTTTCCAGCATATTTTCACACCTCATGAACTAATCTTTTAGTTCAAACCTATTTATTTTAGCTCTAAGCCTAAGGCTTATTTGAAACGCTCTCGAGTCTGTTTCCTGGGCCTAGAACCAGTACTTGGTGGCTATGGGGGAGCTCCAAAGAAGGCTCCTGCAGTGGGGATCAAACCAGTGACCTCACAGTCACTAAGCAGACACCATATCCATTATTCCACAGGGACTTTAAATCAATCTTTTGTTGAAAGAAGTAGCAACATATGCATTTTTGAACAATTTCTATAAAAATTGATTGGTCACTCTAATAAATAATAATGATGATATAAAAAGTATTCTTGAAAGCAATCACACATTTATCTGCTCCTTTTATTTTCCCTTTAATGCTTATCTTTGAATTAAACAAGGAAGATTTGCATGTTACATGCAGATGAGTGGAGCCAACATCTACTATTGACGGATGAAACACAAAGAAGTTTAATGGAATTGCAATGTACACAATATTTTTAAATGATTTTATTCATTACATTGGAACACAAGAGACCACGTTATCCATGGAACCCATGTAATTAACAAGATGTGTTTGTGAAACACAATGTCCCCCTATATGATGCTTGACCTTGTAGGATGACCTTGACCTTGACCCTTCACCACTCAAAATGTGCAGCTCCTTGAGATACACACGCATTTCAAATATAAAATTGCTAGCTTCAATATTGCAGAAGTGACATTACATGCGCAATTTTGACCCATATATTTGACCTTGAAGGATGACCTTGACCTTTCACCACTCAAAATGTGCAGCTCCATGAGATACACATGCATGCCAAATATCAAGTTGCTATCTTCAATATTGCAAAAGTATTCATAAAATAAGCGATTTGGGCCACATATATTTGACCTCTGACCTTGAAGGATGACCTTGACCTTGACCTTTCACCACTCAAAATGTGCAGCTCCATGAGATACACATGCATGCCAAATATCATGTTGCTATCTTCAATATTGCAAAAGTATTCATAAAATAAGCGATTTGGGCCACATATATTTGACCTCTGACCTTGAAGGATGACCTTGACCTTGACCTTCCACCACTCAAAATGTGCAGCTCCATGAGATACACATGCATGCCAAATATCAAGTTGCTATCTTCAATATTGCAAAAGTATTCATAAAATGAGCGATTTTGTCCATATATATTTGACCTCTGACCTTGAAGGATGACCTTGACCTTACACCACTCAAAATGTGCAGCTTCATGAGATACACATGCATGCCAAATATGAAGTTGCTATCTTCAATATAGCAAAAGTTATTGCAAAATGTTAAAGTTGGCGCAAACCAACCAACCAATAGACCAACAGACCAACGGACCAACAGACGGCAAAAACAATATGTCCCCCACTACTATAGTGGGGGACATAAAAATTGGCTTTAATGTCACATAGGCTGGGCCTTGGTGTCCTCTTGTGGTTACCTATCACATGGTCTGATCTTTGCTTTTTAAGTGTGACTACTTATAACACAGTCCAGGCTTTGTTTAAACCATGCAATTACATGTAACAAGTCTGGGTTTTGTTTTAACTTAACTCTTTCAGTGCTGGAACCGAATTTTGAAGGCCTTTGCAAACAGTTTGGATCCAGATGAGATGCCACAGAACGTAGCATCTCATCAGGATCCAAACTGTTTGCTATTCTGATAGTATTCTTTAAAAAAATCTAAGAAAATGCTAATTTTAGAAATACAGCAGACAACATTTTAGCAGACAACAAATTTCCCAGCATGCAAAGGGTTAATAATTGATTAGTTATATGGTCCAAGCTGTGGTTTTTCCTTGTGATTACACATAAAATAGTCCAGGCATTGTTTTAACCTTTTGACTATATGGAACAGAGCTTTACTTTGTTTAAACCTTTTGATTAGTCTGGGCTTTGTTTTAACCATGTGGTAACAGTTAACATAGTTTTGACTATGTTTACACCTTGTGGTTTCATGTAGTGTAATATAATTTAAGTTTAATTTTACCTTGTTGGCAAATGTAACATCATTTGGGTTTTGTTTTTATCTTGTGGCCAGATGTAACATAGTCAGAGCTTTGTTTAAATTTTGTGGTTAAATGTAACATAGGCCACACTGGCGTTGTCTTTGGTAATGTCTAATATAGTCTGAGGGTTTTATCATGTGGTAAATGTAAATGTAACATAGTCAGGGCCTTGCTTTTACATTTTTTACATGTAACATACTCTAGGCTATGTTTTAAACTCAAGGTAAAATGTAAAATAGTCTAGGAATTGCAGCAACCATGCGGTTAAATGTTATTTTACATTTTCTGAACTTTGTTTTAACCATGTGGTTACATGTTATGCAACCTGTTGTTGTGCTTTTGTTCAAGCTTTTGGTGTCACACGTATCATATCATTGTCTTGGCTTTCTTTTTACTTTGTGGCAATATGGTAAACATCTTGAGTTGTGGTCAAATGAACCGTAAATCTACGAGTATAATACGCACTTTTTTACCTGTCGATTTTTTCTTCAAGTAGGGGGTGCGTATAATATACGAGTTTCGAGCAGAACAAAATTTTTCCTGTGCAAATTTTCAACTTAATCGCTGTTATTCGCTTCGCGGCAGCCATTTTGAACTACACCATTACATCAAAGGGGTGCAACAGGACTTGCGCTGTCATTCGCCATTTGAGTCATTCGCGAAAATATTGAGAATTTGGCTCAATAAAAATCTTATTTGTGAAAATGCGAAAATCTAGTAAAATTTCATTGAAAACATCCACAATTTATATCGGACATAGTTTTTTATATTTGTCTCTTTGTTTTAATGAAAGAGTTCGTAATTCGAACAGTAAACGAAACCTGGTCTGTACCCGATTATGAGACATCGCTTAACCTTATTGTTATTGAAGTGCGCATGGTAGCTGGCCAATCAACATTGAGCTCGCTTACACATGAAATGACGTTGTCGAATGAAACGTGAGAACGGGAGGAGCTATCGGATAATATTGGGTCATTCATGTGCAGACACTGTATACTTCGAAAACACAGTTAGTCTGCCTACAAAATAGCGACTGGACGCTTAGTCGTATAAAGAGATTAGCAAATGAAAAAAAACAACTGACAATACCCGTAAATAAATACATCTTAGCTGACCACTATTTATCTTTCTACTGCATATTTACCATATCTGAAGTAAAGAGTGGTAATTAAATAATTAGTTTTATGATGCTAATAGAGTCTATTACACCTGTCTGCCGATTGCCGAATTTAATTGAAAAGTGATAATTAATTAATTTGTTTTTTACTCCCAAAATAGCCTTAATGACAGCAGCGTATTTTAAGTTAAGAGATCATGAAAAACACGAGCGGTTTAATTGTATTTTAAGTTATATTAAAGTATCGAGTTTGTAACTCGAAAAATGAAAAAGTAATTCATCTAGACAACTATAAAAACGGAAGTAACCATTTTGTCTTCTTATTACTTTATTATTATTATAATTATTATCGTCCCGAATATTGTCAAATTGAATTAAATGTGAAAACAAAAAACAGCATCTCTGCTTCTTTCTTTTGTAATTATTACTGCTTGACCCGGATGTCAGCAAGGGGCCCGTGTGTTATCGGTAACAATCAATGGTAATATAAACAATAGACAGAGATATTTATTATGCAACTGTCATAACAACAGCACTATAACACATCCCTATCAATAAACCGGGGTAACAGATAGTTGACAACACCAAATTGATTTGCTATTTTCACAACACAAAAATATATTGACACATTTTTTCGGAAATGGCCGATTTCGGACACTGATTTTTTTAGTGCGTATTTTACTCGGATTTTCAATTTATACCGATAAGTTTTGACCAAACTCGGGGGTGCGTTTTATGCACGAGGGTGTATTATATTCGTGGATTTACAGTAAACACATAACTGGGAATAGTTTGAACCATGTAGTCATGAGCACATATGTGTCTTGGCATGTGCTTTGTTAGACTGTTTACAGCCCTGCATTGTCCTTTTTATAAAGACAACTCTCCCCTACTTCTTGTACTGTACTTATACTAAACAGAGTTACGTTTTCTTATCTGCTTAAAATGCATGATAATTCAGCCAAAAGAGAAAAGGAGCTTTGATATTGTATAGCAATACATCTCAATAAGTAATTGTGAGCTTTGATATTGTATTGCAATACATCTCAATAAGTAATTGTGAGCTTTGATATTGTATTGCAATACATCTCAATAAGTAATTGTGAGCTTTGATATTGTATTGCAATACATCTCAATAAGTAATTGTGAGCTTTGATATTGTATTGCTATACATCTCAATAAGTAATTGTGAGCTTTGATATTGTATTGCAATACATCTCAATAAGTAATTGTGAGCTTTGATAGTGTATTGCAATACATCTCAATAAGTAAATGTCAAAATAGAAAAGAAAAGAAAATTATCAGTCTGTTGACAGACTAGTGCTTTGTTTAAACCTTGTGAATTGTGAATTATTTGTAAATCTTGTATCTGTTTCATGGACCCATTGCTGTTACATGCATCATTTTCCCCTTTGTTTTACCCTTGTGGTTACAAGTATCATAGCTTGGGCTTTGTTGAAGCCATGAGGTTATATGTTACATAGTCTGGGATTTGTTTGAGCAACGTATCTTTGCTTTACCTTGGTATTACATTTATATCACATTATATTTTGCTTTAAGCTTTTTGATTACAGGTAATATATTTAAACATTTTGAGTATATGTCTCACGTACTTAATCTAATGTTTAATTTAACCAAGTGGTTGCATACATCATAGTCAGCATAATTGCATAGCTCATTTAGTTAATAATACTTATTTCACATTGCAGCTTAAATTGTGTGGTTGTAGGTCTACTTTAGTCCCTCTTCTGTCATATGTTATGTTTTAAGTATTATAATTTTGGCAAAAGATTGTAGCAAATAATTACACTTACTTGAACATTGACAAAGTTCCTGCTGGCAATCCATTGTCCTTTCTGGAAATATAAAATAAAGAAAGACATCAATACACATTATATTACAAAAGCAATAACGGAAGAACATTTACCACTTTAATGTGTTTGAACGAGGAGTTTGAGCATGTTTAAATGTGATGGGAATGCAAACATGTCATGCATGTGTATAATTGTCATGATGATGCAAACATGTCTTTTATGTGTATAAATGTGATGGGAATGGAAAAATGTCTTACATGTGATAAATAAGATTGAAATGCAAACATGTCATGATGTTGCAAACATGTCTTATACATGTGTATAACAGTAATGGGAATGCAAACATGTCTTGCAGGTACATACATATTATGATGATGCATTTATAATGTGCATGCGTATACATGTATATGTCATGATGGTTCAAACATATCTTACAAGTGTATAAATATCATGATGATGCAAACAGATTTTACATTAAAATTGATGCAAATTTCCTTTCTTTGATTTTTTTTTCGTCTGCAATTGGGAATATTTTAATGTTTCCCTGATTGGAAAAGTGCCTTTAATGGGTACTTTATACAGGATTTAAATTGCTTCCCTAGAAAAGTCTGTTAATGAATGATCAGAAATGTTATTTTCAAATCCATATTTATATCAGTAATTGCTACGTTAAAGTTGGAAAGTACTAATTAGCGATCATTTAATTAGCAATAATTATTTTTAACAAGAGGGCCTGAAAGGCCAATAGTCGCTCACCTGAGATAACAAGATATTATTGGGACAAATCTTCTGACCAAGTTTCACGAAGATCGGAAAATAAATGTGGCCTCTAGAGTGTTAACAAGGTTTTACTATAGCCATATAAGGAAAAATACCCCGCCCCCTGGCAGCCATGTTTTTCAACCAACCGGCATCATTTGTGAACTCTTCCAAGATATTATTGGGATGAATCTTCTGACCAAGTTTCATGAAGATCGGACTATAAATGTGGCCTCTAGAGTGTTAAGATTTTACTATAGCCATATAAGGAAAAATGCCCCGCCCCTTGGAAGCCATTTTTTCAAGCAAACATAATTATTTTAGAACTCATCCAAGATATCATTGAGACCAATCTTCTGACCAAAAAGCAAACATAATTATTTTCGAACTCATCCAAGATATCATTGAGACCAATCTTCTGACCAAATTTCATGAAAATTTGATGATAAATGTGGCCTCTAGAGTGTTAACAAGGTTTTACTATAGCCATATATAGCCATATAAGGAAAAAAATACCCCGCCCCTGGTGGCCATGTTTTTCAAGCAACCAAAACCATTTTCTAACTCATCCAAGATATCATTTGGACAAATCTTCTGACCAAGTTTCATGATGATCGGAAAATAAATGTGACCTCTAGAGTGTTAACAAGGTTTTACTATAGCAATATAAGGAAAATAGCCCCACCCCCCGTGGTGGCCATGTTTTTCAACCAATCAACATCATTTTTGAACTCGTCCAAGATATTATTGGGATGAATCTTCTGACCGAGTTTCATGAAGATCGGACTATAAATGTGGCCTCTAGAGTGTTAACAAGATTTTACTATAGCCTTATTTAGCCATATAAGGAAAAATGCCCCGCCCCTTGGCGGCCATGTTTTTCAAGCAAACGTAACCATTTTCGAACTCATCCAAGATATCATTAAGACAAATCTTCTGACCATATTTCATCAAGATTGGACAATAAAAAATGTGGCCTCTATAGTGTTAACAAGGTTTTACTATAGCCATATAAGAAAAAATGCCCCGCCCCCTGGCTGCCATGTTTTTCATCAAACCTTGACCTTGACCCCAGTGATCTCAAACCTCATCAAAAGGTACAGGTCCATGCAAGGTACCTACATGCCAAATATGTAAGAGATCAGTAAAGTATTGAAGGTGCTATGAGAAACTATAACAAAAGCATGACGGAAAAATCTATTATTAGCCTCAGTGACCTTGACCCCATTGACCTCATACCTCATCAAAAGGTAGTGGTCCATGCAAGGTACCTACATGCCAAATATGAAAGAGATCGGTAAAGTATTGAAGGTGCTACGAGAAACTGTAACAAAAGCATGACGGAAAAATCTATTATTAGCCTCGTTGACCTTGACCCCAGTGACCTCAAACCTCATCAAAAGGTACAGGTCCATGCAAGGTACCTACATGCCAAATATGAAAGAGATCTGTAAAGTATTGAAGGTGATAAGAGAAACTGTAACAAAAGTGTGACGAAAAAATCTATTATTAGCCTCAGTGACCTTGACCCCAGTGACCTCAAACCTCATCAGAAGGTAGAGGTCCATGCAAGGTACCTACATGCCAAAAATGAAAGAGATTGGTAAAGTATTGAAGGTGGTATGAGAAACTGTAACAAAAGTGTGAAGGAAAAATCTATTATTAGCCTCGGTGACCTTGATCCCAGTGACCTCAAACCTCATCAAAAGGTAGAAGTCCATGCAAGGTACCTACATGCCAAATATGAAAGAGAATGGTTAAGTATTGAAGGTGCTATGAGAAACTGTAACAAAAGTGTGACGGAAGGAAGTAAGGAAGGAAGGACTAACTGGCAACTATATGCTCCCCGAAAATTTTCGGGGAACTTAAAAATTAAATAAAAAGACAAAATACTCGCACATGATGAAATATAGCATTAAACAAGATGTGTTTGTGAAACACTATGTCCACCCCCCCTCATATATTTGACCTTTGACCTTGAAGGATGACCTTGACATTGACCTTTCACCACTCAAAATGTGCAGCTCAATGAGATACACATACATGCCAAATAACAAGTTGCTATCTTCAATATTGCAAAAGTTATGGCCAATTTTAAAGTTTGACGCAAACAAAAAACAACAACAAAAACAGACAGGGCAAAAACAATATGTCCCCCAGTATAGACTTGGGGACATATAAAAAGAAGTTGAACTGAAAAACCTGCACACACAAAAACAGTAACAAAACCTGGAATACTGTCTTATCCTTGCAGTGTGACAGCTGACAATGAAAAATGAGGACACTGAAGCGTTGAGGTGGCTTAATTCTGATATGCCACCAAGAAATTAATGGATTTATTTATCACAAGACTAATTACATGTATGCAAGTTTTTTGGACTTGAACAATGCAAGGCTCATGTTTCATTCTGAAATAGTGTTTTCTTACAGTGTGGCAGAAGTTGAAAAATAAATTGTGATTATATGATGTTTCATGACTTAAGATGATAAAACAGATGTCTTATTTGAATGTTAGATGTAAATAGTTAATGCAAAGTTTCACAGTATATTCATGCAGTTAATTGATTTCAGTGTTATGAAACTACACGTAGTATGAAATTTAAGCGTGTTTTTTTGTTCAAATTTGGGTCCGGTAGGGCGACCCTTTCCCAATGGAAAGTATATATTTTTTTCAAATGGGACCTAAAAATTTCCAAACGTCTTAAGTATCAAATGAATCTCGGCATACGTTTGTATTGAAAGATTTGATAAAATAAGCTCCAGATCAGGACAGAGGTATTCCAACATGCATCACCTGACACGCATTGTGTATAGTTCATGCTCTGTTTTTTTAGGCAACAAATACATAGTGAACATAATTAATTCCTTTGTGCTGATAAAAAGCAGGCTAAAATTGGCGTAGGTGTATTTATTTGTAAATAAAAAATTTGTAGTGCGGACATTTTAATCACATTATTTTCTATTAAAAGTTTCGTTGTGAATTTCAATTAAAGTACCAAGGTATCTCGCGAATTATTAGGCACTGACAGATCCTCTGAATAAAATTCAAACACGCTGTATCGTTATCATTACGCTCTTTTAGTGTGTTCATTATTAAAACAATCATTGTACTGTATACTGATTGCACAAAGCGTCCTGTACAGTACATTTCTTTTGCAACGACCAATAAACAACTTAATTTATATTTAGATTTCATGCAACATGTTCAAGTCATTTTCTGGAAATCGGGGAACTAGTCAAAGTCAAGTCTGTGAATAAAAACAAAAAACATAAATGAAACAAAATGCAGACAAATCAAAAGACTCACCGCCTAATGTTTTAGTGCAAAAATTCATATTTCCATTGCATTTCTTATTGCATTCGCATACGATTGTATTAGCTAACATGGGTGTGGGGCATGTCATGTCCGGACTCTCCGACAAGAGGAGGACATTAAAGTACCACACCGGATATCTGAAGCAGCAGCAGGAGACGAAGCATGTGTGTGCTACTTGCAGTGTCCACCTGTGTAGGGATGGATGTTTTTAGAGGTATTACAGCCTGTGATGACTTATGACTCCGTGCTATGACACGTTTTATTTCGTTTTTTGTAAAAGCTTCATGCAATCAAGTAAATGTTAGCATGGACATTTGGTTTTGGAATTTCATTACCACATTGCTATGACTTTAAGTCTCTATAGAGTACCTGATTATTCTGTATTATCATGACTTCCATTTTTAAAAGCAAATTCTGTTCAATATTGCTCAAGAATTTGTTAAGACAAATGTTTGCCATTTTTCCATGATCAAAAAATAAGCGCAATGGCGCAATATTAATTTTGAAGGCAAGGCACTGCAGGGCCACTGTGCTCAATCTGCCTGGGGGAAAGTCTGGTATTATTTTATATGAGGAAGAAAGCAGTATTTCTTTATAAAAATGTCACTTTTACTCAAGCAAATCTATATAATCTGCTTTGGGATAGTAAGATTGTCTTGTAACAAAAGTGCTTTTTTCTTCGTGTGTTTTTTCATTTTTGTCAAGCCTTTTCCACCAAAGCCAAGAAAAACATAAAAAACTCAAAAGTTAAGAATAATCTGTCTCAAATTGACGTCATTTATGTATGGTATATGTCATGTCAAATGTTTTTATATTAATCTTATAAACTATAAAACCCATTCAAAACATTTCCCAATCCTTTTGATTAAGCATTTATGCATCCTTAATTATTTGTAAATAGACACTTCAAATGAATTACATATTCCTTAATTAATTTCAGGTATGACACGACATCAGTCTCCAATGGAGAACATGGCTCATGTTTTTTTTTACCTGGATAACATTTGATATTTATATATATTTATCAAGCTGTGCATAGATAGACATTGATAAAGTTGTGGAAACATACACCCATGACATGGTGTAGATCATATCATTTCAAAATGCCCTTAACAGAAGAAACTAAGTACAAACAAAAGGGCCTAAGGTGCTCACCTGAGACCCCAAGGAAAAAAGTTCTGAGCAGGTAACGTTTGAAAAGTTTCACAATACACTTATAAAGAAAAATAAGTAGTCGCAGAAGTGTAGTGGATATGGTGTCCTCCTAGCCATTGGGAGGTCACGGGTTCGATCCCACTGTGGGAAAGTTCTTTAGATTTCCTCCAAAGACACCAAGTACTGGTTCTAGTCCCAGGAAACGGACTCGAGAGCGTTTCAAATAAGCCTTCATCTTTCTATGCAATCAAGCTAAAATAAATAGGTTTAAACTAAGGAAAAATACCCCAACATCTGGTTACAATGCTTTCAAACAACCAAGAGTTGTCAAACACTTTTATTAATTTTGACCTAATATATGACCCCATGGGACCCGGTTTCTAACTTAGGCAAGGTTTCATTGAGACAAAAGTTGTTATTAAGTTTCATGAAGATTGGACTAAATGTGGCCTTAGTGTTCACATGGTTTTTCTTTAATTTGACTTAGTGACTACATCGCTGATCCCACATGAACTGACCGAGATACCATTGGGACAAAATTAATAATCTGACCAAGTTTCTTGAAAATCAGCCTACAAATGTGGCCAGTAGAACTAAACAAGGCTATTGTCAAGCAGTATGGTCCCTTACCGGTGTAACTCCACCATTGTCAGATTTTTTTAATATTATTCATTTTTATTTTTGTATTTGTTACCATAGCAACCAGAATTTTTGAAGTAGGAACAAAATGATATGACGTGCATAATCTCCATATTGCCATCTATCCATGTTTCAAGTTTCATGAACAAATATGAAGAACTTTTAAAGTTGTGGCAGGATCCAGAAAAGTGTGACAGACTGACTGACTGACTGACGGACACACAGAGCGCAAACCAGTATAAGTCCTCTCCGGTTTCACCCGTAGGGGACAATTATGCCCTTGAAAAATTTTGACATAATATTAACTCGGCAAAATAAAAGGTTCAGATTATTGTATTTACTAATAATTATACATTCAGCACATGCTTTTATGAACTGATGGATAGAAAGTGTCTATTTATCAAGCAGTGCTTTTTTTCGTTTAAATTTTGGTCCGGTAGGGGGACCCATCCCCAATGGAAAAAAGTATATATTTTTCCCAAATGGGACCTTAAAATTCCCAAATTGAAGATTCCCAAAAAAATAATATATCTTTAACAGCTCTAAGCATGTCATTCATCTCTAAAGTTGAACCTTAGAAAATATTATATTGAAATCACTTCCATTATCATTTTTAAAGCATTAATTAGCATAAAACCAACAACATTAATTTCCCAAATATTAGTCAAAATGAAACGATTTTTCCCAATCCAAAGGGACCCTGCCCCAGCCCCAAAATGTTGGATAAAACACTGTCAAGCAAATACAAAGTTCAAATAAAATAATATCTTCAAGAGTTTTCTCCCTTTGACTCTACTTTTTTTGCTGTGATATGCACAATTCAAACAAAGTGCTCTTTTCCCTCATTTTTCAATGTTGAAAGTTCACAGAAGCAACAACAAAAAACTTTTGACACTGATGAATGACTGACACTGACCGTGAAAACCATGAAAATCATTTTTTATGTCAAACTTCCATAAAGAAGGTAGTACTGGAAATATGATTGATATTTCCTATGTAATGGTGGCCATGGGAGGTCTGCTTGTGAACAAACATTAATAAAAATCGCTCATGTCTAAAACAATTACGGATACAAAAATCTTGACATTTCAAAATAACCATTTAGTCTAAGGCGTTTTTCTTTTTCCCATCATGAAGTTACAACATGCACACACAATCCTATTTTTATGTTTAATTAATTTTGAAGTTGATGACAGTTAATGCTTTACCGGATATTCAGACAAGTTGAGGTTTTCCTTTTCAAATGTTTTTTTTTCCCTGTTAAATTAACCCGTTATCACTTAGATACATATTTTCACGCATTTGTAGTCCCTTAGAAAGTTATATTTAATTTAAGGCCTTTCTTACAAGATTCAAGTTGTTAAGACTTCATCTCCAAACCTTAGATACTGATGAGCAGCAAACAGCATTAAACCTGAACAGTCATTTCAGGTCATTTTCTTCGTCTTTAATTATAATAAAAAAATCTATTCAATAAGTTTAATACACTCAATACATACACTGTTATAATTCAAATATTTTTTTTTTGTGAATTTCAATACTAATTTATTCCTGTAAACTAAGTTTAATCTTTTTTGTCGGTGAAACAAAAAGAGTGCCAATGTGTTGTATGACAGTTGCGTAGAATATTGCGGATTTACAAAATTTGTACATGACTGACTCTATTGTCCATGAACAAGTTGTGTTTTTTTTCATTTGATTTACCTCATTTCAAACTGTATTCTCTAACGGACAACGTTAAAATGGCGTTTCAATTCTGAACATGTTGCAAAGGCAGCTCTGTCGTAGTTACAAAGCAAATTATACATAACAAAATACACAATTTTATTAAGTAATGCTTAGTATACTATGTTATATAATAAAATATCAATATTTGCAAATAATATACAACAAGAACATTTGTTGAATTTTTATCAGCCACATAATTCATTTTGTTTATGGATAGGTGCAAATCCCTTAATATACACTAAGTTATAAAAATCATTAAGTGTAGGGTTATTGTTTTTATGCATAAAATTTCTTCTCATTGATATTTACACATCCATGAAGTTATATGTTGAAATTGTGTAGCGTATTTGATAAAAAGCCCTAAAGCCCTGAAAAGTTACAAAAATAAAAAATTGCAATAACTCTTATTAAATAAGTGTAGTGTTAATGTTCTTGTACAAGGCAAATCTATTTATTGATATATATACACCCATGAAGTATCATGTTGAAATCATGATATAGCCCTCAATTGTTTTGCGACAGATGTACTGACAGTTGGACAACACCAATTCTATACCTCCTCGCCTTTGGCAGGGGATAAAAAATGAATTTGACGCCAATCGAGAAACCTTATTGCGTTACATCAGATTAAAATAATGACTTGTAATATGGTATATAACCCATAGTAACATAAAAATATTATGAACATCAGTTCCTTCTGTTTTGATTTATGTATTTTGTTAAAAACACAACTAAGCTATCTTTTAAAATATTGTACTAATAATTTATCAACAAGAGGGCGTGATAGGCCTAAAGTAGCTCACCTGAGATAACAAGATATTATTGGGACAAATCTTCTGACCAAGTTTCACGAAGATCGGAAAATAAATGTGGCCTGTAGAGTGTTAACAAGGTTTTACTATAGCCATATAAGGAAAAATGCCCCGCCCCCTGGCAGCCATGTTTTTCAACCAACCGGAATCATTTTTGAACACGTCCAAGATATTATCAGGATTAATCTTCTGACCAAGTTTCATGAAGATCGGAAGTAAATGTGGCCTCTAGAGTGTTAACAAGATTTTACTATAGCCATATAAGGAAAAATGCCCCGCCCCTTGAAAGCCATTTTTTTTCAAGCAAACATAATTATTTTCGAACTCATCCAAGATATCATTGAGACCAATCTTCTGACCAAATTTCATTAGGATTGGACAATAAATGTTGCCTCTAGAGTGTTAACAAGGTTTTACTATAGCCATATATAGCCATATAAGGAAAAATGCCCCGCCCCAGACGGCCATGTTTTTAAAGCAACCAAAACCATTTTCGAACTCATCCAAGATATCATTGGGACAAATCTTCTGACCAAGTTTCATAATGATCGGAAAATAAATGTTACCTCTAGAGTGTTAACAAGGTTTTACTATAGCCACATAAGGAAAATAGCCCCGCCCCCATGGTGGCCATGTTTTTCAACCAACCGGCATCATTTTTTAACTATTCCAAGATATTATTGGGATGAATCTTCTGACCAAGTTTCATGAAGATCGGACTATAAATGTGGCCTCTAGAGTGTTAACAAGATTTTACTATAGCCTTATACAGCCATGTAAGGAAAAATGCCCCGCCCCTTGGCGGCCATGTTTTTCAAGCAAAAGTAACCATTTTCAAACTCATCCAAGATATCATTAAGACAAATCTTCTGACCATATTTCATCAAGATTGGACAATAAATGTGGCCTCTAGAGTGTTAACAAGGTTTTACTATAAATAGCCATATAAGGAAAAATGCCCCGCCCCCTGGCGGCCATGTTTTTAAACCAACCGGCATCATTTAAGAACTCGTCCAAGATATTATTGGGATGAATCTTCTGACCAAGTTTCATGAAGATTGGACAATAAATGTGGCCTCTAGAGTGTTAACAAGTCAAATGTTGACGGCACACCATGCATAACACACGACGGACAAAAGGCGATCACAAAAGCTCACCATGAGCACGTTGTGCTCAGGTGAGCTAAAAAGTCACAACTATAATCATAACTGGCCATCAGTTTAAGTCATAAATTATAAATATTTGTCTAAAGTGTTAACAAGATTTTACTATAGCCATATATAGCCATAAGGAAAAATACCCCGCCCCTTGGCAGCCATGTTTTCAAGCAAAGGCTACCATTTTTGAACTCATCCAAGATATCAGTGGGACAAATCTTCCGAGTTTTATGAAGATTGGAAAATAAATGTGGCCTCTAGAGTGTTAACAAGGTTTTACTATAGCCATATAAGGAAAAATGCCCCACCCCCTGGCGGCCATGTTTTTCAACCAACCGGCATCATTTTCGAACTCAACCAAGATATTATTGGGATGAATCTTCTGACTAAGTTTTGTGAAGATCAGACAATAAATGTGGCCTCTAGAGTGTTAACAAGATTTTACTATAGCCATATAAAGCCATATAAGGAAAAATGCCCCGCCCCTTGGCAGCCATGTTTTTCAAGCAACCGGAACCATTTTCGAACTCATCCAAGATATCATTGAAACCAATCTTCTGACCAAATTTCATGAAGATTGGACAATAAATGTGGCCTCTAGAGAGTTAACAAGTCAAATGTTGACGGCACACCATGCAATACACACGACGGACAAAAGGTGATCACAAAAGCTCGCCATGAGCACTTTGTGCTCAGGTGAGCTAAAAAGTCACAACTATAATCATAATTGGCCATCAGTTTAAGTCATAAATTATAAATATTTGTCTTAAAAAACAAAAATCCATGGATCATGCCCTCTATCACAAACCAAATCTGACTGGTAGGTATTTTCAGTTCCACCGAATGACAGCCTCTTATCTCATAACTGAAAACCAGTCACACATTGCTGGGATTTCAGTAGATATCCTAGAGATGCAGGGAAAAGATAATTGGCCCAAAAAACTGGCACTGGAAACTGTTAACCAAAGATTCCTTCTGACACTGACAAGGCATGGATGGCTGTATGAAAGATAAGTCATAAGACTTTAGCAGCACTCAGGGTGAGCTCAGATAGTAATGTATGGACAAAAAACTATTCTGGCAATCACCAGGCACACTAATCAGTGTTTTCTGACATGACTCATAAAGATCCTGATTTATGGCCTATGTTGCATCCACAGGCCTTTAGGAAAATACCAGTAAGACATTTTGCTTGTCTTTTTCTGGCTCTTCAGTAAGCATGGAGAGTGATTCTGATTTCATACACAAACACATCCTGTCCATTGGCAAAAATATGTCAGCCTAGGGTTCCTTAAACATTTTAACGATTATTTTGTCCCAATATTCCACAAACCTTCAAACACCCCTTGATTCACTTGGCAAAACATTGACATGGTGAATGTCTTTAAAGAAAAACTGGACCAATTTTGTCCATTCACTGAATGCACATGTAAACTAGAGCTTTTTCACAGACGTGACGAATTGTAACCCCCACATGCTGCATTGACACAGAATATTTTGCATGTTGTCTTCACAAAAAAACAGGGGACACCATGCTCAATGTTTAAAATGCACCACGTGACCTAGTTTTTGACCCGGCATGACCCATATTTGAACTTGACCTAGACATCATCTAGATACAACATCTGACCAAGTTTGGTGAAGATCGGATGAAAACTACTTGAATTAGAGAGCAGACACTTAATACGGACCGACCAACAGACTGACAGACAGACAGACAGACCAACAGACAGACCGACAAGTTCACTCCTATATACCCCCCTAAACTTCGTTTGTGGGGGTATAAAAAGACCATTAACTGTAAAGATGAATGATAAGTTACAAAAAACTGTTTTGAAATAATCTAGAAAGTCCAGAAACTAATGTGCAGTTCCAATTATCACACATTCTATATTACAAATGTCGCTATTGGCCATAAGTTACTAAATGTGCTATTTCTCTGAGAGTTCAAGCTTATTATGTTATGATCCGCTACTTTGAGTCTGGTCGCAAACTTGTCACAATTTTAAATAACATCAAGATTTGAAATTAAATCTGACGTCAATAACAAAATAACAGATTCAAATACCATCCATTGAAAGTATTTCGATGATTACACAATTGGGTCTCAATCCGACATGGTCGTCATAATAGGATTTCCTGAATAAGTATGTTTTTTGAAGAAATTGATATGTTCCATTATGTTTATAACAAATCAATGCCGTCAGTTACAATACGGTATGATTGCGGTTACAATGTTTACACGGTTTGATCGATGGTGTTCACTGTTTCAGCTATGAGGAGATCAAATTTATATAAATAAAGCCTGATAGCCAATCAACTTCATTTATTCTTGAGACAGCAGCACATGTTAACAGAACCAGACAATTTTTTAGGCAATCTGCTGCAATCAACACAAGGTGAAGAACCTTTAGATATGTGTTGAAAAACAATAACATGATTTGGTATGCTCTCTTCTGATTCAAAACGCTGATTTTACAATTTATTCTGATGTTTATTTTATTTATAAACATTTTGTAATTGTTCAAAAAACGGTCCATGAGTAAAAACAAGAGCACCGCATAGTGGGTGCCAAGGCTCTGCTGCGGGTGCAGTTTTGAATAAATGAAAGCTTGTCAGAAGATTTTTTTTTATATTATTATTCTCGGTGACCTTGACCTTTGACCTAGTGACCCAAAAATGGGTGTGGCATGTATTCATCGAGGTGCAGCTACATATGAAGTTTCAAAGTTGTAGGTGGAAGCACGTTGATTTTAGTGCCAATGTTGAGGGTTTAGAACGACACGGACGGCGGACGAGCTGGCTATGAAAATACCTCAGGTTTTCTCAGAAAACAGCTGAGCTAAAAATTACAGAGCTTAACTGCATAAGATCTCGTAGTACCACCACAATAAGTTTAGGAGTATCAGTCCCTATTTCAAGTGTTGGCCATATAAGCATATTGGGAACAAAGCATGAGCTTGCAATTAAATAAGAGCGTTTTATTAAAATGAATGTTTCAGAGCACTAATCAACTAACGAGGAAAGATCTGTAAAGCTGATAGTTGTTTTTGACTTTTATGCAACAAACTGTTCACATTGAAATATAAGTTAAAAATGTTTCTCCCGGGCAATGTGGACAGAGAAATTACCACATAATATTCTCCCTGGGCAATGTGGACAGAGAAATTACCACATAAATATTAATAAAAATCTCCACAATCTAGCTGCCAGTTAACCAGTGGAAACAATTAATGACTGTTCTCATGTAATCTAAGCAATTAATGGCAATTTATATCATTTTTCAGGTAAATGAAGTTATGGCAGCCAAAATGAATGTATGTGTACTTTATTCCAGTGTCATTAATGTGTTCTCCATATAGCCTTGCTGGGCCGCAGACATGTCATTAATTTAAAATGGGTAACATAATCCTTGTGTGTCATGCAGTAATTAATTATCCCAACAAACATGAATAAAATGTCTTTTATTTGATTTATTTACATCGTTTTACACCAGGTATGTTTTCCTGAAGCTCTAAGCTATGTTTACAAGTGTTTTATATTTTTGTCACATTTAAGGTGGAATTTTGGCGCCAATCCCAATCTCAACAAGAATATATTGTCCAAGATATGGCTACCGAAACACAAAAAAAGTATTGTTTCAAGTGAAAAGGGGCCATAACTCCATTATTAACAGATGGTGTGCAATGTCATTTGGCATGCATCATCCTCTTATCCATATTTATATACTCATACCAAGTTTCAATGAAATACGCCAAAGCACTTCCAAGATATGGCTCGGGACAGACGGAAAGACGGAGGGATGGAAAGACGGAAGGACGGACGGACAATGCCAAAACAATATCCCTCCGCCTATGCCACAGGATAAAAAACAATATAAGTCATTTGAATTTTGACTTCAATATTTTTGCTCCCCTGTTAATAGTCGTACCAGGTTTTCTTCTTGAATGAACAGATAAAAGACAGAAGAGGTACAAATTGCTTAATTTTCAGCACACATTATTTCACAGTTTGGTATTTATTAATTGTCAGAAGCTTAACTGGAATTGTTACTAAGTGTCATAACTAGCACTGCTGCTTGTATTACAATCACTCAAAACAAGATAGGTACCACTCAAAGGAATGTTTGTTGAATTACTGGCAAATTGCATTTTCCAATTATCCATCTGGCAAATTGGATGTTATAGTAGGGTTTATAGACACAATGTTATCACAATATTAAGACATTAGAAATCCAACGAAATCCAATGCTGTGGATAAATAACACATTGTTTAAGCGACCATATGTTAATTGAGTGTAAGGGATAGTATAATAGACAAGAGGGCCAGTGGCCCTTAGTCGCTCACCTATGATGTCAGGGTACTGAACTGCTCTCAGCAACTTTTTAGATGTTTCTGAAACCATTTTCAAACTTGGCCAATATAAGGAAATTGCCCAGGCCTTGGCAGCCAAGTTTCATGAAGATTGGACATAAAATGTGACTTATAAAGTGCTAACAAGGTTTTACTATAACAGCCAAATAAGACAAAATGCACCGCCCCCTTGTGGCAATGTTTTTCAACAGACAGGAACCATTTTAGAAGTCATCCAAGCTATCATAAGAACAAATGTTCCAACCAAGATTTATGAAGATTGGACTAAGAATGTGACTTTTAGAGTGTAAACAAGATTTTACTACAGCAATATAAGGAAAAATGCCCCATCCCCTTGTGGCCATGTTTTCAAACCAACCATATTTGAACTTGTCCAAGATATCATTTGGACAAATCTTCTGACCAAGTTTCAAGAAGACAGGACAAAAAATGTGGCCTCTAGGGTGTTAACAAGGCAAATGTTGACGACCCACGATGGACAACGCACAACAAACAAAGGGCTATCAGAAAAGCTCACCATAAGCATATTGTGCTCTGGTGAGCTAAAAAAAAACCATAGAAAATGGATTTTTTTCATGTTTTGGGCAAAAAATGAGAAATCCTAGAATTTAAGACCCAGTGATTTAACCAATCCATACAAAATGTAATGTTTACAAAAAGAAATGATACTGCAGTTAACATTCTGTCCAAAGTTGTATGAAGATTGAGTCCTTAATGTGGCATTAAGAAAGGTAACTAGATTTTTCTAATATTTGACCAGGTGACCTAGTTTTTGGTTAACATGATCCAGATTCAACTTGGCTTTGAAGTTGTCAGGGGAAAGTTTCTGACAAAGTTTCGAGAAGATTGAGTTTCATCAGGATTGGATAACAAAACAATGTGGCTTCCAGTACAATATCAAGCTAACAGTTGATGACATTCAAAGTATGACGAATGGCGCTTAAAGACATAGGTCGACATCAATAGCCCAGCATGAACAATTCATGCTCAGGTTAGCTTAAAACACTTTTAATACTCAAATATTATTTTTTAAGCTTAAACAAGCGATGTGTTTGTGAAACACTATGTCCCCATATATATGACCTTTGACCTTGAAGGATGACCTTGACCTTTTACCACTCAAAATGTGCAGCTCCATGAGATGCACATGCATGTCAAATATCAAGTTGCTAGCTTCAATATTGCAAAAGTGACATTAAATGAGCGATTTTGACCCATATATTTGACCTTTGACCTTGAAGGATGACCTTGACCTTTCACCACTCAAAATGTGCAGCTCCATGAGATACACATGCATGCCAAATATCAAGTTGCTATCTTCAATATTGCAAAAGTTATGGCAAATGTTAAAGTTGGGGCAAACAAACAAACCACAAACAAACCAACAAACAACAAACAGACACGGGCAAAAACAATATGTCCCCCACTATAGTGGTGGGGGACATAAAAAGTAAATGTCCCATGCATGATTTTTCCAAATCCGAAGGGCACCAGCCCCATTCACCAAATCATAGAAAAACCTGTTTTCCTGAATGCCCACCCACCCTGTCTATAATTTAAATAGCACCAAAAACTACGGTCAAATTAAGGCTTTCAGTGTGCTTTCATTCAGACGTAAGTAAGGATTATACAGTTGAATTATAGTCTTAAGTATTTGATCTTTAAATAAGGAATACATTGGTCCTATGCACATAAATGGCACTTAATGTAGTGTTTTATCCAGGCCGTTTAAGAGTGGCGCCATGCCCTTTTTTGTTCACCCCTTTTCAAAGCCATTTAGCGCCACGCTGCCCTTTCCAAAGGCCGCCACCCTGCCTTTTCATGAGTATACCAATATACATGACATACAAATGGCTTCCATGCGCCCTTATTGATAACATCTAAATTGCCGCTTGACCAAACTTCTAAGCCGACTGTATCTGAGTATGGCCCCAATGCAGCGAAGATTCCCGCGGTTGTGAATTAGTCATGCATGAATAACCCTGTCAATATCAATTGATGTCAGTGGCTTTGTTGTAACAAGCACACTAATTGGCCTGTAATGTGTACTCCTCAACGATAAAATTGTGGACAGTTAATCCGGAGACTTGTAATGAAAACCTGGATGTTATCCTCGTGGAATTTGTGCATTTCATGCATAATTCAGTTATATCAAAACATTTATATTTACGCGTAATTAAATTTTTGAAAAAAAAAGTTGTATCTTGATCATAATCGTCTTTAAGATAATTTATTATTGAAACAATTACTGTAACGTAATACTAATTAAACAAAAGCGAATCGAGAATAAGGCGGACATATATACGATTTCACGTTGCTATGCACACCTGTGGCTTACATCATTTTAACAAGATTACGGACTATCCAGAAAACAAGGGCTGTTTGTAAAACATGCATGCCCCCCATATGGGCTGTCAGTTGCAGTGGCAGCCATTGTGTTAATATGTTTTTGTCACTGTGACCTTGACCTTTGACCTAGTGACTTGAAAATCAATAGGGGTCATCTGCCAGTCATGATCAATGTACCTATGAAGTTTCATGATCCTAGGCCTAATTATTCTTGAGTTATCATCAGGAAACCATTTTACTGTTTCGAGTCACTGTGACCTTGACCTTTGACCTAGTGACCTGAAAATTAATAGGAGTCATCTGCCAGTCATGATCACTGTACCTATGAAGTTTCATGATCCTTGGTGTAAGCATTCTTGAGTTATCATCTGGAAACCATTTTACTATTTTGAGTCACTGTGACCTTGACCTTTGACCTAGTGACCTGAAAATCAATATGGGTCATCTGCCAGTCATGATCAATATTCCTATAAGTTTCATCATCCTAGGCGTAAGCATTCTTGAGTTATCATCCGGAAACCATTTTACTGTTTCGAGTCACTGTGACCTTGACCTTTGACCTAGTGACCTGAAAATCAATAGGGGTCATCTTCCAGTCATGATCAATGTTCCTATGAAGTTTCATGATCCTAGGCCTAAGCATTCTTGAGTTATCATCCGGAAACCATTTTACTATTTCGAGTCACTGTGACCTTGACCTTTGACCTAGTGACCTGAAAATCGATAGGGGTCATCTGCCAGTCATGATCAATGTACCTATGAAGTTTCATGATCCTAGGCCTAAGCATTCTTGAGTTATCATCCGGAAACCATTTTACTATTTCGAGTCACTGTCACCTTGACCTTTGACCTAGTGACCTGAAAATCAATAGGGGTCATCTGACAGTCATGATCAATGTACCAATGAAGTTTCATGATCCTAGGCCTAAGCATTCTTGAGTTATCATCCGCAAACCATCTGGTGGACGGACCGACCGACCGACTGACCGACAGACCGACCCGACCGACATGTGCAAAACAATATACCCCCTCTTCTTCGAAGGGGGGCATAAAAATGTGACTATCGGCCAAAATGGCAAATAACGATTAAATTTAACGATTTAGATCATACATTTAGAAGGAATTAATGAAATGCCTGTGATAATCAATGATGCACAAAATGTTTTAGATACCAACATTTATTAGAAATCTTCTCAGTGGATGTATGTCACGGAAACGAGTGTTTACAAATCGTTAGCGTTCAGTTTACTTGCAAAGTTAAAAATCTGACAATACAGGGATCAACAAATTGTTTTTAAGCAACTTGCCCTGCAGGCAAGTAGCTAAGAATTCCACTTGCCCTGCTGAAATATGTACTTGACCTGCAATTTATTGAAAAAAATCAGTAACTAATATGTTTTATTGTGATTTTCTATTGGTTATAAATAGAACTGTTAGTGTTAACTCATGAACTTCAATAAAGTTAATAAACTGTTTTAACACACTTTTAACTCTTTTTTTTCATTTAGCGCAGTGTTCAATAATCAACATCCGGTAAATTTTTTAATCGTCGATTAAACGCTGTTTTGTTTGGGAAAAATGTTTTAAAACTAAAATTTTCATCTTTTCGGCCAGAAATGCCACTCGCTCTGCAGGACGAGCGCTGCCAGAAAATTCACTCGTCCGGAGCCAATTCCTACTCGTAATTGCGAGTGGATTTGTCGATCCCTGCAATATTATCGTAGAAAATGGGATAAGACAAACATGGTTTCATTTATTTGTTAGTGGATCTGTTTATATTCAGATTCATATGCATATTTATATTGCTTTATTATGTTTGTTGTGCTCTACAGTTTACTGCAACAGGATGGAACTTGCAAGGTAAATATATAAATATTAATTAAAGTAAGTTAAATACATCCATTACCATTAAATGTGCTTGTTTATTCTTTGTTTTTCCCACACCTGCCTCTGATTACATGTTTCTCCTAAAACCAGGTATTAACAAAACTTGTTTGCCCTTTTTTGCCAAAAATGCGCGTTAAAATGCCCTTTTGAAAGGAATGCGCCATGCCCCTTTGCCTTCCTGGAAATAATACTATTAATGTATTATCTTTTTTTGTGTGGGGGAAGGCTTGTTATGTACTTATGTATTAGCCTTTTATGCATGTATGCAGATAGACACTTCTGACTTTCTTGTGACAATCATTTGTTGAGAGTCAGTACGGCTTATCAGCCTTCTTTGTACATATAATGATAGGACACTCTGGCTTACATTGGACAATCATCTGTTGAGAGACAGCCAGTAGGACTTATCAGCCTTCTTTATACATATGCTGATAGGACACTCTGGCTTTCATGGGTCAATTTTCTGTTGATAGCCAACCAGTAGGACTTATCAGCCTTTTTTGTACATATGCTGATAGGACACTCTGGCTTTCATGGGACAATCATCTGTTGAGAGACAGCCAGAAGACCTTATCAGCCTTCTTTGTACATATGGTTATAGGACACTCTGGCTTTCATGGGTCAATTATCTGCTGAGAGCCAGGAGGGCATATCAACCTTCTTTGTACATATTATGATGATAGGTCCTTTTGACTTTTCTTTCTTGCTGCGCTCAAAAAGCTCCAGCTCTTCTTAACCAATAAGATTTTAGTGCATATGTTCTTATACTTACATCATTCACATAATTCTCATACAGGTGATTTTACTTACTTTCTTAATTCGAAGGCTAAAAAGCACCAGACAGTAAAATTTTAATAAAAATGTGATACTATTAATTTTGGTCACTTGATGCATGTTCCAGGATATTTGTACATATTTCATACTTGTTATTAATTGTGTTTACCTTTTTCTTCATTAAAACTAGCATTAAGGTATTTCATTAATTATCAAGAAAACAGAGGTTATGATACACAAACACTTATCATGGATGCAACATAAATTTTGTGCCAAACAGCACATGATTTGATAATGACAAAATGGTATACACACAAAACTGAGCTCATTAAAAAGATAAATGTTAAGAATGATTGAAAGCATCAATCAAGAATTTAGTGTCATTATAAGAATGTGTGGCTGAATTCATAATATTTTTACTAAAACTTTTTTCAAACATTTTTACCAAAAGACTTGACTTAACCCATAAAAACTGTTAGTAAAAAAAATACCCAATACTTAATTAAGCTAGTGTACTTCAGCAAACATTTTCCTTTAGAACACTTTTTTAGTTGATAAGTTATCATTTAGTATAGATTTTAGGTACTATGTATGCAAAATTCTAACAATGCACCAGTTTTTTACACAAATACATCCGTTGATTAAACCTGTTTTCCACAACAATAGACCAGTTGATTCACATAAATAACCTGTTGTCTACATCAATACACCAATTGTTGACACCAATACACCAGTTGTTTACACCAACACACCAGTTGTTTATACCAACACACCAGTTGTTTACACCAATACACCAGTTGTTTCCCTCAATCAACAAGTTGTTTACACCAACATATTAGTTGTTTACATCAATCCACCAGTTGTCTACACAAACACACCAGTTGTCTACACCAATACAACAGCTGTCTTCATCAATACACCAGTTATTTACATCAACATAAAGTTATTTACACCAATACACCATTTGTCCACACCAACACACCAGTTGTCTACGCCAAAACATCATTTTTTTACATAAATGCACCAGTTGTCTACACCAACACACCAGTTGTTTACACCAATACACCAGTTGTAAATGCCAACACACCAGTTGTTAACACCAAAACACCTTTTTACACCAATACACAAGTTGTTTACACCAATACACCAGTTGTCTACACCAATACATCAGTTGTCTACATCAAAACACCAATTGTTTACAGAAATACATCACTTTTTTACCCTCATACACCAGTTGTCTACATCAATACACCAGTTGTCTACATCAAGACGCCAGTTGTTTACACCAATTCACCGGTTTTTTACCCCAATACACCAGTTGGTTACACCAGTGGTTTACACCAATTGGTTACACCTATACACCAGCTGCTGCCACCTATACATCGGTTGGTTTCACCAACACACTAGTTCTTTACACCTATACAACAGTTGTTTGCACCATTATACACAAATACATCAGTTGCTAACATCAATACACAAGGTGTTTACACCAATACACCAATTGTCTACACCAAAAAATTAAAACTATTGCCTGCAAGAAGATGACATTTGGTATGGGGGTGGCGGAAGAACAGAAACAAGCTTAGGAATCCAAATATGGCTAGCTGTGCATGCATCTGTTAGTGGCAATATGTGCCCCCAGAGTAACCCATATTTTATCTCCTACAACAATTATTTAAATTTTAAGTCCACACCTGCTAGAATATAATGAATGATCATGTGGCCACCAAATTGTGGTTTTGGATCCATGCAAAAACGCAATATCTGTATAATGTTTTATAATCAAATACTTTACTCTAACAGCAAATCCTTAACCATGATGTACCACTAATTGCAATGCTTTTACTAACCAGTACGTGGCAAGACCATCTTCTCACTAGAAGCAAGTTCTTTAGTTACCAATTTACCAATTAGCACAGGCCAGTACAGAGTCCCGCTAATTGACAGGTGCCCTCTTCCCCACCCTGTCTCGACCCCAACAAGTGATGGGTAGGCAATTACTGGCATGACATTTTTTCCTGCCCAAAAAATGCATCCACACATAAGCAATCATCCTGAAGACCTGTCATTCTCTGTTAACAATCTGTTACCAAAGGGAGGCTTTTAGCCTACTTGTCAGCTTATTAGTGCTCTCTTCAAGGAGGCTGGAAAGGTGCTTTGTTCTATCAGTTGATTGGGGCGTGCTGAAACAGTGGGTATGGTAGTTGCTGATAAAGCACGGTAACTTGAAATAGCCTTTTGTTTTCTTTGAGTTGTTTTTCTAATAAAATAATGCAAGAAATAGCATCTGAAATGGATTTGGGCGGGCAGTTTTTCTGAATTATTTACATAAATAATTACAAAGTCCTTGGGTAAAAAGATACAATTGTGGTATTAAATTTCAACTTTATCTAGTTATTTGTATAATCTTTAACTAATATCATTCCTATATCCTCTGCTGTTACTCAGAAAAAAACATCAAATTTGGTGGGCATCCTAACTATAATAGTCTGAATTGCTAAAATTACCAATTTTAAATAAATCAGGATCTGTCATTCTTCAGAATAATAGTAATTATCATTGTTTTGGGATTGCCAAAATGATCTATTCTTATCCCAAATTACACGATGAACCCTACACTAGAATCAATAGAACAGAACGGATAGTTTATAAAGACTTAAATATAAGATGTGCACTACTTTTAATAACAACATATTTAACAAGATGTGTTTGTGAAACACAATGTCTCCCTATATGATGTTTGACCTTGTAGGATGACTTTAACCTTGACCCTTTACCACTCAAAATGTGCAGCTCCATGAGATACACATGCATTTCAAATATAAAATTGCTAGCTTCAATATTGCAGAAGTGACATTACATGAGCAATTTTGACCCATATATTTAACCTTGAAGGATGACCTTGACCTTGACCTTTGACCACTCAAAATGTGCAGCTCCATGAGATACACATGCATGCCAAATATCAAGTTGCTATCTTCAATATTGCAAAAGTATTCATAAAATTTGCGATTTGGGCTACATATATTTGACCTCTGACCTTGAAGGATGACCTTGACCTTGACCTTTCACGACTCAAAATGTGCAGCTCCATGAGATACACATGCATGCCAAATATCAAGTTGCTATCTTCAATATTGCAAAAGTACTCATAAAATGAGCGATTTTGGCCACATATATTTGACATCTGACCTTGAAGGATGACCTTGACCTTGACCTTTTACCACTCAAAATGTGCAGCTCCATGAGATTCACATGCATGCCAAATAGCAAGTTGCTATCTTGAATATTGAAATACTGCACAAGTGTACATTAAATGAGCGATTTTTACCCATATATTTGACCTTTGACCTTGAAGGATGACCTTGACCTTTCACCACTCAAAATGTGCAGCTCCATGAGATACATATGCATGCCAAATATCAAGTTCCTATCTTCAATATTGCAAAAGTTATTGCAAATGTTAAAGTTGGCGCAAACCAACCAACCAACAGACCAACCAACAGACCAACAGACAGGGCAAAAACAATATGTCCCCCACTACTATAGTGGGGGACATAAAAATCAAAGCGCTGAAGGCATTGAAGTTGTTCACTATTGCATAATCTTAGACGCACTTCAGTTTTCAAAATTATGTTAAAGCTTTTTATATCGCAAGTTTGAAATGACCACAACCCATTCAAATTTATAAAGAGTGTGTCTTAAAGCAGACGTCGAGATGTGTTGTTTTTTTCAAATCATTGATACAGCTAATCATGCAGTGCGCACAGGCTAATCTTATTTGACATGCATTAAGCCCCGTTTTCCCTGAGCAGCCAAAATATACAGATTTCAATGATAAACACTAGACTAGCCAACAATGTCTTACAAGCTGTTAAATACTTTTGACAACATACACACTATGTAGTGTACCAGTGGGAACTATAAACAGGCAGATGCGGTGGTTAGAGCAGACGCATTTAGCATTCGTCGTCTGCTTCATTTTACTGCAGTTATCCACACAGGCAGTCACTGGTAACGGTTCCTAGCGTAGTTCAGCCCATACTGATTTGCAAAATTGCCTCTTCATTATTTGTGAGCTAATTCTCACAAATAATAATAGATGTCAACAAGTAAACCAAGAATCATACACAGGGGTTGAAGAATCCACTCGACCGCTCGCATATGCCAGTGAAGTTGACGGTCGGGCGAGTAAAATTTGTTAAATACTCGACCGACCGGGCGAGTGCTGTTTTTCAAGTTGAGAAATATAAATTCAGTTCCAGAACTTCTTCCACATCGATACAAATTGCGAACAATTTTTCGAACGACAAAAAATACGTTAAGTACACAAAGAAACTGCACTTTCATTTTGACAATGAAAAATGACATCACGGGCACAGTAAAAATAATTCTCTAAATCGGCTGCGCTCTTTTCGTCGTTGTCAGTGCTCTTAGCTAATCGATTAAAAGTGAATAAAACTGTTAAATATATTGGTCATTCCGTGAATTTTAATGTAAATATCAATAAAACAATAATACATCACTGGTTAATTATAATACTTCTTATATTTAATTAAAAACAAGGGCTGTTTGTAAAACATGCATGCCCCCCATATGGGCTGTCCATTGTAGTGGCAGCCATTGTGTGAATACGATTTTTGTCACTGTGACCTTAACTTTTGACCTAGTGACCTGAAAATCAATAGGGGTCATCTGCCGGTCACGATCAATGTACCTATGAAGTGTCATGATCCTAGGCAAAAGCGTTCTTGAGTTATCATCCGAAAATCATTTTACTATTTCGGGTCACCATGACCTTGACCTTTGACCTTGTGACCTCAAAATCAATAGGGGTCATCTGCAAGTCATGATCAATCTACCTATGAAGTTTCATGATCCTAGGCGTATGCGTTCTTGAGTTATCATCCAAAAACCATTTTACTATTTCGGGTCACCGTGACCTTGACCTTTGACCTAATGACCTCAAAATCAATAGGGGTCATCTGCGAGTCATGATCAATCTACCCATGAAGTTTCATGATCCTAGGCGTATGCGTTCTTGAGTTATCATCCGGAAACCATCTTACTATTTCGGGTCACCGTGACCTTGACCTTTGACCTAGTGACCTCAAAATGAATAGGGGTCATCTGCAAGTCGTGATCAATCTACCCATGAAGTTTCATGATCCTAGGCGTATGCGTTCTTGAGTTATCATTCAAAAACCATTTTACTATTTCTGGTCACCGTGACCTTGACCTTTGACCTAGTGACCTCAAAATCAATAGGGGTCATCTGTGAGTCATGATCAATGTACCTATGAAGTTTCATGATCCTAGGCCCAAGCGTTCTTGAGTTATCGTCTGACAACCACCTGGTGGACGGACCGACAGACCGACATGAGCAAAGCAAAATACCCCCTCTTCTTCGAAGGGGGGCATAATAAACCGAAAAATTAATTATTAATAAACAGAAAAATTTTGTGATCAGAAGCCTTAGGCAAAATTTACCATATTGTAACCATTTGTCAATCAAGTGTGTCTTTCAGTAAAAGTTCGTCTGAAATATTAAAATGGAAAAGGGTTCTATTTTAAAATATCTGCAAGGTGGTGGCGACAGGGAACAGAAAGAATTAAAAAGGTCGTCAAAACGAGAAGCGGAAAGAATTGAGAAAATGAAAGAGTTGCAGAAAACGTAAGGAAAGCAAATATAATCCATCAGATAATGTAGTTAATTTGTTTGCATTTAGTGTCACTATGTTAAGTAGGTTTAAAAGGTTCTGGTTGATCATAACTATAAATATAGATATCTATTTTTTTTAATGCAGGGCGAGTAGATTAAAGTGAAGGGCGAGTGGATTGTCAGGCCTACTCGCCCTGAAGGGCAATGGCTCTGGAAAAATTCTTCATACGTGATACATTTGGGCCACACAGGCTAATCAGGGACTACAGTTTCCGCCTTAACTGGTTTTTTGCTAAGAAGAGACTATCTTGAAAAGAAAAAAAAGCGGAGGGTGTCACCCCCGATTAGCCTGTGCCAACTGCACATGCTAATCGGATGATACTTTAGGAATATGCATTAAACCCCCTTTTCACAGAGCGCAGCTCATTTATAAATCCCTAATATAATTAACAATCTATGTCTTGCAATAATGCCTGAGAGTTGACCTGTCAATGCGAATGACAGGGGGACATGGCCTTATTAAAGATAACGCAGTTAATATAGCTTATGACACATTATCCTGTGATAACAAACACCACTGCACACCTTCCCATGGTACCTTTTTGTATAACTGGACCAAAATCACAGCCACCACAATGCCAGATGTTCCAGCATGTTTGAACAGAATTACAAGTTTTAGGGCAACAAATTCCGTTCCTTGACAGCGTCAGGATTTTAATCTGCTACTTCCCGACTTCATGTCGCCTTCATAACTGGTTAAATAATTTACCTATGATTAATCAATAGCCACAAGGCCCAGGTGACAAATTTATCAATAAACAAATTTTGATTTCATTGGCGGTGACATTTGAAAAATTGTCGGAAAAGGTGACATTCTAACTTTAATTTGCTGATAACACAAAACTAATGGTTGGGAGAGGTCAATGTAGGCATATTATGGAAAGTTAGGTGGTCTATTTTATGAGGTTAATGTACGTCATAAAGTAAGTAAATACCATAATTGACCCATGTTCCGCACAGTACCCTTTTGCAATTCTCACCTCTTTTTACAGTACTGGCTTTGGTTGTCATGAATGGTAAATGAACGGTTCCTATGATATTAAAAAAAAACTCTGCACCAATTTATATGCATTTATTTTGTTTTTGCAACAACAAATTGAAGTTTGAATAACGGTCATCAAAAAGTGTTAGAGAGTTTCTTCTGACAAGTCAGTGTTTATGTTAACAAGGGCTGTTTGTAAAACATGCATGCCCCCCATATGGGCTGTCAGCTGTAGTGGCAGCCATTGTATGAATGTTTAATTTGTCACTGTGACCTTGAGCTTGACCTAGTGACCTGAAAATCAATAGGGGACATCTGCCAGTTATGATCAATGTACCTATGAAGTTTCATGATCATAGGCGTAAGCATTCTTGAGTTATCATCAGGAAACCATTTTAATGTTTCGAGTCACTGTGACCTTGACCTTTGACCTAGTGACCTGAAAATTAATAGGGGTCATCTGCCAGTCATGATCAATGTACCTATGAAGTTTCATGATCATAGGCGTAAGCATTCTTGAGTTATCATCCGGAAACCATTTTACTATATCGAGTCACTGGGAAATTGACCTTTGACCTAATGACCTGAAAATCAATAGGGGTCATCTGCCAGTCATGATCAAAGTACCTATGAAGTTTCATGATCCTAGGCTTAAGCATTCTTGAGTTATCATCCGGAAACCATTTTACTATTTCGAGTCACTGTGACCTTGAACTTTGACCTAGTGACCTGAAAATTAATATGGGTCATCTGCCAGTCATGATCAATGTACCTATGAAGTTTCATGATCCTAGGCCTAAGCATTCTTGAGTTATCATCCGGAAACCATTTTACTATTTCGAGTCACTGTGACCTTGACCTTTGACCTAGCGACCTGAAAATCATAGGGGTCATCTGCCAGTCATGATCAATGTACCTATGAAGTTTAATGATCCTAGGCCTAAGTGTTCTTGAGTTATCATCCGGAAACCATCTGGTGGACGGACCGACGGACAGACCGACGGACGGACCAACATGTGCAAAACAATATACCCCCTCTTCTTCGAAGGGGGGCATAACAAGCATGCGTCCACCATGAAAATCTCCGACCCACCCACAATTTATATTTGAGAACGGGACTATAATTGGTCTACAATTGCTCAATCAATCATGTTTATCAATTTCTCATTTGACTGCAAAATGGATTAAAACTGTTCCTAAACTAAGTTTATTATCATATTAACCCATTTATGCCTAGCGTCTAGAAAAAAGGCCTTGGCAAACAGCGTAGACCCAGATGAGATGCCGCTCATGCGGTGTCTCATCTGGGTCTATGCTGTTTGCTTAATAGAATTTCTGTAAGAAATATTCTAAATATAAAAATAACAAGGGCTGTTTGTAAAACATGCATGCCCCCCATATGGGCTGTCAGTTGTAGTGGCAGCAATTGTGTGATTACGTTTTTTGTCACTGTGACCTTGACCTTTGACCTAGTGACCAAAAAAAAACAATAGGGGTCATCTGCCAGTCATGATCAATGTACCTATGAAGTTTCATGATCCTAGGCGTAAGCATTCTTGAGTTATCATTCAGAAACCAGTTTACTCTTTCAGATCACTGTGACCTTGACCTTTGACCTAGTGACCAAAAAAAAACAATAGGGGTCATCTGCCAGTCATGATCAATGTACCTATGAAGTTTCATGATCCTAGGCGTAAGCATTCTTGAGTTATCATTCAGAAACCAGTTTACTCTTTCAAGTCCCTGTGACCTTGACCTTTGACCTAGTGACCTGAAAATCAATAGGGGTCATCTGCCAGTCATGATCAATGTCCCTATGAATTTTCATGATCCTAGGCGTAAGTATTGTTGAGTTATCATCCGGAAACCATTTTACTATTTCGAGTCACTGTAACCTTGATCTTTGACCTAGTGACCTAAAAATCAATAGGGGTCATCTGCCAGTCATGATCAATGTACAGTACAGCCAACGCGGCACAAACATAATCTGAGGCTACGCCACGGCCAGATTATTAGTATGCGGCGGCCAAATCGTGTGTTTACGCGGCGTATCGCCGTGGCACTCGGCATCAATCCGCGCAACGACGCCGAGTCTGTATTAACCTCACATACTTTCGCGGAGAAAATCCGCCGCATACGTACGCGGCGGATCGAGTGAAAAGATATCCACCTACATGAACATACATGTATGTGTAGCGTAGAATTAATTACGCGCAACTGTTAATGTTTCGTTTGATTATCATTATTAAATTTGTAATCCGAAACACACTTCCGAATTTTAATGCTAACGCGACCTTTGGCAAATTCTCGCGTCAAATAAACAGTGCTAAAATATCCTTTGTTTCATAAAAAGCGCGCGAAAATTATGCAGACATGTAGAACGTCGTTTGGAAAGTTTGGGTGTATTTTGTGTTGTATAAATACATGAACATCATGTCAGGCGTAAATTGCGTGTTCAGTGGAAAAAAAAAACGCCCCAATTAGACGTTATTTCATCATCTCTATAAATAGTAACAAATGCCAAAATGTATTTGAACACTGTATTATGTGAATTGGAAATAAGACATCAATTTGGGAATAAATTGTGTTTTATCAAAAGGGCATAATATGCAGTTTTATCTGTTGTATATATCTAGTTTTACAAATTTTAATTAAAACATATACTTGCATATATAATAGCATCATTTAAATTGATTTTACTTCAAAACTGAATTTTTTAATAATTTAAAAAAAAAATCCTCATGAAATGAAACTGTGTCCATGCCGCGCATGGACACGGTTTAAAAATACACTTTAAATGATAAAAATTCAATCACTGTTAATAAAAAAGTCATGCAAAATTTCTTATTAAGCTTAAATTATAGATAATATATTACAAAAATATATGTAGATCATGAAATGAATAGTTTTGTTTGAGAAAATCACCGAAATGATGCCCATTCCCAGTTTGATGTCTTATTCCCAATTCACATAATACAGTGTTATTTGATACTTAAGGAAATATCGAGAATGTTTGTGTATCGTAAATATTTACCAGCATTTGCGTTAAAACTGGAATATACGGGATTATCGGGTAATTAGTAGCTATATTTACTGTATAATATGAACAAAATAAAACGTGTTTATATACGCATATTCAAACAATATTTATAATAAACTGATAATTAACAAAACAACAAATAGGTCTTCACCGTATGATTATTGATGTGGCTTCGAACTGCTAATTTCTCAGCTTAAATGTAATAGCAAAATCAACATGCAATTAATTTATAAATCCACCATATGCTGGAGCCTTGACCACTTGTATGTGCGAAAACATAATTACGTGACCTTGTTTATTAGTGAATAACACACTACGGGCGGGAAACAAACTTAATTGGCCAGACACATTAACTATGCTTACATGTATATGCTAATACAATCAGCGCACAATAAATTTATTATGATTTTAATTATTATTATAATTGTTCTTTCGAAATTTGTTAACTACATGTAAATAATAATTTGAAAAAGATTTTTTATTTCATGATGCGCATCGACTCGGCATCATGTCGCGGACCGCCGCATGCCTCGGCGGACAGATGCGAAGTTTCGAGGCGAAATGCTACTTGCTGCCGCATACTGACACGGCTTCAACGACTGACGCGACATCAACTCGTTTCGCCTTGCCGCCGCGGATCGCGAAATACGTTTGTTTCGCTTTGGCTGTACTGTACCTATGAAGTTTCATGAACCTAGGCGTAAGCATTCTTGAGTTATCATCCGGAAACCGTTTCACTGTTTCGAGTCACTGTGGCCTTGACCTTTGACCTAGCGACCTGAAAATCAATAGGGGTCACCTGCCATTCATGAGCAATGCACCTATGAAGTTTCATTATCCTTGGTTCAGGCGTTCTTGAGTTATCATTCGGAAACCATCTGGTGGACGGACCGACCGACAGACCAACGGACCGACATGTGCAAAACAATATACCCCCTCTTCTTCGAAGGGGGGCATAACAAGTTGATATTACATGTATATATAATTATTTCCAAACCAGTTTTCGTGCACAGAAAAACAAAAAACTGGTTGGCTCAAAAAAAAATTGGGACAGCGCTAGCCCTGGTAGATGGACCCCACGACACCAGTACATAATATAATCTGCAAATGTGGTCCTAAACTGCATCCAAGAGCGAGTCACTGTGACCTTGACCTTTGACCTAGTGACCTCAAAAACAATAGGGGTCATCTGCCAGTCATGATCAATGAACCTATGACGTTTCATGATCCTAGGCTTAAGCGTTCTTGAGTAATCATCCGGAAACCATCTGGTGGATGGACGGAGACCCCACGACACCAGTACATAATATAATCTGCAAATGTGGTCCTAAACTGCATCCAAGAACGAGTCACTGTGACCTTGACCTTTGACCTAGTGACCTCAAAATCGATAGGGGTCATCTGCCAGTCATTATCAATGTACCTATGAAGTTTCATGATCCTAGGCGTAAGCGTTCTTGAGTTTATCATCCGGAAACTATCTCGTGGACGGACGGACGGACCTACCAACGGACAGATGTGCAAAACAATATACCCCCTCTTCTTCGAAGGGGGGCATAAATATACTAGACGTCCCTAATTTTTGAAATAAATTGATCCAATTTAGAAGGATGTGAGAGTCCACTAGGCATAAATGGGTTAAGTTCTTATACAGTGCTTAAGGTAGGCCTTAGCGGCAGCGTGAAGCCACCTGCTGTCAAAGATTCAAACATACCACCTTGCCCTTTTTGTGGCTGAATAGGAAAAAAATAATCCAAAATACAGTCAGAAAATTCCCATTTGATGGTGAGATATTCGTATGCTTGTCAATAGAGATGTTCAAGTTTTATCAATTCGACAATTATATTTTCCCCAATTTAATGTAAATTGACACATAAATCCATATGTATGCTGTTTGCTGCCCATGAGTATCTGAGGGTTGGAAATGAAGCCTTTAAGTCTTGAATACAGTAAGAAAGGTCTTTAATTCAATTTAACTTTCTTAAGGACTACACTTGTGGTCCCTTACACAGTTAAATTTAATTAAAGACCTTTCTTATTAGATTCAAGTTTTAAAGGCATCGTTTCCAACCCTTAGATACTGATGAGTAGCAAACAGCACAAAACCTGAACAAACTGCGACTAACTCGCAGGCTGTTCTTGTTTTATGCTGCTTGCACATAGCAATTTTAACTTGGCTTTTAAGTGGGAAAGGAATAAGCAGTCCTTCAGCTTGTATTTGCCAAGGGCAGGGTGCTCTTTTGTCATAGGGCATTTACTTTGCTCCTGAGTGGGAAAGGGTTAAATTGCTCTGCAAATTTCAAAGATAAACATTATTATAGCATTGCATTCAAAAATAAACCAGACATATTGATTAAAGAATTTAATATAATTTTGGTCTTCTTTTCGAGGGATTTACAGTGTTTCCATCAAATCCAACTCCAAGGCACCATGCAGGGCTCATTGCCAGCTTTATCACCTATTTTGACGCAGTATTGAACAGGCCCTAATCCGAAGGATTCAAAAATACTTGCGACGGTTGGCAGACAAACAGTGGGGCCTGATAACGCCACTGTATGTTTGTGTGTGAGTGATTTCCTTACAATGTGTGAATAGTTATTGAATTCGAAGTTTTGATAAATACTTTGGTAAAAATGACTACGTGTCATGATTTATAGCATGTTTTTATCAATACCCCCAGTTCTAATATTTCATCAACGTGTGGTGACGAGATTAATGCAATCGTCAAAATTGCAAACTCTTTTTGCAGAGAAACAAACATTGAAGTTAAGTTGTACTAAAAATTAAATTAAATTGCAGCCTTAAAAAAAATTCCTGAAAACTTAAATGTTGATAACTGAAAAAACACACATTATAATCATGTTAGGTAAATTGTATGATGATATATTATTGCATGTAAGCCATAATTGGCTTATCAGCAGATACTACAATGATCTTGTGAGTTCTGCTGCCCATCCAGAAATTATCAGCTGCCTACAGTCACTTTCAACCATGATTTCTTGCCATATTTTATCCAATCCAATTGCAAAAATTGTGTTGCTTATTTTCCATGCAAACTAATGGTGACTTTGTAATTATATTTACATCACACATTTTTTTAAACTTAAAATGCAAACCTTTTTTTTTAACAAGATAATGATAATGCTGTTAAAGTGTAAAATTTTCATAACTGCTAAGAAAAAATACAAACCCATTTATTTTGTTTAAAGTTTGATAAATAATGTCAATAAATGTTGAACAAAGCTGAAACATCATAAATAATGATTATGCTTTTTTTAACTGCTGGCTTGCACGCAAATTGCTGTGCAACACAATCTGTTCAAATAAAAACAAATTCAGTCATAGAATCATCATTCCAAAACAAGAGTAACCTCCCTTTGACAAGAGTTATCTCTCTTTGTCAAAGCCTGGCATTCTTTCACAATGATTAATATGACATTAATTTCATGTCATTGTTTGAAACAACCTGCTAATCAATTACCTGATACACTGCAGTTTTTGCCAGTTTAATAATTAACCAGCAAAAAAACACTATGTTACGTAGTTCTTTTCAATTAGCGAGTCATTCGAGAGAAATTTTAAAAAGCTTTTAAACTAATGGCATGTCACAGCAGCTAAACTCTACACCTATACACGCTTGTTCACATTATTTGCGTTCATTTCATAATGAACTATTATGAAAATCGTGTAAATTAAATTAATGGCAAAAATAAATCACTCTCTGACAGGAGCGTTTTTAGCACCACAATAAATCATCTATCAAGGACGGCAACAGTCCACTTAGACCAGTTGGTTTTGATTATAAATACCGTAATCTCCATTTTGCCATTCTGACGTTTCACAACCATGGACTATTGAAATTGTTTCGCCAAATTCTTCCATAAAAAAAATCATAAATGCTTTCATGAAATCTAGAGTCTGTTTATTTTGTTTTGACATTTTCAATGACTGTTTATACATGGCTAAGTCAGGGTATGTGTTTGCCACTGACACTTCAGGTCCATATCTCCCCATACTTGAATAATATTCGACAGTAAATTCCACATCAATTTTCGGTCACTGATAAACTTTCCCATCTAAATGATCAATTTTAGACGACCGTAAGCTCACTTCAAAAGCCCCAGTAATCGTGTTTGCCCTATTTGGTATGTCTTAGCTCTCCTGAAGAATTAAGTCATCAATTTCCTATCTCAACATGTCATCTTGGACTCGACTTTCAAAAACGAACATGATTTTCTCATAACACTCGGGATATGTGGCTAGGGGGACAAGTGATCTTCATGGAACATCTTCCGCTGACAGGATTAGCATAAAATACTACCCCACCATGTCACAGACAACCGGAGGCGTCAAAATATTGAAGATATCGATCTCAAAACTAAAATAATATTGTCTCCGTAACAACAGCATGCATTTGAGATCAACTTTTGAACCCAAATCTGTTTTACTTAGGCAACACAGCAGGCAGTTAACGTCGTTAACAGTGTGGCCAATTCATTTATAAAAGGAGGCTTTTAAAATATTTATTCAATAAAAGGTTTATGTTTAAGGTCATGTTTGCCAGGATCCAAATAAAACTTCCTGGAGAGTGTTTTCCCCTTTACCACTTAGATACGTATTTTAACCCATTTGTAGTCCTTTAGAAAGTTACATTTAATTAAATACCTTTCTTGCTAAATGCAAGATTTAAAGGTTTCATTTCCAACCCTTACTTAATAACGAGCAGCAAACAGCATAAAACATGAACAGCGTGCCAGTTACTTGCAGGCTGTTCTGGTTTTATGCTGCTTGCACATTGCCTTTTTCACTTTGCTTCTTATGAGGGAAAGGGTTCAAAAAGTTTTCATCAGACATGGTTCTTTTTTAAGTGTATTGAATGTACAATAAAAGCAATCCACTGTGACCTGGGCATTGTACCACAAAAATACTAAACTCAATTTTCTGACTCTAAAGAACTTAATAGTTTTTCCTCAATTTTAAGATGAGTTTGTTCATCATGCTCAACTTGGTTTTTGACAGATATTTTTATGAGTCTGACTCAGACCGAAGTTGATGAACATATGCATATTCTTATAGCTGTCATTTGAGTTTTTTGGCGGGCTGACTGACCATATCAATACTCAGTATTAAACCATCTGCACCAATGATTGCAAAGGATTAGTTGATGAGGTGTGTACCTTACAGGAAATCACGAGTTCTATACACAGTCAGGATTATTTTTTCAAGATCTCCCCAAAAAACACCCAGACCTGGTTCCAACCAGAAAACAGACTCAAGAGTCTGAATAAGCAATGGGCTGTTATAATGCAATTAAGCTAACAATTGAGCTAAAACAATTTGGTTTTAACTAACGTGAGCTTTAAGTGTTTTTGTCAACGGTGATTGTTTGTAGACAATTTAAAATTTAAAATGAGTGAACAAAAAAAATTGCAGAATTTCAAGAAGTAGCATTGTTTGATGGTTTCTAGTTGTACATCATACCATAACTGTGAAAAAAAGTTCCTTTGTTTGGCAACTTTAACTAACAAAAGCATTCGCACACAACAATGTAAAACATAAAATCACCAAAAACCATTGTGATGCTGACGTTAAGTTGTTGTATTTTTTTTAACTCTTTCAGTGCTGGAACCGAATTTTAAAGGCCTTTGCAAACAGTTTGGATCCAGATGAAACGCCACAGAACATGGCGTCTCATCAGGATCCAAACTGTTTGCTATTCTGATAGTATTCTTTGAAAAAAAATCGAAGAAATGCTAATTTTATAAATTCAGCAGACAACATTTTAGCAGATGACAAATTTCTCAGCATGCAAAGGGTTAAATATAAATTTGGGAGCAAAAACTACCATTTTCACACCCTCACAACTGAGATATTTGTTACAGATCCCTAGCAATATTCAGATGAGAAAGTAGCAAGCAGGTCAACAGTCAAGAGTGCTGGGTCTGCACGGTTTTTTACTTTCTACTTAATTTCCAAGCACCAATGTGATTTTGAATAAATTACGTATATTCATAAACACTGGTGGGAAAAATCACAAACAAGTTGACAATCGCCAACGCATTTTAATTCAAACTGATAAATGACAAAAACCTAAATCTCTCAGGATAACATCAATGATTCTAAATGAAACTAGTTACAATTAATCATTCTGAATTAACCCATTGTATGAAATTAAAATGCAAATTCGACTGCAGAGATTTATTGAAACTTGGGTGGGACCATTTATCAACGACGCTTACCCGAATGCTGCTGTATCTATGACAATGAAGCAGGCCACCAAAAATGCAAAAATGTGAGTAAAGGGGCATCTTGCCTTACATGACTAGTAGTGAGGTGAATTCGATAAAAAGAAAGGAATAAAGAACACAGTGAACAAATGGCTGCATCATCTATTGAGAAAAGCAAATTGTTCAACACATACAATTTAAGGGCTTATTTGATCTGGAAAGGTTTTTTAAATTTAATTTTAAGCTTATAAAAGTAATTATACTATTGCAATACTCATATTTGTACAAAAAAGCTTACATAAATAGATTGCTTCACAAAAAATATGGTTTTATATTCAAGTCAATTATTTTGTATTCATCGCTTTTATTGAGTATAAATTATTGAATTGCATTGTGTACTTGTAACACATGGTTGTAAACGTTTGTTTTTAGACATTTAACCCTTTTCCCCGTTAGAAGCAAAGTGAAAATGGCTTTTGCAACCAGCATAAAACCAGAACAGTCTGCGAATGACTTGCAGTCTGTTCAGGTTTAATGCTGTTTGCTGCATCAGTATATAAGGGTTGGAAATGAAGCCTTTAAAATTTAGTAATAAAGGTATTTAATTAAATTTAACTTTCTATGGGACTACAAATGCTTCAAAATACGTATCTAAGTGGTCCACCAAATCATGACACGTTATTAAGTCTATTACACAGCACATTTCAGTCATGTACCTAAAAGAAAAGAGCAACAAATAATTTGTTAAATTATGAATATCAATGTTATTTCACAATTTCTACGTTAAACCTTTACCACTTAGATACGCATTGTTAAGCATTTGTTGTCCCTTACAAAGTTAAATTTAATTTAAGACCTTTCTAACTAGTTAAGTTTTAAAGGCTTCATTTCCAACTCTTAGATACTGATGAGCAGCAAACTGCATGCAACCTGAACAGACTGAGAGTTACTCGCAGGCTGTTCTGGTTTTATGCTGTTTGCACACAGTCATTTTCACTTTGCATCTGAGTGGGAAAGAGTTAAGGCAGCGTTTGGAACTGATGTATCTAGATAATATTTTGATATCAGAAATGTTAGTTTTATCATCAGCAGTTGATTTATGGAAACCATGAATAACTCTAATGATAAATATTTTTTTTTAAATACTTCATAATACTTAATAATAAACCCCTTGGTGTTAAAGACTCTAGAAAGAGTAATTATGTTACAGTCAGTTTGGCAACAGTGTAAAAGGTTTTCTCTGGTTGAACTACAGGAACACATGACCGTATCAATTATTTTTGGAAAATAAGAATGCAGGCATTCATTTAATCATCAAAGACAATTCTAAAATAAGCAACTGCAGTCAACAAAACATGACAACAATGTCAAAAGCCGATTTTTCTTCAAAGAGTCCATTCCCCAAACCATTTTCCATAAAAAAATAAAATGTACTTCCCCCTCTACATGTAACATGTTACCGCCTTTGGAAGCTAAAGAACAAATTTTATCAACACACGGAAAACATTTTACGACCAGCTACTCTCCAATCCTTACAATCGTATTTATTTTAGAAGGAATGAACAAATGGAAAATTCTTGTATATCTACACTAGACAAAATGGCTATCTTCAACTCTCGAAGACTAATTCGAAATTAATGAATTTATATTAAAGAGTTTGATAAATGGATAACTGTTAAAGGATTTATCACAAGTGGGTACCTGTTCAACATATGAATCTATCACAACAGCTATCAGTTTGTGGGCTAAAATAAAGGCAAAATCAAAGTCTAGTTGTACCTTCACTTTTAAAGGGTAATTTGTATAATGTCCTATTAGTTATCCAAATTTTATTTTTGTTGATTTATTTAATGCATAATAAATATAGGGCAGTCATTTTTAAATTGGGCCAAATATAATTATCGGACAATATTAAAATTGTAAACAAAATCTGAAAATGACAAAAATAGCAGTTTAAGACTTCCAGTTCATAATGCCATTTTTTCGCACAAGCATTCTTACATCTTTTATTTATTTTATACATCAATTATATTACAAGTACTTCGGTTAACGAATAGCCTATACCTAAACTCCCACACTTCAACAGCAATAGGTATAGAACAACCCAAAATATATGATGGACGATGAGCCGAAAATAACCCGTACTTCCATATAATTATTTTAGCCACCCAAAATTCTTTTATGAAAATAAATTGGACAAGAATGTGTTTAGGCCTTAGAATGCCTGTTATACCCAGAACACACACATCTGTCAAATATTTGTTTGTATTTACACATTTTACATGACAAGTTAACCACATGCTTTTCTATTTTCATCTTCAGGATTAGTTACATTAGTGAGCAAAAAGTTTAAATTACTTTAAGTGAGTTTGTTTCTCCCCTGTAATGCACAGATGAATGGGATGCTATTTTCTGCAGAGAGCCCGCCAATAAAGACAGGAGAACAGTGATAAAAAGTAACATATTCAATTCCATTCTATAAATGGCAATTTAACAACAGTTTACCAAAGACAGAGAGAGCTTACTTGAAGTAGTACAGGTATATTGCAGCTGCCACACTGAACAATAGAACCTGAAAATATAAAAGAAATTAAACATACATTAGAAATAAAGAGCAATTCAAAGCAGAATTATGCAACAGTATTCGCGAAACATTGGTAGTCTGGTTCCCAGACTAAAACATTGGATGCATACAGTATCATTTGAACTGAAATATGAATATTGTAAATTACATGTAAATTACAATAAATTAAAAACTGTCATGATACAAAACATCCTCTAAACATTACATCGAAACTTTTCTCCTTAGTTTACGAAGAAGTATAGCATTAATCACATGTCTGTACAATTTAAAGAATCTATTGTTTACATGCCTTAGCGGCCACACTAAATACTACAAAACAGGCTAGATTGCACTTTACCGGTACGCAGCTGTTTACCACTATCGACAGAGCGGGGGTTTGGGGGCGGTAGCCCGCGATACTAAGGAAATATATAGGCGTTCAAGGAAATACATCTGTCTTTGATTTATTGTTATCCATATTTGCGTTTATTAGTGTAAATATGTTTCTTTGTACTTTGTTTTGTTCAGTTTTTATATAAAATTCTGTTTTTCTGCAAAAACTTCATATCACTATGATGCTTGCAATATTGAGTCTTTTATGTTTACATTCTACTAACATCTGTACACATTATAACACATTATCTTTTATTTCATTCCAACATTATGTTCATAGTTTTTCAGTAGCGAACATGTTTTCTTTTTCTATTGAAACTAATGTATTACTCGTTCAATTACGAAAACCTTAGGTCATAACAATACTTATTGACAATAAAACATACAATTTCACCTCTTCTTGTTCTTCATTTTTATTTGTTAATACATTAAAATATATTATCTTATTATCACTCACTACCTTCATTAAAATACATGGTAGCTTCATTCCATCTCATTTCACTGGTCGCAAACATTACAACATCAACGCCGTATATCTTTTTCAAGATATTTCTTGTTTTGTATGCTCAATTTAGCAAATGCATAATTTGTTTATCATGTTGAACTACTTATATGTTATGAAAATAGTTGATGAAGAGACAATTATCACATTTGGCTTTTCAGCGCTTTCCACAGGAGTTTTTTCAGGCGCCCCGGGGCTGGTACGGGTCGCTTCAGGAGGGGCGTTGCCTCCTGACGTTTTTTTTTTTTAATTTAACGTGTCAATTGACGTTCTGTGCTGCTTTATAACTCAAAGAAAAACAGCATCAAAATAGGTCATTTGGTGTGCTATGTCCCTTCAAGAAAATCCCCCAGCTATAAAGTCATTTATAAAGATATATTTTTTAATTGTTTTTAAACTTTCCCGCAAAGAAAGTAAAATCCCGTCTCGAACGATTCCCCAATACATCCGTATCAACCTGACTACACTGTAACTCCAATATAGCGCGGTCAATGGGGTCCAAGCCACGAAACAGCGTTATAACGGATCCGCGTTATAGGTTTTGAGCTCATTTACTGCAGGGCGCTATAAAAAAAACACAGGTATAGAATAGCCTATAATATAGGTCATGTATATTGCACTGCTGTGTTGACGCAAATACATGTATATAAACCGAATCGTATCGATAACAGTATACATACCGCTTCTCTTATGTGCACATTTATCCGATAATCCAATGAAATTACAACATCACTTGAAAAATAATAATCTTGAACATTAATAACGATATATGTTTAAGAAATTCGTAAACACAACCGTTCGCATATATGCCATTTTCAGAAGTGTTAAGAGTACAGTGCATTATGGGGCAGAGCTTTCATTGGACGAGCGACTTTAAATTTAGATTGAATGCAATACAACTCATGTACAAAAAATTGTTTTATTGCGTCATACGCATGCAAAAAACGTGTTTCCTGGGGACTTTCTGATACCGCGCGAAAATGAAAGTGAAACTCTGTTAACAATTGCCGGTACACTGCGTTCGCATGTAAATAAATTGTCTGCATTATTTAATTTCTTATACACGAACTGAAAGATTAAATGACATAATACTAGAATGATAATGAAATGACAGAAAAAGTTGTTTTATACAGTAGGCAGTATATTTCACAGCCGCTCATTTAATATAGTCGAACTGCAACCATATCAAAGTAAGAATGTTTCAATCGTTTTGAATTACTTGAATTGTATAACTATCCAGCTTGCACTTAACTTATGGAAATTATCGCACTGAACCGCTCTGATGAGGAATACATGTACATGTAATAAACACTGACACGCGAGTTTTTCACACCTTTATTGACATTACACAACAGATTAACACCAATTAGCTGTTGGTGTTGTTGAACCTCGAGGCGATTATAATCGGTTCAACGGACGGTTGAAAAAAGCAATCAACATGACTGTGATTGCCGCCATCTTTGAATTGTCTGAAAATACATGAAGTTGCATAATACGGATTTGAATCAGAAATCAAATGGAAGGTTGGAGAAAAAATGAGATCCAAGCACCCACCGCGTTATATTGGATTCAGCGTTATAACGGAGCGCTTTATATTGGAGTAACAGTGTATATTACTGCATACTTACTACTTTTCAAGTTTCTCATTTCATCACCCGATACTCCCGTTTATTCCATTTTCAAAAAGCACTTTCTGGTAAATATTGACGATAAAAGTTCTCATTAATTTCTGTAACACAAACGTTGCTATTTTTTTAAAGTATCAAATAAATTTCGACGTAAGTGACTATTTATAGATTTGAAGAAATATTGCCACTGAACATGCGTAAATCCCATGACGTGATGTGTGCTTCTTTATAAAACGCTCAATACACCCACACTTTCTATGCAAATGACGCGATGCAAATGACTGCATACTTTTCGCACCGGTCAACACGAAATAAATTATCACTGTTATTTGAAGCAAGAATCTGTTAACGTCGAGTTAACATTAACCTTCGGAAATGTGTTTCGGATTACAAACGTGTTGACATTAACATTCGGGAGTGGGTTTCGGATTACATATTTAATTATGCTCGTTTGAGATTTCAACAAAACATTAATGGTTGCTTAATGAATTCAAAGATAATTTGTTAAAACGCTGTACGAGTCGAGTAAATGTTTTGACAGTATTAGGCATGAAATGCACAACTTCAACGAGGATTACCGCCGGTTGCCATTATCAGTCTTTTAAGAAACTGGCAACGACTTCTGTGGCAGTTACATATACGCCACGAGTCGTCTGCATAATTTAACTGCAGGTAGTGCCTGCCTACGAGTGCCTTCGCTCATACGAAGTGTGCGCTCTCATTGGCCAATATTGTTTGTCCAATACAGCGATGCTCTGCCATTAGGCACTTTAGTTAGGTAAAGAGATACATGACATAATTGACAGAGGGTCGTAAATCGGCGCTCACAATTTTTCGGCTAAGTCGATATCGCTTTGATCTTAAGAATGGCTAGTTGCAGTAACTGAAAAATATACACTGATCGGAAAATTTTCAGGCAACCCACGGACTCTGATTTCGAAATTCAAGCGCTCCGGTCAGGGATCGTTACATGGCCTGTGGAAAGCACTGCTTTTATAAACAACTTGTATCCATCATTAGTTACTCAATAAAGTATTTTCTAATAACCAATTTTAACTCAACCCTTTCCCACTCAGAAGTGCAAACAGCATAAAACCAGGACAGCCTGTGTGTTACTCGCAGTCTGTTCAGGTTTATGCTGCTTGCTGCTCATCAGTAACTAAGGGTTGTAAATGAAGCCTTTTAAACTTGAATTTAGTAAGAAAGGTCTTTAATGAAATTAAACTTTCTAAGGGACTATACGTCAAAATACCTATCTAAGTGGTAACGGGTTAACAAACTGACTGTTTTAAAAAACTTGCCTGTGACAATGCGTGTGGGCTTGTAAATGCATTTCTAAATCCCTCAGAAAAACATAAACATTTTTTCCCCCAGTTTCAAGACGTGTCAATGAATCCTATTTAGCACATCTCGATGGTTAAACAACACTAATTGCCCACCAGTGTTGCTTCTTTTAAGCAAGAAAGAAAAACAAACGCACTGAAATGGGATTTGGCACATTGTGTAAATACAATTTCTTTGCAGACAGCAATTTGAGAATTATTGAGAAAACATTTTGTTGACTTATAGGCTTTTGCTTTCAAGAAATGTAAATGATCGAACTGAAAATAGGTAGTTATGTCAACAACTGTAAATTGAGGACAAACAATGCACTTCATATAGTTTACATTGGCAAATCAAATTTCATGTCATAAGTACCAACTAAAAATATTGATTTCTCTCATTAACCATTTGTTGAGAGATACAATAAAATTGCATGGACATCGTGCCTCAATATGGCTTGAACCAAGTTATGTCAAATTTGGGGCTATGTCTTAGCGCAAAATTGGACCAAAAAGTCCAAAAAGTGGGTAATTAGCTTTTTCAGCAAATGGGGTTAAATGTTGTCACTTCATGCTTGCAAAAACAAAAACTGGTTCATTAAATACAGTTAATTTTTGCCAAAACTGGTTCATTAAATACACTAAACCACTGTGCAACCTGCAAAATATAATAGTATCTGAATCAAGTAAAATAGTTTTCAAGTCAACCTCACGATTTGCATGTCTTTTTTAGTTCACAAAAAGAAAACTTGAAGTACATAGTTTAAGCATGCTTGCAAACGCAAAACACCACCTCCTGACCTTTATTTATCACTGAGAAATTCAATACTGACAGTGCTGAGTTCAGGTTGTCTCCCTTATACTACAAGCAAATTGCAAGGTAACATTGTTAAAAGCTTCCCTGTGGAACTAACATTGCAAAATCATGGATGACTATATCTGGACCATGGTCAGCAATTAAAAGGAGATGTCTGGTCATTGTAAAAATGTAAAGCAATCAAATAGAAACTGTTTTGTTATGGTGTTTTGCAATGTACAAATCATTGATAAAAAACATTGATAATTGAGAGCCCAATCATCAAGAAATTATACAATTTTAATTGTTTTATTATAAGCCTTAATTTTCACAGAAAATTTTTTTGGATAGTTTTTGCATACTTAATGATAAGGGACGTAACTAACACGAGCAAAAAGAGTTGTCATTTCCATTCCCTAATACTCCATAAGCATAAACCTTGTTTTCTATATATTTGTCATCTGTCTTTTCTACTCACAGCAGTCATAAATTACTGAAACAATTTTATTCTGAAATTAAATCAGAAACAAAGAAGGTTTTAAAAACCTGTAATTGCAAAAACTAGAAATGCCTCCAGAGAACACAAAATTTAATAATATTACAGCACTAATGGGGGGCACCACCAGAATTTTTTTTGATTGACAGACATTTGCATGCATTGACATAAAAGTTTTTTTGGGCAGCAAGATGACAAGGAAACTGCCCATTCACTTTTCATGCAAAATGTACAAGCCAAAGTAGAGGGATAGGGACTCCCATCTGACTCATCCACTGGGATGCCCTGAGTTAGTTGCAGCAGTCCCTGCCCTTCAATAGTAGAGGGATAGGGACTCCCATCTGATTCATCCACTGGGATGCCCTGAGTTAGTTGCAGCAGTCCCTGCACTTCAATCGTAGAGGGATAGGGACTCCCATCTGATTCATCCACTGGGATGCCCTGAGTTAGTTGCAGCAGTCCCTGCCCTTCAATAGTAGAGGGATAGGGACTCCCATCTGACTCATCCACTGGGATGCCCTGAGTTAGTTGCAGCAGTCCCTGCCCTTCAATAGTAGAGGGATAGGGACTCCCATCTGACTCATCCACTGGGATGCCCTGAGTTAGTTGCAGCAGCCCCTGCCCTTCAATAGTAGAGGGATAGGGACTCCCATCTGATTCATCCACTGGGATGCCCTGAGTTAGTTGCAGCAGTCCCTGCCCTTCAATAGTAGAGGGATAGGGACTCCCATCTGATTCATCCACTGGGATGCCCTGAGTTAGTTGCAGCAGACCCTGCCCTTCTATAGTAGAGGGATAGGGACTCCCATCTGATTCATCCACTGGGATGCCCTGAGTTAGTTGCAGCAGACCCTGCCCTTCAATCGCAGAGGGATAGGTACTCCCATCTGATTCATCCACTGGGATGCCCTGAGTTAGTTGCAGCAGTCCTTGCCCTTCAATCGTAGAGGGATAGGGACTCCCATCAGATTCATACACTGGAATGCCCTGAGTTAATTGCAGCAGTCCCTGCCCTTCAATCGCAGAGGGATAGGTACTCCCATCTGATTCATCCACTGGGATGCCCTGAGTTAGTTGCAGCAGTCCCTGCCCTTCAATCGCAGAGGGATAGGGACTCCCATCTGATTCATCCACTGGGATGCCCTGAGTTAGTTGCAGCAGCCCCTGCCCTTCAATAGTAGAGGGATAGGGACTCCCATCTGACTCATCAACTGGGATGCCCTGAGTTAGTTGCAGCAGCCCCTGCCCTTCAATAGTAGAGGGATAGGGACTCCCATCTGATTCATCCACTGGGATGCCCTGAGTTAGTTGCAACAGTCCCTGCCTTCAATATGAGCCTCGCTCTGGGAAAACAGGGCTTAATACGTGTGCGTAAAGTATCGCTCTAGATAGCCTGTGCAGTTCTCACAGGCTTATCAGGGACAACACTTAACGCTTTAATCGTATTTCCTTTTAAAGGAAGCCTCTTCTAAGCAAGAATCCAGTTTAAGCTAAAAAAAGGTTGTCCCAAATTAGCCAGAGTGGACTGCACAGGCTAATCTGGTACAACACATTACCCACATGCATTAAGCCCCATTTTCCCAGTGCTAGGCTCATATAGATACTGTGTCCTCTTTACATCTTCCCAAGAACGTATTAACCCTTTCCTCCATAAGAAGCAAAGTGAAAATGGCTTTTGAAACCAGCATATAAAACCAGAACAGCCTGCAAGTAACTCGCAGTCTGTTCAGGTTTTATGCTGTTTGCTGCTCATTAGTATCTAAGGTTTGGAGATAAAGCCTTAAAAACTTGAATCTAGTTAGAAAGGTCTTAAAATAATTAAATATAACTTTCTAAGGGACAACAAATGTGTGATAATATGTATCTTAGTGGTAAAGGATTAATAGCAGCTTTATACTCAAAGATACTGTTCACTGAAAGCTTTAACGTTCAGTGACTGCTTCAATGCTACAAACAGTAGGTCGCCGTGGTGTAATGGATATATTGTCCGCCTAGCGATCGGGAGGGCATGGGTTTGATCCCCACTGTGGGAGCGTTCTTTAGATCTCCCCCAAAGACACCAAGTACTAGGCCCAGGAAACGGACTCGAAAGCGTTTCAATAAGCCTGAGGCTTTCGATGCAATCGAGCTAAAATAAATAGGTTTAAACTAAACTAATGCTACAAACAGGGGCTGGGGCCATTACTCATAAGGGTGCTCCCGGGTGCTCCCTTAAAGGTAATAAACCGCATATTTTTTACATTTCTTTACATGTTGTTACCGACAACGGCTGCAATACAAAGATGTGTTAAATTGTTAAACCTAGAAACAGCCATTGCTAGGGAAAGCCCCTGATACAAAGTTACACTTTACAGTAAGTTTGTAGCAGGGAGATCACCAGGGGACACTTGACTCATTCATTCAGGTGCTCCAAAATAATTCACCTGCCTCTATTTCCCAGCAAACCACAGGCAGCAATAAATATCCCTTGTTTCAAGCACTTCTCTTAAGAATAAGCAGACTGCTGGCATGATCAGGTATCACTGTGGATTCCTAGACAGCTAGGCTTACTTATAGTGGAGGGTTAAGCTCTCACTGCAGCTTTTTTTTGTGCTGTTTGACACCTGTCAATCAAGGTGGAGAAAAAATCCAAGCAAAGTTGCATTAAATGGCAAATAGGCTTAACACATTCTCATGATACTGCTGCACCTATTGTGCGGCATAATTGCTAGCTCTTTTCTACATTGTTTATATTTGTTGATTTGTACTGGGTGTTTGTGCCATTTGTTTCAGCAGTACAACTGATTGTAAAAGGTTCATGAATATTTTATTTTAAACTGTCATGTACATTTTTATATATATTTGTGAGCAGGTGTGTGCTGGCCAGTTTAGACAATGCACACTGTGACAGAGGGGGTAATCACGTGATTATCAAGATGGCAACATCCATGCCGAGGCAGGTATTTTTCACTGTTTTATACCCTTTAATAACTTGTATTATTTGTTAAATTCCGCCCACTTTCCAGCCATATTAGCAAGAAAGTTAGTGGCGTTTATTTCATAGTTATATTCACTCTATATCTCGACTTAACACGGTGCAAAATTTCTTAGCAGGATGACCTAATTATGGCTCCACTAAGAAAATTTGCGGGGAGTAAAGTTGAGATACAAAGCGAATTTAAATACGAAATAAATGCTCATCACTTTTTTACTTATATGGCTGGAAAGTGAGCATCGTTTAAAAATTAAACAAAAGTAATTAAGGGTATAAAACGGTGAAAAGTAACTGTCTTGGCATGGACGTCACCATCTTGACTATCACGTGTTTACCCCCTCTGTGTGAGAGGTTTTAATGATGGTCCTTTTAAGGCAAACAAAAATTATTGTTTGTTAAAAAAACAAACGTCTCAGCAAAGTAGGATAGGGTATGAATTGAGATTTTGTTTTACTCTTTTTTTTTGCGTGAAGCTAAAAAAGCATTTAGCACATTGCAAACACAGAAAAGGCAATACTCTCAAGATATTTATCCAAAATACATTGCCTTTTCTAGACCTTTTTGGAAACAAGAGCTGTCACAAGACAGATCGCTCTACTATGCTTCCACTCTGTATCATGTAATTTTCTGTAAGTCACCCTTATTTAGACCAAAAAGACTAGTTGAAACTTAAATATATGTATTTGCTTTTTAGAACATGCAAACTAAAAGCAGGATTTTTTTTTTTAAGAAAACAAGTCATGTGAGCATGACGAGAAAAGTCTTCCTTTTTTATCAATACATTTAGTAGAATTTTTTTAAGCAAGGTCTGCATGTTATAGCAACCTTCACACAAAGTTCCAGCAAAATACCTACATCCCTATTTAGCTGAAACCATTTTCTACTATAAGAAACAATTACTTTGACCGAACTGTTTCTGAATGCCATCTCACGTTAGATCAGATCGGCATGTTAGCTAGCTACACACAAAACTACAGCACAATGCCTCCATCAAAACTCCAGTTATTGAGTGGAATCTCTTTTTTCTATTTTTAGTAACAATTACCTTGACCCTAGTGTTCCCAAACGCAATCACACAATTGATTAGAATGTAACCTACCTACACTTACAATTTCAAAACAATATCTCCATCCAAACTAAAGTTATGTAGCACAAACTTTGTTTCTATTTTTAGCAACAGTGACCTATACATTGACCAACTCGCTCCAACTGCAATCCAGTGCTATTAATAGGATTTTTTGCACTAACAATTTTAATGGAACTACAAAAACTGCAATAAGGGGAATAATTCTGCTAAATTGCAGCTCAGAGTTATGGCCCTTGGTCAGTGACCTTGCATGATGATCCCAAAGGCATGTGTGAAGTTTCAAATGAATAACAGCACTGCATGTAGTAGTTACAGATATTTATTTATTGCATGCAAACTTTTAAAGACCCTGAACGCATATTTGAAGTTTTATTTCTATATTTATAGCAGACATAGACATATAGACAAAAGACAGAGATTAACCTAAATGTTTAAAGTACAACAAATGAAATAAATCTGATGAAATCACAATTCAGAGTTGTGGGCCTTGGTCAGAGACATAAACATAATTATGATGCTACAGACATGTTTGAAGTTTCAATTCAATATCTGTAGTTCTTACAGAAATATGAACTTTTTACACTCAAACTAAAAACTATATATCAGCTGGCACACAAGCCTTAAACAGACATTTATACGTACAAAAGTGTCCTTAACCCTTTGCATACTGGGAAATTTGTCCTCTGCTAAAATGTTGTCTGCTGAATTTCTAAAATTAGCATTTTCTTCTTTTTTTTCAAACAATACTATTAGAATAGCAAACAGTTTGGATCCTGATGAGACGCCACAATTTGTGGCGTCTCATCTGGATCCACACTGTTTGCAAAGTCCTTTAAAATTTGGTTCCAGCGCTCAAAGGGTTAATCCTCCTCAGACACATGAAACTCCTTTCTTAACAATAATTTTCTGAGCCCTTTAAATAAGGGCTAGCATAGAAAGCTGAGCTTAATTATCAAGCTGATTAGATTAGCTCACTAAACATTTAATCTCTGGATTTGAGGTACCATGGAAAGCAACTGCTTCTTAACCACTAGAATGTTGAACCTTTGTTATGCATTAGTTGTATGTGATGATTGGGCTGTCATAATTTTAATCAATCTGCCAAAAGATGGTTTTATTTCAGATTATCAGCTGAGGTCACATACTAAAACCATAAATATTTTACTAAAATCCTGTCATTATAAAAGCAATTGGTGTGTTTTACAATTTATTACATAAAAATTCATATTAAGTACCTATTGGGAATTTTCTAAGCCAATAACCAATAATTCTAGCTCAGAAATTCTGTTCATTGCTGTGGAATATCACGATAAGCAAAAACAATCAAATCAATTAAGCTGTTATCAAATTAAATCATAGTGTGACATTTCTAATATAACAAACACAAAAAACCTGCATACCAATAATATCATTACCTTCTCTATTGTTTCATGAATCAGTATGGTATTTTATATGAGTTTTGAGACATTTCTAAGACATCAATTTGATTTCAGGTCATTGTTGCTCCAATGCAATAATATGTAATTTCATCATGCGTTATAATCTTAAGAAAAATCACAGACTTTAATTAATTTTTTATGGATTTGTTGATGATGCAAGGTACTTAATGGTTTTACGCATGGCACAAAACAATTATTAAATTATTCACAAAGGAAACTGATGGCTTGCCAGCAGGGCATTGTGACCAATACAAATGATGGAAAATGTGGTGTAAGATTCTTCACAAAAACACAGTCTTAAACCCTAACCACTTAAGTATTTTGATGAATTTGTAGTCACTAAGAACGTTTAATTTAATAAAAGACCTTTTTAACTATTCGATTCGAATTTTAAAGGCTTCATTGCCAACCCTGAGATACTGACTCGCAGCAAAGAGCATAAAACCTGAACAGATTACAAGTTACTCGCAGGCTGTTCTGGTTTTATGCTGTTTGCACATAGCCATTGTCACTTTGATTCTATGTGGAAAAGGGTTAATATATACTGTAAATCCAGTTATATTAGTCAGCAATAAATTTTAAAGTTTCCTAAAAAAAGGGACAATTTTGGGGACACTAACATGTGTGGATTTTCTTTTTTGTTTATGAAATGCGCTGCATATTGCAGTTGTTTGTCAAGCATTATGCTTTAATAAATGTGCCCAATTATCAACCTGTAAATTAAGCAATTAGAAAACAGTCATGCGATTTGTTGCAATTACTTCCAGTCAAAGACAAAGTTTCATAAAGCAATACTCAGTACCATATAGAAGAGATGCCATTAAAAGGTTAATTGAACAAAACTATAGAGTGTTATTGCATAGGCATCTTAATTGTACATGTAAATTGTCAATCAACTATTCTATGAATTAACTAGATAACAATCAATTACAATGGATATTGCAGATTCAAATTCAAATCAAAGTAAAGGTAATGTTATTATCATAAGCAAACACACACTCTTCATTTTAGCCCTTTGCATGCTAAGAAATTTGTAGTCTGCTAAAATGTCGTCTGCTGAATTTTTAAAATGAGCATTTTATTCGATTTTTTTCAAAGAATACTATCAGAATAGCAAACAGTTTGGATCCTGATAAGACGCCACGTTCCGTGGCGTCTCATCTAGATCAAAACTGTTTGCAAAGGCCTTCAAAATTCGGTTAGTGCGCTAAAAACCATTTATTCTGTGTTTGTGTAGGTATAACATCCTCCACAACTTCACCTGAGAATGCAGATTCAGCTGCAGTTAAAGTGCCAGCCAAACTATTTGACACTTAAAATGTGTTGTTCTGTCCAACAATGAAATCCTCAAAACTTTTTGTCCCACAAATAATAATAATGGTTTTACAGCAAGAAATGTGTGTCTGTCACACTAAGCAATAATGCATATGGATATATATATACCAGTATTACTAAACTTTATTTTTGTTATTTTTATTGTTATTTATTTATTTTTAATCATCATCATCATCATCATCACTTCTTGAACTTGCGTTTTGATGAAGTTCATACGAAATTACTTGCCCTAAAAAGTTTTCTAGACAATCTGTAAATTTAAATACTGATGAACGCCATTCAAACAGGGTATCAAACATTTTTTTGAAATATTCAGATTAAAATAGAACAACATAGCCAGTGCTGTCCATTTCTCCGATTTTTGTGGAATACCATGAAATTGTGTGATAAAAGCTCATTTTGGAGATGAGCAATGTTGTTTATGTCGTGATTTCCTGGCTGGTAACAAAGGCAAATGCCTCCCCGGTGTGGACCAGAAAATAAGCCTTAATGAGCGTTGTTCATTACTTTAAATGAAGCGGAATGGCAGCAGTGGCAGGGGCACATGTTACGCTATTTCAAGACATTTTATTAACGCCAAGCTATAATTTCATCCCCAGTGATTGGCTTTCTTGTTTTTTTTTGCAATTGCTAACAAGAGTTGAGGTTTTGCAACATTTCTAATGCTTTTCCCTGGAAACTGCTTTTACATAATGTTGATTTACTGCCAATATTTAATCTGCATGAAAACATGAAGTTCTGGTGATAAATCATTCATTTGAATGCATGAAGAAGATCCCCCTACAAAAAACACAGGCTGTCTTTAATAACCTTTAATGAAAGCCCATCTAAAAGGAAGTTTCTGTTGACATTATTATCATATATCAAGTTTAAGAATTCAAGTGATTTGTAACCTTGAAAAACAATTCAATAACCTCCCCTGATTACTATTTGGCCATTCTCAATAATTGAAGTTATGGATCTAGAAAACATTTTTATTAGTTTTTCAATGTTATTATAAAATAATAAATAATATCAGCAATAATGAAATAAGATGCATTGATTTATGGAAATACAGAAATTTAAATTAATTTGTTGGACACAATCTCAATATAACTATGAAAAGTATTTTAAAACATTTACATTTTTGGTTGCCAGCAATTCAACTGATGTACAGCTAAATTAGTCATTATTTTCTCCCCAAAAATGAGGTTACACTTTAGAGCAAAGAATGGTTCAGTGACTGAAAAGGAAAACAAAGCTCATAGAAAACACAAAATAATTAGAAGGAAGGTCACAATATAATTATCTAAATGTGGCAACCTTCTACAACGTACATTTTCTGTCTGTAACCAGATCTAATAACCACAAACCATAATTTAAGTTAAATATCTATCTTTGGAATTCACATCATAAACTAAAAGCTACAAATTTACACAATTAAATCAAGAAATTGACCAAGCAAAGAAACTAGATTTTCAACTATTTGCCAATTTTATACAATTGAATTTAATTCATTTTTATCGTATTAATTCATGAATCAAGCCCCTGTAACCTTGACCTTAACCCTTGACTTCAAAATCAATCACTGTTTTTGTTTCCAGCCAAATAGCAATTAAACCTAATTCTATGATGGTTTCACCAATATGTTCTGCATGTATCTTTAGGACCTAAACCATTAAAGGGGCCTTTTCACAGATTTTGGCATTTTTTTAACTTATTCATTAAATGCTTTATATTGATAAATGTAAACATTGGATCGTAAAAGCTCCAGTAAAAAATCAAGAACAAAATTGAAAAAAGGAAAAGAACATTGCCCGGAACAGGTTTCGAACCAGTGACCCCTGGAGTCCTGCCAGAGTCCTGAAGTAAAAACGCTTTAGCCTACTGAGCTATTCCGCCGAGTACACATATGTGACGTATTTTATACCTTATATAAGCAATCTTCGTAGTTCCACAAAATTTAACGACAAAAACAGAACTCTCCAAATTATCCAATCGTTTCGCGTTGCAACGCTTTATAATTTTTAGGTTTTAAAATCGTCAAAAGATGCATATAATGGCTATATTAGAGCATGGTTAATGTTCAGTATAACTGTTTCCTCACAAATATCATAACTAAAACGAAAACTTACGAATCTGAAACAACTTTTTTCAATTTTGTCAATTTACCAAAGCGTGAAAAGATCCCTTTAAGGGACCCTTCATCAAGGTAACCGATGGTCAAGGCAAAGCAATATTTATTCAAATGGAAGCATACCGTAAAAACGCAGTCATAAGTCTACCCGGCTCATAAGTCGGGGGGTATACTTTGGTACCAAAATTGAAGATTTTGAGTATGTTAGCTTCATAAGTCGAGTCAGAAATTTTCTGTTTACGAATTTCATAAACTCACGTTCAGCAGCACTGTTGTTATTTAAATTCTCCGCAAACTCTATCACACGTATTTTAATGCATTGTCATAAGCCTGGCGTTTGCGTTTGCCAGGCATTTTCAAAGATTTATTGTAAGTCCAGTTGTGTTTTTGTTTATCTAATTAATAAATGGTTGCACTCAATAATCCACGCTAGTAATTATCCACAAACTATTTTCCGCTTTTAATCCGATGAAACAATATTATCACTGTAATCCAATCTTTGTACTTTTAATCTGACTGTCAAAACAATTGATTAGTGTCTCGGTAAAACGTGTTTTTATAACAATGATTGACATACCCAAGAGACCGCTAACTCCACCTTTTTCTCTAAAACAGTTTCAAAGGCGGAGCTATACACGTGCTCAAGCATAATGGGACGATTTCAAGCGAGTTACAAACACGCGATTGGTTAAGCATATCGCTTCTCTAAACAAAGGAATCCAATTTTGTCGGCGAGAAAGGTGTTCTTTATGGCTTCTTGACAGGAAACGGCTTTCCTTTGATGACGTCAAACTGTCGATTCACACATATTGCGAATTTTCGCGAGACTTTAAATGATGTCCTTGATTCTTTGTTTACATGAACAGTAAAAAAACAACACCTGCTTACATGAAGACTTTGGATTAAATTATCAAAATAAAAAAAAGAGTAATTGCAAACTGATTATATTAATTGGTAAGTATCAGTAAAAAAACGACGTTTTGTTAGTCGTAAATCAACGATTTTTTTATACAACAACAACAACTATTGCCGCGGTGATCAATCTTCGTCGAATTTCATTATTTTTTTCATAGAATTTCATTATTTTTTTCATGGACCACCTCATAAGTCGATACCGGCTTTTTAATCAAATTTTGGAGGTAAAAAATCTTGACTTATGACTGCGTTTTTACGGTAATCACAATTGTACACCATGGTCAAAAAGAAGTTAAAACTGCATTTCAAGACCTTTTAAACTACTAGACATATTTATGTCTCGAGTTTCCATATGGCCACGTACTGACGTATAAACAGTCACCATTGCTAATTCACCATTCACAACAGTTGAAGGCTGGAATTAAAAACGCTTCTGGTCTCCATTATCTCACCAGTCTATAACGCAAAAACTTTGCACCAACCAAGAGGGCAAACACAGTGTGTGGCCACCATGAGTACAATAATGCATTTAGAGGTGAAGAAACAAGGCACTGCAATACACCAAAAACACACCAAAGTCATCCAATGTTCCATCATCGCTTAGAGGGGGAAAAACAAGGCACTGCAAAACACCAAAAACACACCAAAGTCATCCAATGTTCCATCATCATGGAGGTATCAGGCCCCAGAAATCTTTCAACCCTGATAAAGAAACTTTCCACATCATCCTTCCTTCTAGCATCAATTGATGGCATTTCCATGTTCTCATTTTTCTGAAGCAGAACCATTTTTTGTTTAGGACGGTAAGTTCTGTCAGCATGAATTATAAACAAAGAAATCCAAAATGCATTGTTCGTAATTGTTATGACTTTTCATGCAGCACTGGCACGTTTCGATGTCCAACTGTGCTCGAGAAAACAAACAGCGTCTCGAAACTTTACGCTACCACACAGTTACATAATCTGCCAATTAACCTAATGATGAAATTTGCAGAAAAGATTATGTTCAGCATGGAAGTGCACTCAGTTTTCTCAGAGAAGCTAAACAGTTCAGCATTTACGTTTGTCTACCATTAAAATTGTTCATAGAACACTAATGTGTTTATGTTCATCAAAATAATCCAAGGGTTATCAGATTATCTATAGTATGTTGTGAAAATTATAAAGTTGTAAAGGACAGATATAAATTCAAAATCCTGGAATTTCCATAATCCCCTATATTAACTACTACTGAAAGTACAAAGAGACCAGGCTTGACTATAATTTGTTTATCAAGTTTATTATAGTGAGCTATTGACGTGCACATGGACAGTGTTTTTTCACCATTTTGTTATTGGAGCTCTTAGTGTGCCCTTTGAATTTGGTATTATCAAGTTTTGTTTTACTAAAATTGCTAAATTAACATGTTTTTTTGGTTTTATTTTGCAAAAGCCAAACTTATATAAGAAAATTTAAAGTATAATTATTATGATTAATTATAATTAAAATACTATAAACTTGAAAATAAAAGTAAGTTTTTGTTATAATTATTATATATGCTAAGGTTCAGCTCAAAGAGCTAGATAGATTAATGGAATGACAGAAAAAAAAATTCAACTGGTAATTTTAGGCTGTCATTTGGGAAAAAAATATGAGTCGCGTTTTGAGAAAACTGGGCATAATGCATGTGCGTAAAGTGTCGTCCCAGATTAGCCTGTGCAGACTGCACAGGCTAATCAGGGACGACACTTTCCGCTTGTATGATATATTTAGTTTCAAGGAAGTCCCTCCTTACCGAAAATCAAGTTTAGGCAGAAAGTGCCATCCCTGATTAGCCTATGTGGACTGCACAGGCTAATCTGGGATGACACTGCGCACATGCATTAAGCCCAGTTTTCTCAGAAAAAGGCTCATATATACTTATTAAGTTCAGCAATCGGACCGAATTTCAGCCCAAAATTTGACACACTAAAAACAATTATTGTAGGAAACATTTTATACAAACATTCATATGCACTTCAACCTAGGGTATAGGCATGGTCATAAAGCTTATTATTTGTTATAGGGTTATACATAATGTCCTGTAACAATAACTTTTGCAGAACATAATTCAAGCAAAACTCTGACACAGATTTACCAAACACTCATGCCCAACCTTAGTCGATTAACACTGACAAAAAAGCCCCCCATCATGTATGCTTCTTGGCTGGGTTCAACAGAAGGTGGCACAAAAAATACAACACAAATACATATTGTAGCACTGAAATGTGGCTTGAGCCATTAAAATAAAAATTTGGGACGACATAATCCAAACTTCCAATGTTTCCAGTTTTTCTAACTTGTATACGACCTGTACCATATGCTCTTGTAAAGTGGTATCAACCAGGCCCCTCACCATTGAAGATTCTTAAAGCCACACACCTAGCTTGCCTCTGACTTTGAAATGAAATACATGTTAATAATACATATAGATGCAATTTGAAAGTGTGCAAAATTGTCATTAAATCTATAGCCTAGTTAGCAAGTAATATATTATTTTTCAAACGGTACAGCTTTTTAAACCAAAAGTAGGATTTCTATATGTATACGTCCATTCAATTCGACAATCGCAATTATTTTTAAGTTTTAAAGCGAAAAAAAGGACGGATTTCTACCTTGTAACCACTAGATATATTCTTATTGGCATCGATAAAATTAAATCAAAAGCCTAGTTAGCAAGTAATTTATTATTTTTCAAACGGTACCGTTTTTAAAACCAAAAGTAGGATTTCTAGACGTATACATCCATTTCAACAAACACGATTATTTTTAAGTTTTTAGCGCAAAAAAGACGGATTTATACCTTGTAACCACCAGATATATTCTAATTGGCATAATTAAAATATGTTTCTTATTTATACTTAAATTTACTATGCCAAATAAGGCGTGTGGCTTTAAGATATTTCATAGTCGTTATAATTATAGGTTATTAGACGTTTCACTGTACAATTCGGAGATATATTTGGACGAGCACACAGTTTGAAGTCATATTGGACGAGCCGTTAGGCGAGTCCAATATGACTTCAAACTGTGTGCGAGTCCAAATATATCACGTATTGTACAGTTTAAACGTCTGATAAACTTTTTATTCTATATCCTCATTACCAAACCAGCTGTCCGTATTTTTATTTTCATTCATTGATTACGCACTTTATGACGTATCTCGTGTGACGTCATTTCTCTGACGAAACATACCAGTATAAGCAAGACTCTGCATTTTAGGGACAACAATATGGAGGTGGTAGTGTTTAATAAATCTAGTAGCAAATTATACCATTTTGATAGCATTGAACGAATCCAAAAGGCAAAACGTATTTCGGATTGTAACTTCGATAGGAATAAAACAACTCGCTCCGACAGGATTACGAATTCGTAAATTGTATTTTGGCCTTTGGGTCAGAATGGTGAGCATGTGTACAAACGCTATCAACAAATACTGTGGTTTAAAATACATTTCGATAAATGGATGGAAGAACAGAAAATGGAAAATGGAAATGCATATCATTGTAACTTAGTTGTTATTAGGCTAGCATTGGATTAAAGTTATCATTGAGGTTAATAAAATTGATTTTTTGTTTTGCTGTTGCATATTTGTTTTCAATTTCTAGTAATAACAATATCACTTGCTTTTGCATTTTTTTTTAATTTCTAACAATAAAAATTATTTAAATATCACATTCTCGATTCGTTTTTTTATTTCCTCTCATATTTTCAATAGGAAAGTATTAAAAAGAAACATACAAGCAAAATATCGCCTGTGTGAATCGATTAAAGTACATTCGGATACTTTTTCTCGGTAACGGCTTTTATCGTTATAAAACAATTGCTTAGTGCACTTGTACTCAACTGTCCAATATGGAAAAAAATACAGACTTTTTGGATCCAATACCGGAATATATTGGACGGTCACGTGGTACATATGAAGAATGCCGATTGGATGAATTTATTGGATATAGAATAATACTTAATATTACATTTATGGTTGATTAAGCTCAAATTAATGTCAAATGAATTCCTTTTGCCTCATACTTGGGAGTTTAGATTCATCAATGTTTCATATTTAAACATTTATGTAGACAATAACTATTGCATCAATGTTTTTGACGTCAATTTAGAATGTAAACAAAACATTAAAAAAGCACTTATGGATTTATCAATGTACCAGCACGAACTGAAAATATTTACCCATATCTTTCTAATTTTCAATGATTTTAGCACCTATGCAATAGCATCTCAAGCCTACTTGCATCGTGCTTATTGTCAAATGTTGTGCAGAAATGGTAAACACAGCATCTGACGAGTTCCCATAAGGATTGGCTGCTAATTAGACCCAAGATATTCAGGAAGTTTGATTATCTGCAAGTACAAAAGCAAGCATTTGCTATTATCATTATATATATTTATTTTATTGTCAGTGGATAGATACCTAAGAAACATACAGCTTCGGTTTAATTAAAGTACACCTTATAAAGTACACCTATATTTCCTAATATAAGCATCCCCGCCGTTTTTGATAATACACTAACCTTCAGCCTAATAACTTCATTAATTTGCTTAAGCACTCAAAGCAGAAATATGTCTAAAGTAATTCTTTGAATGGCGTGCTATATTGCATAGTGAGCTGTACATTAAAAACAAGAAGAAATCCTGATATATAAAAGAATATAAAACTCCTTACAAAGGAACCTTTCTAGACACACTAACAACTAGCATATTTACATATTAACATATTTACAGTCCTGGGGGCATATATTATAAAATACAAATTAGTAAAGATGAGTTCTATATAGGACTTCAACTACTAGAACAGACTACACCTTTAACCCTTTACCACTTACGTATGCAGAGCTCTAGATAAGGATTTGTGAAATTAGTAAAGGTACTGCCACTGACAGAAAGAAAAAGAGTAACGCTTAAAATCAATTAGTACCCGTACTACCATATCCAAAAATACAGGTAGTACTGTACTACCCGTGTTCTTGGATATTGAAGGGTGTATAACTGACTTTACAGAAAAATTTGCAGCAATTATAATAAATATATGTAGCTCCTAAAACAGTTACTGTATTAGGTTTTCCACTCTGAATCATGATGCTAATACAACTACACATTAAAACTCATGACTACTACTATTTCTTCATTTTTCTTGACAAGAAAACACAAGCCAACTATTAAGCTAAGTAAATGAACACTTATTTCACTGTCTCATCCGTTTCCCATCGTGTTTTCTAACGTTTTACGCCACCGATGCAATCAAATCGTTTAATATCAGGGCGACAATGTCATTTTCTGGGTTTACAGATTTAATGTCAGGATGGTTAGAAGACACCGTATGTAGTCATTACATGACAACAAAGTGTTGTTTTGAGCCTCTTTCGGTTAAGCCGGCATTCAATTGCGCGCAGACATATCGTTTTTGACGGATTTACAAGTTACAGGAAATCACGCGACAGAATAGACAATAATATATGAACCCAGTCTAAAACTTTTCGGTAATTTAAATTAACGAAAAGCGCCGTTAGGTTAGAGACCAACAAATCCCGCCGCGCTGACGCAGACGTATCGGTAAGGCCAGATTTTTTTCGTAAATGCGTAAAATGATTGTGTTATTTATTCAAATCCTTAAAAGTGATTGTCTAGGACACATCCAGTTGTGGAAATAGAAACATATTTATTCTGATTGATTTGTAATATATTCATGCATAAGGTCCATATTCTTTATGCTGAATTAATTAATGATTATAGTCTGTGGGTTTGTTTCTGATCACTTGATAATTTTTTTAATTTTTTTTACTCAGAATTTAACCAACAAATTTCGATGTGATCTGGCTGAATGGATGTTTCCTAATGTTTATCCTATAACCAGGAGCTCGTTATGAAAATAATAAAACCAATTTTCATACAACATTAATGTCATATAATAAGACCCATCATGAGAATAATATGATAAGTGGGAAAATTACTCCAACTGAAAGCTATCACAGCAATTTTCAATGAAAACAATGGGCCGCAATTTTCACAAACATGAGAAAAAGCATGGGAAATTTTTGTTACACATTGCCTGTCAACAATTCCAAAAAGTTGGAAATGTGAGAAATAGCTTATAATTTATTAAGTCTGAAAAGCAACTGTCAGAACTCCCCAACTGGGTTGCTGATAAACGGCCCTGGCTAATGTATTTTGACACATGTATATATAAACTAGTCCTGATTAATGGATAGACTGACATACCTTGATCTGAGCACAAACAAAAAACAGTTTCTCAAGTGTCTGTGAGGTGAGGCTCAGAGGCTCGAGTCACCTTTGTGGTGTAACACCTGCATTGGTTACTTTGCATCAGGACATCACAGGTATGGTCACATCTTAACCCATTTATGCCTAGTGGACTCTCCCATCCGTCTAAATTGGATCAATTTATTTCCAAAATTAGGGATGTCTAGTATATTTATTTCTATATTTAAAATATTTCTTTAAGAAATTCCTTTAAGCAAACAGCGCAGACCCTGATGAGACGCCGCATCATGCGGCGTCTCATCTGGGTCTACGCTGTTTGCCAAGGCCTTTTTTCTAGACGCTAGGCATAAATGGGTTTAAGCATTTAAAGGGAAATGTTCACTGTTTGGTTACTTTACAGAATTTCAGAATGGCATGTTTCCGCTGAAGTTATGATATTTGCAAGAAAACAGTTAAACTGAACATTAATCATGCTCTAAAATATCCATTATATGCATCTTTTGATGATTTAAAAACCTGAAAATTATAAAATGTTGCAAACGTGAAACAATTGAATAATTTGGAGAGTTCTGTTGTTACAGATATATTTTGTGATATTACAAACATTGCGTATATAAAGTATAAAATATGTCAGTTGTTATACCAGCACGGATGGCCCAGTGGTTTGAGTGCTAGACTTTTACTCCAGCGGTCAGTGGTTGGAGCCCAGTTTAGGATTACTTTTGTTTTGTTCCTTTAATTTATTCTTGTTTTGTACTGAAGCTATTTTGGTTCCAATGTTTACAATTATCAATTTAAATTATTTAATGACAAACTTCAATACATGACAAAATCTGTGAACAAGTCCCTTTAATAGGGGCATCAGTAAATAATGGGGGTTTTCAGTGACAACTAGTTGGTTAAGAACTGCAGTTAGTTATGTATATACTGAAAAGCTTTGGTGTGAAAGGAATACATTCTTTGCTGCATGCTTGGTGCTCACATATCACTTATTTGTATGATTCCACAGGCATCACAAGCTGTAGCTTCTATTAAAACAAGTCATTATCATACAATTATTTAACCAAATCATTATTTCAATGCCTTTCAATTCATATTTTGGTCAGTAAGATCACCATTAGGTAAGATTTCTTCAAAGTTGAACTTCTTTAAAGTAATTAAGGAGTTGGGCTGTAAAGAAACAAGGGACTATTGGGAAATTTTCTCAGCGCAGATTAGGTTTCAAAACATTCAATTAAAAGAATAAAAAGACTGAAATTCAATAAAATTCATGTGAAGTTGAAACATTTAATTTAAACATTTCATAAAAGAGGATCATCAATTTATTAAGTTCATTATTTGTAACAATTATTATAATCAATAGTATCCTACATGGAATATTGCAAAATAGGGAATATTATCAACCAGAGCTTTTTTAAATGTTGCAAAAAGCATTTTTGATGATCAGAAAATGTTGATGATAAATTGTCAAACTAAAATATTGTAAGATTGTAAAGAAATATATGCTGATATGAAATCTCTAATATTAACCGTATGTTTCAAACCAGTATTCACCGTAGGTGGGCTATATGTTGATTTTTAACTGAAACACTATCATATAAATTCATAGGTTCCTGTCATTTATAAATGAAACATAACCGACTGTATATGTAGCCTAGCATCAATAGACATCTTGTCCAAATAAATACCAGGAATCTGGGATCATTGGATAAGCAAAATATTTGACATAAGGAGCACAAAAATACATATTAAGATAAACCCCTTCTTGATTTGTTCTCCGATTTATTCCATGAATCATTTTTAGCACAGGTCTGGTAAATTTCTAGTTAATGTTGTTTTACATAAATGTATTGCATCTGTCAAGATATATAGATGAATGGATTGTGTGCATAGGTGTGTGAGTACAATGTCATTTTGTGGTCAAAATCTCAACATCACTGAAATAAATATTTAATTAGCTTGACACTGAAATCTCCATATCAGTACAACAATAAGGTAGCTAGAATGTAAATACGTAGCATTACAACAGTTTTGCACTGTGTGACTGATAAAAACATTATTTTGTTCAACACTGAAATTAATACAGAAGGTGTGACTGAATGATAGCACATTTTGTGGAGCGGCTTTTAAGTTAAATTAAGAGTCTGCAGTAAAAATTGTTAATTATGAGCATTTTCAACTTTGAATTGTATCTATTGGAGTTCTGTTTTTACAAAATATGCCAAAGCCTGAGAGAAACACATGGAATACCACATAAGTGACTTTTAAGTAGGATGGAAGTATGCCAATATTTGACAGAAACACATGTAAGATAACTTTTGAGTGGAATATTAAGGACACTACCAATGGCTGACAAACACACAAGGAAAGTCACTTTTGGATGGATGCACCTATGCCAATGACTCACAGATACTCAGGGGAGCTAACTTTTTTATGAATGAATCCATGCAAATGGCTTAAAGACATACAGGGAAAATCACTTTATGGTGGATGAAAGTATGCCTATTGCATAGAACACCACTTTTGGGTGTATTGAACCATATAGTATTACCAATGAAGCTATAATTGACAATACAGTTTTCCACATATGACCAATGTGTCAGTCATCTGTAATTCTTCAGAAATTACATCCAATAAAGCCTGTTGGATTAGACTGACTAAAGTTGTGTTTCATGCATATTTATCATAAATTACTAGCAGAATACTTTGTACCTGCATAAAGTGCTTCATATTTATCACATTTCTCAATGCATTTATAGAAAACAAATCTTGGTATAAGATGAAAACAAGAATTTTGAGTTGCTTAACATTTCCAAGGGGCTAGAGCATAATTATGTTGGCTGAATGCATATAAGCAAGGTCAATTGTAATGGACTGACAAATTGACGTCTTTTTTCTGGACTTTTGGTAGAAGACAGATGTTTTTACCAGATAACCCACTGTATATTTACCATACTTAAAAATTAAATAAATAGGCCCTTTTGGATCTAAGTTGTTCCTCCTGAAGAACATTTTCCAAAGAACTTGTGATATTCTATCAATTTTGCAGATTCTTCCTTTATTTTACACTTCCCATCAAACTGGGTGGAAACAATTTTTAAGATTTCTCGTAAAATGTGAATTTTTATTTTTATTTTCATATTAACAGCAAGCATTTCCTGCTCATTTACAAACACCAGCATTATTTTATTGTATCAATCTTAAAACACATAGTGACATTCCTTTGTATAGCGCACAGTTTTTTACCTCCAAATTTCAAATTAAAACATTGGTGCGCCTAATACATTGATACAACGCTTTCCTTGCTGTTAAAGAGCAAATAATTTATTTCGTAATCGTACATAATCATAATAGCCGCCATTTTTGTATTCCAGAAAACTACACCCTATAATCTGACAAACTGAAGGGGCCGTTGTCGAAACAGCAAAAAGTCGGTAACAGCAGATATGAATGGGGTAGAATTAGTTATTTACAATAAAATAAAATGTGTGAATAAAGTATGTGCGCGAACATTTATTTGTCTGTGTTTGTGCACTTCTAAATTGGCAGCTTACGTTGGACTGGTAAATGTATTTGGTCTTTTTTGCAGGTAACCGTAGCAGGGACATCTTAAGTGTTTTCCAGTTTGGTCCAGGTTTTTGGCGCATTAATTGTTCATCACATTCACGCCTGTGCAACGCGACAAACAATAACCCAACTTGTCCAACATAATAGATTAACAGTTTTACGTCAATACTGACATATCTCCACATCTGTCTCCCATGCGCCACAAAGTTTTATTCAGCATTCAAATTAAAAGCCATGCTTTCCCAGAGGAAGAATGACATGATGTACATGAATTCTTATTTTGTCATGTTTTACACGAAATGCACGTGGACTGTTAATCTGTTGCTAGAAAATTACAAAATTGTCAGAAAAGTATAGTGTTATGCAACCCATGCTCCTAATCATAATGACGCTTACTATTTAAAATGCTTACTGGAAATTAAGCTTTTCAATGCCCCGGATTATTGGATTGTGCAATAGTAAAATGGTGGCCATTTTCTGTCCGATATTGTCTTTAAATATTTTTTTATCCATTTTTGCATTAATAAAACAGCCTGCGCGCTATACATGGGCGCGCGCTATATGAAGGAAAATTCAGTATGTAACAAGAGCACCACCTTCTATTTTTCTTTTTAAAGGTGTAGGGACCTATCTCAATTTCAATCACAAAGCATAGAGGGGTGGAGTGGAGAGGGGTGTATAGTGTGGGGGTGTGGTCATTAATTACATTATCTTCCAAAAATGCAAAAAAATATTTATTTTTTTTTTTGGGGGGGGGGGGTTCTTGGGTGGGATGGTTGGACGGTATTTCAAAAATAAAATAATAAAAATTAATATTTGTGTTTTTTAACCATGTTTGAAAAAAACAAGAGATGTGTTTGTAAGAAACACAATGCCCCCTATTGTGCCGCTTTGAAATTATTATAAAAAATTTTACCTTTGACCTTGAAGGATGACCTTGACCTTGAACTTCCACCACTCAAAATGTGCAGCTTTATGAGAAGGCCGCTTTTAAATATTATTTGTTTGACCTTTGACCTTGAAGGATGACCTTGACCTTGAAGGATGACCTTGAACTTCCACCACTCAAAATGTGCAGCTTCATGATAACGCCGCTTTGAAATTTATTTTTGACCTTTGACCTTGAAGGATGACCTTGACCTCGAAGAATGACCTTGACCTTGAACTTCCACCACTCAAAATGTGCAGCTTCATGAGAACGCCGCTTTGAATTTTTTAATAATTTTGTTGACCTTTGACCTTGAAGGATGACCTTGACCTTGAAAGTTGACCTTGAAATTGAACTTCAACCACTCAAAATGTGCAGCTTCACGAGAACGCCACTTTGAATTTTTTTATTTTAGTTTTTACCTTGAAGGATGACCTTGACCTTGAACTCTCACCACTCAAAATGTGCAGCTTCATGATAACGCCGCTTTGATTTTTTAAAATTTTGTTTTACCTTTGACCTTGAAGGATGACCTTGATCTTGAAGGATGACCTTGACCTTGAACCTACACCACTCAAAATGTGCAGCTTCATGATAACGCCGCTTTGAATTATTTTTTTTACCTTTGGCCTTGAAGGATGACCTTGACCTTGAAGAATGACCTTAACCTTGAACTTCCACCACTCAAAATGTGCAGCTTCATGATAATGCCGCTTTGAAATTTTTAAATTGTTTTTTTACCTTTGACCTTGAAGGATGACCTTGACCTTGAATGATGACCTTGAACTTCCACCACTCAAAATGTGCAGCTTCATGAGAACGCCGCTTTGAATTATTTATTTTTTTTGATCTTGATTGATGACCTTGACCTTGAAATTCCACCACTCAAAATGTGCAGCTTCATTAGATACACACGCATGCCAACTATCAAGTTGCTATCTTCAATATTAAAAAAGTTATGGCCAATGTTAAAGTTTTCGGACGGACAGACGCCATATATTTGACATTTGACCTTGAAGGATGACCTTAACCTTCACCTTTCACCACTCAAAATGTTCAGCTCCATGAGATACACATGCATGCCAAATATCAAGTTGCTATCTTCAATATTAAAAAAAGTTATGGCCAATGTAAAAGTTTTCGGACGAACAGACACCATAAATTTGACATTTGACCTTGAAGGATGACCTTGACCTTGCACCACTCAAAATGTGCAGCTCCATGAGATGGTTTGGACAGAGTCAATTGTGGTATGTCAGGTAAGAGTTGTTTTGTCAAAGTATCAATCGAATCAAATCATAAATAAAGAAGTTATGGCAATTTTAGCAAAATTTAATAATTTGACCTTGAGAGTCAAGGTCATTCAAAGGTCAAGATAAAATTCAACTTGCCAGGTACAGTATCCTCATGATAGCATGAAAGTATTTAAAGTTTAAAAACAATAGCCTTGTTACTTTAGAAGAAAAGTGAATCTAAACACAAAATGTAACCATATATTCAAAGTTACTAAGTCAAAAAAGGGCCATAATTCCGTAAAAATGACAACCAGAGTTATGCAACTTGTCCTTTACTGTCCCCTTATGATAGTTTGCGAGTGTTCCAAGTATGAAAGCAATATCTATGATACTTTAGGGGTAAAGTGGACCAAAACACAAAACTTAACCAAATTTTCAAGTCTAAAGGGCCCATAATTCCGTCAAAATGCCAGTCAGAGTTACATAACTTTGCCTGCACAGTCCCCTTACCATAGTTAGTAAGTGTTGCAAGTATGAAAGCAATGGCTTTGATACTTAAAGAAAAAAGTGGACCTAAACACAAAACTTAACCAAATTTTCAATTTTCTAAGTATAAAAAGGGCACATAATTCTGTCAAAATGCCAGTCAGAGTTACATATCTTTGCCTGCACAGTCCCCTTACAATAGTTAGTAAGTGTTGCAAGTATGAAAGCAATGGCTTTGATACTTTAGGAAAAAAGTGGACTTAACACAAAACTTAACCAAATTTTCAATTTTCTAAGTATAAAAAGGGCACATAATTCCGTCAAAATGCCAGTCAGAGTTATATAACTTTGCCTGTACAGTCCCCTTACGATAGTTAGTACATGTTGCAAGTATGAAAGCAATGGCTTTGATACTTTAGGAAAAAAGACGACCTAAACACAAAACTTAACCAAATTTTCAATTTTCTAAGTATAAAAAGGGCACATGATTCTGTCAAAATGCCAGTCAGAGTTACATAACTTTGCCTGCACAGTCCCCTTATGATAGTAAGTAAGTGTTGCAAGTATGAAAGCAATAGCTTTGATACTTAAGGAATAAAATGGACCTAAACACAAAACTTAACCAAAATTTTCAATTTTCTAAGTATAAAAAGGGCACATTATTCTGTCAAAATGCAAGCAAGAATTATCTCACTTTGCCTGCCCAGTCCCCTCATGATAGTAAGTAAGTGTACCAAGTTTGAATGCAATAGCATTGATACTTTATGAGGAAAGTGTACCTAAACGCAAAACTTAACCAGATGCCGACGCCGACGCCAAGGTGATGACAATAGCTCATAATTTTTTTTCAAAAAATAGATGAGCTAAAAATTGTATAATAAATGTATGTTCTCTTAACACCATAGTGTTATGGAAAGCACTTTTTATGTATTTATTTTTTTTATTCAACATTCTTCATTGCCTTGCATGATTTAAATTGATTTATTACTCCACACTATCTCATACACAGTGCACAAACCAGAACAATAAGTGAATAAGCATGCTGAAGCACTGTAATTAACAATACACCTCTTCTGTTTAGAATTGTCATAACAAACTTAAACTGCATGATAAATGACAGACGAAATTAATTATTTAACAACACCTTTCACTGCTGCTACATGTTTCAGGAAATGAAGCATTTATTGCACCGTATTCACCTGGAGCTTTAGTTTGGAGCCAGAAGGTTTTATCACCCAAGCATAAAGAGAGCAAATAAGCCCTCCTGCTTCTCCATAGCAAGTGAGCTCTTTCAAATAAAAAACATTCGGAATTCCTTTGCTGTCAGCTAATCTGAGCAGGCCAAAATTGTGTCCCAAAATCAATTAATTATCTAAGGTGGACACCAGTTTTATGGCATATTTATCGCAGAAATTACTGTCTATTTTCCACACTGCTCTTTAATCACATTTATTACTGCATATGCCTGACTCCAGGAATCTTAATTAAATGAGAATGTAACACAATGTTAATTTAAAGGCACACAATAGAAAAAAATCCAGTGGATGACAAGCATAACTTTTTGATTGTAGTAAAACAATGTTGTTGTTGTTGTTTATAGTCTTTTTGTCTTTGTTGTAAAAAATTTATAACAATTTTATGTCATTAAAGCGTATATTAAATTATATCTGCTAGCAAGTCCTTAGTACAGGCGGAACTTAGAATCAGAGCAATGTATATGTTATGTTTCAAGAGGTAATGAAACTCTGGAAGAACCAATCAAACCCTATTGGACTCCTTAACCCTTTCCCACTCAGAAGCAAAGTGAAAATGGCTATTTGCAAACAGCATAAAACCAGAACAGCCTGCGAAGTAACTCGCAGTCTGTTCAGGTTTTATGCTGTTTGCTGCTCATCAGTATGTGAGTGTTGGAAATGGAGCCTTTAAAACTTAAGTCTAGTGAGAAAGGCCTTTAATAAAAATTAACTTTCTAAGGGTCCACAAATGGGTTAAAATGGGTATCTAGGTGGTTAAGGGTTAAATGAGGCAATTAAAGGGGAACCTTGAACAAAAAAGAAACAGGCCCCAAGTTTTCATCCATTATTTTCAGAAAACTTACCAGTACTATATAGGAGGCATTGATACAATTGGAGATACGTGGGTTGCTGTCCCTCCATGGAGGGGACATAAATATAAATTAAATATGAAGATGTTTTTTATTTAATGGGAAGAAATCCATTAACAAAAGCTGGGGTGACAGTTTTTTAAAAGAGCATAGTGCTGGGACAACAAGGTTAAATGCATGTGCATAAAGTGTTGTACAAGATTAACCTGTGCAGTCTGCACACACTAATCAGGGATGACATTTTCTGCTTTCATTGCTATTTTGGTTTAAAGGAAGTGTCTTCTAAGCGAAAATCCAGTTTTGGGGGAAAGCGGGTTGCTGATAAGCCAGCTGAGTGGACTGCACAGGCTGATCTGGGAAGACACTTTACCCACATGGATTAAACCCCATTATCCCAAAGGGAGCAGTATACGGTGCATTCAGCTGTGATAACCAGGATTGAAGTAAGGTACTTTACCACTCAGATAGCCATTTTAAGGCGCCTGTCCCATACAATTTTTTTATATTTTATTTCTGTTCTTCCTTACCATGTTAAAGTTTTAAATGCTTGATTCCAACCCTAAGGTAGTGATGAGTGGCAAAGAACATACAACCAGAACAGACGGCAAGTGCAAGCTGTTCTGGTTTTATGCTGTTTGCATATAGCCATTTTATCTTGTCTTCTGAGCTTGAGAAAGGGTTAAGAGCCCCAAGCATGGCCTCAGTGAAAGGTAGCACCTATCAAACCCAGTTATCTCCAAAGGTGCCAGAGATAGTATCAGAACGAGATGCCAGCACATTTCAACACCAATCAACTGTACAGGATGGCAGCCCAGTAATTGTAACTGACTCCAGAAAATATTTCTTTGCCCTACACTTCTCTGGAAACAAAATAAAACTGTCAAATACCTTTTGCCAGCTTCCCATATTTACGAGCAGAGAAATATGGTTTTTGTTGCTTGAGGGAAAGGTATTTCTTGTTGCATGATATTTATGGCTATGCTAGTGCCAATCACACTCAACTGTGTTTTTGCATGTTTATTCCAACAAAGATTTAGTTTAAACCTATTTATTTTAGCTTGATTGCATCGAAAACCTAAGGCTTATTTGAAATGCTCTCGAGTCCGTTTCCTGGGACTAGAACCAGTACTTGGTGTCTATGGGGGAGATCTAAAGAACGCTCCCACAGTGGGGATCAAACCCGTGAACTCCCTATCGTTAGGCAGACACCATATCCCCTACCGACGGGATAGATTTGAAAGATTTGAATTTGTTAATGTTTGAAGCCTTGTATAAGAGAGAAAAATCATATAGATTGGACATCATGTCTTAATGATTCTATCCGTAATGATTCTAATGATTCTATCTTAATCTTTTCATTCATTTTCTTTGATAACAAATTCATCCAATATGCAAAAGTGTAGTTTGAAGGCATTTATTGTAACACACTTTCGCCAAAAATATAACAAACAAGAATATGGCCTCAACAGATGAAAATACCCCTGATGTCATTTTGACTCCCAAGTGTGACCTTGACCTTAAACAAATTAAGGACCTGATTCACATGATTCATTCAGGCTATCAGGCTATTTTGAATGCCTTTTACCAACAAATAAGTAACCTGCATGAGCCAAATGCAATATTTGACTTGATTTCTTCATTTGACCTTGACCTACTTAACAAACTTGATCTCTTCATTATGACCTTGACCTTTGAGCTACATAACAACCATAATGATCATTGTCCACATATTAAAGTGTTCTTTATCCTCTTTCTTACTTACATTAGACACTGCCAAGGAACAGAAAAAAAGTTATAAGCTTCTTGTGTACAAAAGAACAAAACAGATCTAAAAAAAAAAAGCAATTTAAAAAACAACTTGGAGTTATGAGTCAGTTATTTAATATTCCGAAATTACAACTACTGAATGTCTTTGACTAGACCAAAGTTCTAGAGAACAATTTCAGGAACAGCGCAGTAAAAGATTTAGCCTGACATCTGGATCACAAATGGCCATGCATTCCCGATGGAAAAGCCCTCCTGGAGACATCGTGGAGACAAAGAAATTAGAAAAAGTTCATCCAATCTTCCAAGTAATACCAAAATTGGGGAAAACGGCTCATAAATGATGAATGATAGCAATAAAACAAAGCTCCATAGCCAATAATTATCTGTCATGGCTAGGACTTTGATTCATTTCTGTTTGTGTGCGTGTGCTTATCTATAACATCATAATGAATTCAGTTCGAAGGTTGTTGTTGTTGATGCTGATGTTACATAAAACTGAACATTCAATATTTATCGAACTACAAAGGTTATAATCATCAAACTCACATGATAAAAAATAATTTCTGTATTCACCATAATTTTTAATCATAATTTTAGGATTTTGATTCATTTCTCTTTTTTGTGTGTGTGCTAATGTAAAACATCAATGAATTCAGTTCTATGGTTGTTGTTGTTGTTGATGTTACATGAAATTGAACATTCAATATATGTATTAAACTACAAGGGTTATCATCAAACTCACATGATACAAAAAATTCTGTATTCACCATATTTTTTAAGATGCTTATGACAACCAGAACGTTCCCAACTCACACCTTTAGTGAAATTATATATAAATTTAACATTAACTTTCAAATACAATTTCAAATTTTAACTTTATGATATCAGCTAGCCATGACATTAAGATTTTCTGAAATTGACACTATTACAAACAAGATATGTGTTTGTCAGAAACACTATGTCCCCTTTTGCTTTGAAGCTATATATTTGACCTTTGACCTGGAAGGATGACCTTGACCTTTCACCACTAAAAATGTGCAGCTCCATGAGATACACATGCAAGCTAAATATCAAGTTGCTATCTCCAATATTGCAAAAGTATTCATTAAATAAGCATGGCTAAAAGTGAGGAAGGTTGAAAAAGCCTGAAAAAAACTGGGGGCCAGGGGGCTGGAAGGCCCCCGGTCAGCTCCAGGGCGATGCCTTGGTCGGAGGCCCAGGGGGCCAAAGGCCCCCCCCGGAAGCTCATGGAAAATAGCATTTTAGATGGCCAAGAAATGCACTATCCTGGCTTTAAATTTGGAACAAAAATTAAGTCCAGAAATTAATATTAGAATTTAGAATGAGTGAGAAAAAATCATATCTTATACACCATATTGCATTTTTATACAGCTGCAGACCATTTCTTGTTTCTTGTCTTCATAAGCTTCAAAGCTTACATTTTACCAAAAACAAATATTTAAAGGTACAAATTTAAAGAATTCAAATCAAAACCAATTGATGGAAACTTTACACATATCACTATATCTATTTATAATAACGCAACGGTATTGCTTGGTGAAGACACACATCACTTTATGGATTGTTGGAACACATTTCACTATACAGTAAAAACACACCCTGATGATAGAAACTTGATTGATAATTAATTATGGAAAACAAATATCACTACAATTACACTTAATAGCAGCGCTTCCGTTAGCTTTTATAAGTTGGAAGTCCTGACTTCCAAGCCTAAAATTTTGGACGTCCCAGACATAAATTTTGAAGTCCTACTTTTATTTCAGAAGTTTAATATAGGTACATGTTCCAACTCTATCCATTACCCGATAATCCAGTATAATTGCGATTTCTATTTTCAAAACCAAAATACGTCCGCCATTTTACGCAAGTTAATATAAAAATTTAATAGTGGGATGGGGGAAATCAAATTGAACATGCGTTAATCACGTGACGCAATTTGAGCGCATAGAGCACTGTTCATATTTAGTAATGACGACAAATCAACGACTGAATTTAAAATGTTACATGTACCTCCTTTCAGAAAAGTTTGCCTAAGTGAAAGCGAATTTCGGAGAATAAAAACGCGTCTTTCTTTAAATTTTACGGAGTACACTTCATGCCGAATCGCGATATATTTTTTCAGGTCATTCATGCACGTAGACCAATATATATGCATAGTTTGGCAATCTCAAAACACGTTATTAAACTATTTATTGCATTATGTGTTACAGCCGTTGATATAACAAAATACATTTTTCAATTTTAGTATTTTCAAATGCGTAAAATTAAACGTGTTATCCGAAATCATTTTCAGATTTTATTATTCACGGAAAGTTAAGAAAATTCTAGCAACAAATAAACATTTCTCGTGAATTTCGTGTACAAATCGAAATCATGCAAACATTAGACTTCATGTAAACATCGCATCATTCTTCCTCGGGGAAAGCGTGGACTTAAATATTTTATTGCTGAATAAAAACTTCGTAGCGCAGAGGTCGCTAATATTATTGTATACAGCTTCACGTGGGGTCGGCGTGTATTCGGCTGCCTGAGCCCTGATTGGCTGATGCGCTTACCAAGTAGAATTTGATTGACAGCTGGACAAATCAATATTGGCCACTCGCTGAGAATTTCATTGAAAACAGTACCTCTTAGACGGAGTTAATGGTCTGAATAACCCGATTTACTGTTGACATTTGTACGTGCTGTGTATTAGTAAATAGAGTACATGCGGATTATCGGACATCCATGGGACTTCCACCATTTGCATAATGGACGTACGGGTGCAAGTGAAGGAGTTTATTATCACTTATCTGTTAAACTGGCCCCTTTAGTGGCCATGGCTATCTATTCCAGTTCGCACACGTGTTATACATATCGATACGCATCTTTTTAAAGATTCTTTAGGTCTCGGTTTCTATTGGAAATATTCGCGGACAACCTACCCCTACCCCCCCCCCCCCCCCCACACACACACACACAATTTCTCATCGATTCTGGACGAATTGAGAGATCGACCTCCGGGGCTTAAAAAAGCCTGAACTTCCTGAAAAAAACTGAACACTTTTAGCCATGAATGAGCGATTTTGACCCATATATTTGACCTTTGACCTTGAAGGATGACCTTGACCTTTCACCACGCAAAATGTGCAGCTCCATGAGATACACATGCATGCCAAATATCAAGTTGCTATCTTCAATATTGCAAAAGTTATTGCAAATGTTAAAGTTGGGGCAAACAAACACACAAACCAACAGACAGGGAAAAAACAATATGTCCCCCACTATAGTGGTGGTGGACATAAAAAATGATGTCTATTATCAAGGATAAACATGAATCTATGACAAAACTTCAGCTTTTGGGAACAGCATGCAGTGGTCACACAACAGACCACATTAGAAAATACAACCACCATGTTTTATGTAAATCTTTTCAAACTATGTGACAAGTTTTCCTGTGACTGATAAAACAACAAAATTTTCATATAACCTAAGGGGAATGAATAAACTTTAAGATACGTTTTGAAAAACAAACAACACCACACACTGATGGCATCTGCAGTGTGGCAGCCTAAACCATTTAAACTCTAATGAATTACACATTTGTGCTCTTACATTTTCCAGGGGAAACTTCTACCAGTGCAATAAATTATGTTGTAATTCAGTAGATTCTGGAGGTTTTCACCATTTTCTGGCATTCCAACACTTTCCAAGACATTATGACATGACGAATGGCCTGTCTGGGACAGAAGTGTTATTTGGTAATGCCAATTCATTCTAAATAGCAAACCATTCTGCAAAATCCTGCATGCTCATCTTGCAAAGTCATCCTACAATAAAATATGCCTTTTGTTTCAACATATTCATATACAATTATCACTAATTCAGTATATGTCATTCTAAATTCTGAATCTCCCATACTGAATCCTTAATGTATCACTGCATTGGATACTGGATATGTTGTGTGTTGGCATCCCAAAATACGTGTAAATGTATCCTTAATGCAGTATTTGACAGCACATCTTATTCACTCTAAATATAACAGTTTTACTATTAAAGCTATACAATTAAACATAAAATAAAGTGATTCCTGTCTTTGTCACATACAGCAAGCTCAAGGTCTTTTGCATTCACTTTTCTAAGAATTCTTGTATTGCTGGGATTTGTATTGTATTGTATTGGAAAAAAACACATATTTGGTCATCAGTGAATCTTTTACAATCCCATAGCTTACATAATATATGCATTATAAAATTTATAAGAAATGCATAAATATGAATACTGTTTCAGACACCAACTTCAAGCTCTAGACCATGCTAGAGTACAGTGTACTGGGTATACCTACCCAATTTGCTAGTAGAAAAGAATAAATCATCAATGTAGAAGTATTGCAATTAGTTTGTCAATTTAAGGGCCATTTATTTACAATGTCTGTCATTATAAATCAACCAACGATATCCAGACCACATTTGCTTTATTTCTGCTTTCCTTCAAATCCTGTGCTTTCCTAAACAACACTTCAGTTTCACTTGTTTTTCCCACTAAATCAATTGCCACTTTGCCTTCTTATTCCTGCAAAATCAACAATACAAGCTAATTGCCCAGACACTTCGTAAGAAGTCAGTTTTTTAATTGCATAAGCTTAAAAATTATTTTATTAGTAATCAAGTGTTAACCCTTTACCACTTAGATACGTATTTTTACGCATGTGTAGTCCCTTAGAAAGTTATATTTCATTAAAGACTTGTCTTACTAGATTCACGTTTTAGAGGTCTCATTTTCAACCCTTAGATACTGATGAGCAGCAAACAGCATAGCTTCCCCCCCCCGACCTTGAATGATGACCTTGACCTTTCACCACTCACCATGTGCAGCTCCATGAGATACACATGCATGCCAAATATCAATACTGCAAGTGTACATTAAATTTGCGATTTTGACCCATATATTTGACCTTTGACCTTGAAGGATGACCTTGACCTTTCACTACTCAAAATGTGCAGCTCTATGAGATACACATGCATGCCAAATATAAAGTTGCTATCTTCAAATTAAAGTTTGCACAAACAAACACACAAACCAACTAACAAACCAACCAACAGACATGGCAAAAACAATATAGTGGTGGGGGACATAAAAATGAAGGCTAAAGACCTTGACCTTGTTGTATGTGACAAAGACATGAAATCGCTTTATTTAACGATAAATTTTGTAGCTTTAATAGTAAAAGTTCTAGCAGTGTTTTTCTCTCATCCTTTTGAGTATTGGACTAGGACCAATTGAGTTGGGAAAAACACATATTTTGACTTTAAATTTGGGAAATTATGTTGTTGTTGTGTAGTTTTTCTTACAAATAGAATCAAATTAAGAATAAACATGTTTTTACCATGGTTCGACTTGTAGGTTAATAGGGACATGAACTGAACATGTGGATTTATTTAAATTGGAGGAAAACTTTCAATTGACAATTTTAGGCGGTCTATTCAGAAAAATTTATTGTTAGTGTGATTGGGAATAGGGCCAAGCTTCGGCACTAAATCTGACCAAAGTAAAAACACTGAAAACTGTTCTTTTAAGGAGGAAAATACAATATGTGTCAAATTTATATTGTATGATTGCAATGATTGAAAAGTTTTAATTTTAAAAGATGCTATTTTGTGTTGAGATTTTTTATGGACTCTACATTTGGAACTGCATAACATGACTCGCAAAATATTCACTTGTCATACTCCAGCAGGCTACCCATGCTTTATCATATGGCATAGACATTTTGACAAGTTATCAGATCTGTTGTGGAGTGAGATCTTCCAGACTCACAAAATATGGCACTCTGAAACAAAACCGATTTCAGAGGAAGGATTTTCCAGTAAATCAAATGGTCACCCATATTTAAAAAAAATCCTAATATGCCAGGCTGAATTAGCAATAATTGGCCAGATAAAGAACTTTCAGCCATTCAGTCCCTTGATGGGCTGCAATTACAGAACACTGTCTCTCCCAGTGTTGGGTGAAAGCTCTCGAATGACAGGGGCCATTAACGTAGATATTATCATAGGAAATGATGTTTTAATGCCATTAAAGTCTCCCTGGCGCTGACAATGTCTCCATATAAAGCAGTGATGGCTGCCAGAATGGCTCCATCGTTTCCCCAAGTGGCTTTGCTTTCCAAATGTTTGCTAGTCCAACATGGATATCAAAGCCGGTGGGATTCCGGGAACTTATCACCAACAAACAGACATTATCTGATATTTATACTGGGTGCCAATAGCTTTTCAATACTTAAAAACTTGGAAATATTCCTGTGGTGTTGCGTCAGATTCACTGAAATACATTCCAATGTTTCTCTCTTAAAGTGTGAAATCCAATTACCCAGCAAGTTTACAATTTCTCAAATGCATGCCTTCCATTAACAAATGAAGATCACTTTGATTTTTATAAAACAAGTTACAAATAGCAAATCAGATGATTAAGTACCTCATTACTGAAAAATTTACAAGTTTGTACAGAGGCCATATGTGGCCCCCAAAAAGATGACTTTACTACAAACATTTAAAAGCCATGTTAAAAGGCAACAACATTAAACTGCTTAATGTAATTGCTCTTTGAAGCAATTTTTCAATGTCCAAAACTATGGTTACTTGGTCTAAAATGTTAAAATGTCCAAAGCCATGTTTAGAGGGTAAATATTTAAAAACTGCCCATTTAGACAAATGTTTAAATGTTAACGCTATGTTTAGCTGGTCAATACTTGACCACAGCCCTTCTGAAAAATGTTTCCATGTATTAAGCCATGTTTAGCTGGTCAATATTTGACCATTTCCCATTCAGAGATATGTTTCAATGTCTAAAGCTATATTTTACTTGTCAATATTTGACCATTGCCATTCTTGGAAATGTTTCAATGTCAAAGGCTATGTTTAACTGGTAAATATTTTATCACTGCCATTCTGAGAAATTTTTCAATGTCAAAGACTATGTTTAGCTGCCTGGTAAACATTTTATCAATGTCATTCTGAGAAATGTTTCAATGTCAAAGGCTATGTTTAACTGTTAAATATTTTATCACTGCCATTCTGAGAAATGTTTCACTGTCAAAGGCTATTTTTAACTGGTAAATATTTTTATCACTGCCATTCTGAGAAATGTTTTAATGTCAAAGGCTATTTTTAACTGGTAAATATTTTATCACTGCCATTCTGAGAAATGTTTAAATGTCTTAAACCATGCTAAGCTGCTAAATAATGCAAAACCCTATGAACAGACCTGAGTTTCCAACAATTTTCATTGAAAGAAATCATTTTCAGAACAGAATTGTCCCAACCACAAAGTAACATGCTAATTTTGCTAATAAACTCATTATAACAAAGGCTGTTTGTAAAACATGCATGCCCCCCATATGGGCTGTCCATTGTAGTGGCAGCCATTGTGCGAGTACGATTTTTGTCACTGTGACCTTGACCTTTGACCTAGTGACCTGAAAATCAATAGGGGTCATCTGCGAGTCACGATCAATGTACCTATGAAGTGTCATGATCCTAGGCAAAAGCGTTCTTGAGTTATCATCTGAAAATCATTTTACTTTTTCGGGTCACTGTGACCTTGACCTTTGACCTTGTGACCTCAAAATCAATAGGGGTCATCTGCGAGTCATGATCAATCTACCTATGAAGTTTCATGATCCTAGGCGTATGCGTTCTTGAGTTATCATCCGAAAACCATTTTACTATTTCAGGTCACCGTGACCTTGACCTTTGACCTAATGACCTCAAAATCAATAGGGGTCATCTGCAAGTCATGATCAATCTACCCATGAAGTTTCATGATCCTAGTAGGCGTAAGCGTTCTTGAGTTATCATCCGGAAACCATTTTACTATTTCGGGTCACCGTGACCTTGACCTTTGACCTAGTGACCTCAAAATTGATAGGGGTCATCTGCGAGTCATGATCAATCTACCCATGAAGTTTCATGATCCTAGGCGTATGCGTTCTTGAGTTATCATCCGGAAACCATTTTACTATTTCGGGTCACCGTGACCTTGACCTTTGACCTAGTGACCTCAAAATCAATAGGGGTCATCTGCGAGTCATGATCAATCTACCCATGAAGTTTCATGATCCTAAGCGTATGCGTTCTTGAGTTATCATCCGGAAACCATTTTACTATTTCGGGTCACCGTGACCTTGACCTTTGACCTAGTGACCTCAAAATCAATAGGGGTCATCTGCGAGTCATGATCAATGTACCTATGAAGTTTCATGATCCTAGCCCCAAGCGTTCTTGAGTTATCATACGACAACCACCTGGTGGACGGACCGACCGACGGACCGACCGACCGACCTACCGACCGACATGAGCAAAGCAATATACCCCCTCTTCTTCGAAGGGGGGCATAAAAATGAGCTATGTGCATTACTGAGTAATTGAAGCAATGAGGAACCAAATAGTTTACTTAATAACAAATTATTGTGTTGTCCTAAGAAATGTTTTGTGACAAATTGTGTGCTGGCCAGTGTTCTACAATGTGTGTCAACACCCATAGTTAGTTTTTACCAACGTTGTTTTTTTATGAACTAACAGCTGTTGCTAAACAATGTTTCAGAGGTCATTGTTATACTTGTTTGATCCTAAAATCACTGTTCAAGTAACTGTTTGATACCGACCAATCTTGTTATTAAAGTAATGGTGAACAGACAACAAAAATGCCTTGGTCAAATTACTTAAGCAATGTGTCCTCTCTGTGCTAACAAAATTAGGGCTAATAAAGACAAATATGGTGGAAAACAACACTAAGAGAACTCTGTGATGGCACTGTGGTGAAAATGTCGGGACACATTTTGGGACAATTTTGGGATGCAATAGGGACATTGTCAATCATTAAACAAAAACAACAGAATGTCAAGTCCTTAATCTCAGATTTTATTCCAACTTTTGAGGACAATATTGTCACAAGAATGGAAGCTAACACCAGGAATGTGTGACTAAAGTTTTACTGTACCATAAATTACAAGTGGTTTTGAAACCCTTTTTAACAAGAAACCATCGGAGACGGATGATCCTCCACAAAGGTTTTTTTTTTGTCACAATATTGCACTATAAATTCAGATAAAAGGAAACGTCTTGAGGGGCATAACTTTGGACAAAATAATACAATGGATGGTTTAGCAACTTAAAAATTTAAAAGGGCCATAACTCTCTAAATAAATCATCTAACCAGAACCCACCAATAACATGCGCATCTCCTCAAGGTAGTTAAGCTTCCCATAAAGCTTCATTGAATTCCATTCAGTAGTTGGGGAGAAATAGCCCAAACAAGAATTGCACTATATGTACAGTTTATAAAAAATTTCAAAGGGCCATAATTCTGTGAAAAATCATCCGACCATAACAGGCTGATAATATGCACATCTCCTGTTGGTAGTGAAGCTTCCCATAAAGTTTCATTGAATTCCCGTTATAAGTTGCTGAGAAATAGCTCGGACAAGAATTGCACTATATGTACAATGGAAAATTTCAAAGGGCCATAAGTCCGTGAAAAATCATCCGACGAAAACCGGCTGATAATATGCACATCTCCTCTTGGTAGTGAAGCTTCCCATAAAGTTTCATTGAATTCCAGTCATTAGTTGCTGAGAAATAGCCCGGACAAGAATTGCACTATATGTAAATGGAAAATTTCAAAGGGCCATAACTCTGTGAACAAGAAACCGTCGGAGACGGGTGATGCTCCCCAACAGTTTTGTTTTGTCACAATATTGCACTATATATTCAGATAAAAGGAAATGTCTTGAGGGCACAGTAGTTGGGGGGACAAGAATTTTTTATAGAAAATTTCAAAGGGCCATAACTCTGCGAAAAATCATCCGACCAGAACCCGCTGATAATATGCACATCTCCTCTTGGTAGTGAAGCTTTTCATAAAGTTTCATTGAATTCCGGTCATTAGTTGCTGAGAGATAGCCCGGACAAGAATTGAACTATATGTACAGTTAATGGAAAATTTCAAAAAGCCATAACTCTGTGAAAAATCATCCGACCAGAACCGGCTGATAATATGCACATCTCCTCTTGGTAGTGAAGCTTCCCATAAAGTTTCATTGAATTCCAGTCATTAGTTGCAGAGAAATAGCCCGGACAAGAATTGCACTATATGTAAATGGAAAATTTCAAAGGGCCATAACTCTGTGAACAAGAAACCGTCGGAGACGGGTGATGCTCCCCAACAGTTTTGTTTTGTCACAATATTGCACTATATATTCAGATAAAAGGAAATGTCTTGAGGGCACAGTAGTTGGGGGGACAAGAATTTTTTATAGAAAATTTCAAAGGGCCATAACTCTGTGAAAAATCATCCGACCAGAACCCGCTGATAATATGCACATCTCCTCTTGGTAGTGAAGCTTTTCATAAAGTTTCATTGAATTCCGGTCATTAGTTGCTGAGAGATAGCCCGGACAAGAATTGAACTATATGTACAGTTAATGGAAAATTTCAAAAAGCCATAACTCTGTGAAAAATCATCCGACCAGAACCGGCTGATAATATGCACATCTCCTCTTGGTAGTGAAGCTTCCCATTAAGTTTCATTGAATTCCAGTCATTAGTTGCTGAGAAATCGCCCGGACAAGAATTGCACTATATGTACAGTTAATGGAAAATTTCAAAGGGCCATAAGTCTGTGAAAAATCATCGGACCATAAATGGCTGTTAATATGCACATCTCTTTTTGGTAGTGAAGCTTCCCATAAAGTTTCATTGAATTCCGGTCATTAGTTGCTGAGAAATAGCCCGGACAAGAATTGCACTATATGTACAGTTAATGTAAAATGTCAAAGGGTCATAACTCTGTGAAAAATCATCTGACTAGAACCCGCTGATAATATGCACATGTCCTCTTGGTAGTGAAGCTTCCCATAAAGTTTCATTGAATTCTGGTCATTAGTTGCTGAGAAATAGCCTGGACAAGAATTGCACTATATGTACAGTTAATGGAAATTTTCAAAGGGCCATAACTCTGTGAAAAATCATCCGACCAGAACCGGCTGATAATATGCACATCTCTTGGTAGTGAAGCTTCCCATAAAGTTTAATTGAATTCCGGTCATTAATTGCTGAGAAATAGCCCGGACAAAAATTGTGCACGGACGGACACACGCACAGACAGACGAAGCGGCGACTATATGCTCCCCCCAAATATTTAGGGGGAGCATAAAAATAAATGTCATGCATATTTTTATCAAACAGTATCTTTAAGAAACATCAACTACATTATATTTAAATCATCAATGATGAATAAGCTATCAACACCAATAAATTGCATTTCTTAATGATTATATAATGGATTTATAATACTTTAGTTTTCTTTCCTTTTTTTCCACCATCACAATCATATTACTATGAACAAACCATACAAAATTCATAATTATTTCTAATTTCAATGAGCAATACATTCAATTTGATAGAATAAATGATTATTGCAATGACTAGTTAATACATGAATGTAATTAGCATCAATCATGATTTGAGAGAAAGCAAATCAATACATAATTTCTCTAAGGCCACAATTCACAATCAATTATTCAACTCTCAGCAGTAAATGTCAAGTTGACAGCTGCAAAAATGGAGAAAAAAAACCTGCCGACCCTAAACTGGAAAAAAGGAACTCATTCCTTGTAAGAAATACTTCAAGACCATAAACCCACATTCTTAGTTACTTTCAAGACAAGTGTTTCTTTAAATAAATTAGCCTTCATAACACTTCTGATTAAAATGAAAGGGTTACACAGAATCTAACATTAATGAGTTGCAATTAACAACAGTGATTTCCAGTTGATCAATTTAACACAATGGTGACCCATTCCCCATCCAAGAATGTCCAATACTGCCAATGGAAAAGGAAGATTTTAATCATCATAAATCTTAACCAAACAATTTTCCCGGTTTCGGAAGAAACTCTACATACGAAAGGAAAATGCCATCAAACGTGTTTTATTTCTTCCACTATGAATACATTGAAAATGGCTGGAACCAACTTCATGGCAGTGTTATTGTCAAAAACAGAGTAAGATCTAAGAAAATGTCATGAAGTTGGGCAAAACATTTGCCACCTAATAAAGAATTAGAATGTCATTCTATGGGTTTCAGGATCTAAAATGAATGCAGTTCTTTTGAATTTGTTCCTGCAAGCAGTGATAGATTTTTTTTGTTTTGCTCATTCAATTCATTTTCAGAAGAATTGTATCCACATTTGACATGAACTGTTCTGAATTCAGGTGACCGATTTCCAAGAAGCATTTACATCATTAAATGTGTAGGGTCCAAAGTAATTACATTGTACAATCCCTTATACATTTTTAACTCTTTCAGTGCTGGAACTGAATTTTGAAGGCTTTTGCAGAAAGTGTGGATCCAGATGAGACGCCACAGAATGTGGCGTCTCATCAGGATCCAAACTGTTTACTATTCTGATAGTATTCTTTGAAAACAAGAGGGCCAAGATGGCCCTAGTTCGCTCACCTGAGAGGAGTCGATTCATTCAATCTTTACCAAACGTCATACTTGACCTAGATATTGTCCAGACAAACATCCTGGTCAATTTTCATCATTATTGAACCAAAACTCTGGCATATGGAGTGATTTTGTTTTTGTAAGATTTGACCTAGTGACCTATATTTTGAGTTGATCCCCCTTACCAAAAATCAAACTTTGCTTACAAAAATAAATATTATGACCAAGATTTATAAAATCTGAAACAAAATTTTGACCTCTAGAGTGTTTACAAGGATTTTGTATAATTTAATGAAAATTTGGACAATCTAAAGGCAATAGTTATGGCATTAATTATGTGATATATATAAAACCAATGTTTTCACCAAGTTTCATGATGATTGGGCAAAACATGTGACTTCTAGAGTGTTTACAAGCTTTTTTTATTATATAAATATGAGAAAACTGCCCCCCCCCCCCCCCGGGCAGCCATGTTATTCATCTGACCGGAACCATTTTCAAACTCAACTCTCATATCAAGGTAAAAAATGTTCTGACCAAATTTCATGAAAATTGGGCCAAAAATGTGACTTCTAGAGTGTTCACATGTTTTCACTATATACATATAGAGAAAAATGCCCCGCCCACTGGCAGCCATGTTTTTTCACCGATCCGAACCATTGTCGAACTCGTCCAAGATATTAATAAAACCAATGTTTTTGACCAAATTTCGTGATGATTGGCCAAAAATTGTGACTTCTAGAGTGTTTACAAGGTTTCTCTATAGCCAAATAGGGAAAACTGCCACTATATACATATTAAGAAAAATGCCCCGCCCACTGGCGGCCATGTTTTTTCACCGATCTGAAACATTTTCGAACTCGTCCGAGATATCAATAAAACCAATGTTTTGACCAACTTTCATGATGATTGGACAAAAATTGTGACTTCTAGAGTGTTTAGCAGGTTTCTCTTTAGCCAAATAAGGAAAACTGCCACCCCCCGGCAGCCATGTTATTCAACTGACCGGAACCATTTTCAAACTCAACTCTCATATCAAGGAAACAAATGTTCTGACCAAATTTCATGAAAATTGGGCCAAAAACGTGACTTCTAGAGTGTTCACATGTTTTCACTATATACATATAGAGAAAAACTGCCCCGCCCACTGGCGGCCATGTTTTTTCACCGATCTGGACCATTTTCAAACTCGTCCGAGTAATCAAGAAAACCAATGTTTTGACCAACTTTCATGATGATTGGGCAAAAATTGTGACTTCTAGAGTGTTTACAAGGTTTCTCTATAGGCAAATAAGGAAAACTGCCCCATTTTTTTCAATGGACCGGAACCACTTTTAAACTCAACCAATATATCATTAAGACAAACATTTTGACAAAGTTACATGAAGATTGGACATGAAATGTGACTTCTACAGTGTTTACAAGTTTTTTCTTTTTTCTGACCTAGTGACCTAGTTTTTGCCCGGCATGACCCAGTTTCGAACTCGACCGAGATTTCATTGGGACAAAGCTTCTGACCAAGTTTCATGAAGATCGGACAATAAATGTGGCCTCTAGAGTGTTTACGAACAAATGCGGAGGGACGGACAGACAACGGACAAAGACCGGTCACAGAAGCTCACCTGAGCAATCAGGTGAGCTAAAAAAATGAAAAAAAAGTCAATTATAGAAATTCAGCAGACAACATTTTAGCAAATGACAAATTTCCCAGCATGCAAAGGATTAACAAATTAATTGTAAAATACTTGCCTGTCTCTGACATCATATTCTAAATACATTTATAGAATTTGAAGTTTATGGTTTAGATAATGGTATCACACTTAAATCATGACCTTGAGGCTGTCACGCAATACACATGAAGGCCGCGCTCTGAGAGAACCTGGATTAATGCATGCACGGAAAGTGTCATTCCAGATTAGCCTGTGCAATCTGCACATGCTAATCAGTCAGGCACAACAATTTCCACATAATCTGGATTTTTGCTTTAAATAGAGTTCCTTTTTTAACAAAAAAAACAACAAGGGTGGAAAGTGTTGTTCTTTATTAGTCTGTGTGGACGGCCAATTTGGGATTACAATTTCAGCACATGCATTGAGCATGTTTTTTTGCAGAGCAAGGCATATATCAAAGTAGGATCTGATAGGAAGCCATGAAGGATGGATGAATCACCTTTAATCTCCATCCAATTTCTCCCCATCTTATCAACTCCTCACTCCATCCAGCCTTAAAGTCCTCATAACTCCTGCAATCCAAAGGATGGATGAATCAACTTTAATCTCCATCCAATTTCTCCCCATCTTATCAACTCCTCACTCCATCCAGCCTTAAAGTCCTCATAACTCCTGCAATCCAAAGGATGGATGAATCACGTTAAATCTCCATCCTATTTCTCCCCATCTTATCAACTCCTCACTCCATCCAGCCTTCAAAGTCCTCATAACTCCTGCAATCCAAAGGATGGATGAATCACCTTAAATCTCCATCCTATTTCTCCCCATCTTATCAACTCCTCACTCCATCCAACCTTCAAAGTCCTCATAACTCCTGCAATTCAGCCATCAGTGTCTGTCAGCCATATTTCACCTGGCCAGGCCTGCTCCCAATATTCATCCAGGAAATGTCAGTCATATCTCATCAGGTCAGGCCTGCTCCCAATATTCATCCAGGAAATGTCAGCCATATCTCACCTGGCCAGGCCTTCTCCCAATATTCATACAGGAAATGTCAGCCATATCTCACCTGGCCAGGCCTGCTCCCAATTTCATCCAGGAAATGTCAGCCATATCTCAACAGGCCAGGCCTGCTCCCAATATTCATCCAGGAACTGTCAGCCATATCTCAACAGGCCAGGCCTGCTCCCAATATTCATCCAGGAAATGTCAGCCATATCTCAACAGGCCAGGCCTGCTCCCAATATTCATCCAGGAAATGTCAGCCATATCTCAACAGGCCAGGCCTGCTCCCAATATTCATCCAGGAAATGTGAGCCATATCTCAACAGGCCAGGCCTGCTCCCAATATTCATCCAGGAAATGTCAGCCATATCTCAACAGGCCAGGCCTGCTCCCAATATTCATCCAGGAAATGTCAGCCATATCTCAACTGGCCAGGCCTGCTCCCAATATTCATCCAGGAAATGTGAGCCATATCTCAACAGGCCAGGCCTGCTCCCAATATTCATCCAGGAAATATCAGCCATATCTCACCTGGTAAGGCCTGCTCCCAATATTCATCCAGGCAATGTCAGCCATATCTCACCAGGCCAGGCCTGCTCCCAATATTCATCCAGGAAATGTCAGCCATATCTCACCAGGCCAGGCCGGCTCCCAATATTCATCCAGGAAATGTCAGCCATATCTCACCTGGCCAGGCCTGCTCCCAATATTCATCCAGGAAATGTCAGCCATATCTCACCTGGCCTCCTCCCAATATTCATCCAGGAAATGTCAGCCATATCTCACCTGGCCAGGCCTGCTCCCAATATTCATCCAGGAAATGTCAGCCATATCTCACCTGGCCAGGCCTGCTCCCGATATTCATCCAGGAAATGTCATCCATATCTTACCAGGCCAGGCCTGCTCCCAATATTCATCCAGGAAATGTTAGCCATATCTCACCTGGCAAGGCCTGCTCCCAATATTCATCCAGGAAATGTCAGCCATATCTCACCTGGCCAGGTCTGCTCCCAATATTCATCTAGGAAATGTCAGCCATATCTCACCTGGCCAGGCCTGCTCCCAATATTCATCCAGGAAAAGTCAGGCCAGTTGCCTGCCTGCTATGTCAGCAATCCATCAAGAACATATGTCTGCCACTGATAGGGGGCACCAAGATGGTTCCCTGGCCCACAGCATAATGCAGCAAAAAATATTTTCCAGACACACTTGATTGCAATCTCAATCTTAGATTGTACTTAAATGTAAATTTTAAACTCATTCATAAATAACAATTCTATGAAGAAAGATGCCAAAACATGATGTGTTTGTGAAACACTTTGCACTTATATATTTGACTTTTGACCTTGAAAGATGATCTTGACCTTGACCTTTCACCACTCAAAATGTGCAGCCCCATGAGATACACATGCATGCCAAATATCAAGTTGCTATCTTCAATATTGCAAAAGTTATGGCCAATGATAAAGTTTGACACAAACAAACCAACAAACCAATAAACAAAAACCGACACACCAATAAACAAAGAGGGCAAAAACAATATGTCCCCCCCCCCCCGGTATAGACTGGGGGACATAATAAAAGCTAACTAGAACAAACAAATGTGTTGACTTGATATCCCCTGCCAATAAATGTTATTTAAGAAATTGTTTGTGTATGGTTCTTGAGCATGGCACTTTTCCTTATTGATATCTATACACCTATGAAGTTTCATGCCGAAATCTTGTATATTATCAGAGATATGGTCTTCAAAAGTTACATCATTCAAAAAACAAAGGGTGATAACTCTTGTTAAAGAAAGTGTACAATCATGGTTCTTGTACAAAACACTTTTCCTCATTGATATCTATATAACCATGAAGCTTCATGCTGAAATCGTACTTCTGAGACCCTGCAAAGTTTGTGACAGACGGTGCATTCTTAGCCAATTAGGTTTACCAAAACTATAAATACTATTTCCAGTTTGTCGACATTTCAAACAGCAAAAACTTGCAGACCCATTGTTTAAACAAGCATTTTAGATAAATATCAGCTTATAAAACAGCTATTAAGCAAGCACTTAAAAGTAATTTAAATCATTTACAGAGTCATGACAAATTAAAAAAAATATACCTTAATAACTGCAAATAATGAAAAATGGTAATTGTAGAGCAAGACGATTAAGTAAAGAATGCAAGCCAACCCCAATATGCACTGACAAATGGTATCAATCAAAATAACCAATGACTGCTCGCTGAGCCAGAAATATTGTTTACAGGCGGAGCGATTTTATGAAAGAGGAGATTTTAATCTGGAGATTTCCACGGGAGATTAGACTGTGTCACCTACCACAGTTTAGGAAGAGTAACATGGATCCCCATCGAGACTGCCTGGCGTTTGCCACAGTAGACTGGTATCTTAGAAGACTTGGGTGGTAAACATCATAAAGTTTCGAACTTAAAATACGTTTTAGTTTGATTGTTTTGTGTTAAATGCCAGAATTGTTCAGTCAGACACTTTGGAGTCCATTTCATGGGTAAAACCCGGAATCTCTATAGTCTCTCTGTAGTCTGCTAGGAAAGTGGTTTTGATAAGAAATTTGACGGCAATATCAAATTAAAACTTATTGATCCTAAATTGATTGTTATTATGTTGGGTTCAGAGAGGAAGTTTTGAGTCCATTTTTTGTGAAAATAAAGTATAATGTCCAATATAGTGACAGAAGGGTCATCAAACAACCCTGCTTTATTGTACACTCTTTTCCAACAAAATTTAATACAGTCCACAAATGTTCTGTTCAATAAGTTTTGTTAAGACCAAGTAAATAGTTGGTAAACATGACTGTGTGTGATTTAACAACTGGACAAAAAGGTTATTGACAAAACGATTTTGTTTAGCCTTGACTCTGTATCCTATAAGAGAAAGCCGTATTTTAGGTGATATGTTAGTAGGTTCTTTTTATAGTACGGTACCACTTTCACTAATTAATCAAGAGCCTTATAAAAACTCTAACTGGTCATTATTAATCAACAAAGTCAGTTCTATTTTGATATTGGACATAGTGTTCAAATGGCATAACATGGAGAGTAATGAGTCAGTCTGAACAGCACCTCCATAACCTGCCGACCCTAAACTGGAAAAAAGGAACTCATTCCTTGTAAGAAATACTTCAAGACCATAAACCCACATTCTTAGTTACTTTCAAGACAAGTGTTTCTTTAAATAAATTAGCCTTCATAACACTTCTGATTAAAATGAAAGGGTTACACAGAATCTAACATTAATGAGTTGCAATTAACAACAGTGATTTCCAGTTGATCAATTTAACACAATGGTGACCCATTCCCCATCCAAGAATGTCCAATACTGCCAATGGAAAAGGAAGATTTTAATCATCATAAATCTTAACCAAACAATTTTCCCGGTTTCGGAAGAAACTCTACATACGAAAGGAAAATGCCATCAAACGTGTTTTATTTCTTCCACTATGAATACATTGAAAATGGCTGGAACCAACTTCATGGCAGTGTTATTGTCAAAAACAGAGTAAGATCTAAGAAAATGTCATGAAGTTGGGCAAAACATTTGCCACCTAATAAAGAATTAGAATGTCATTCTATGGGTTTCAGGATCTAAAATGAATGCAGTTCTTTTGAATTTGTTCCTGCAAGCAGTGATAGATTTTTTTTGTTTTGCTCATTCAATTCATTTTCAGAAGAATTGTATCCACATTTGACATGAACTGTTCTGAATTCAGGTGACCGATTTCCAAGAAGCATTTACATCATTAAATGTGTAGGGTCCAAAGTAATTACATTGTACAATCCCTTATACATTTTTAACTCTTTCAGTGCTGGAACTGAATTTTGAAGGCTTTTGCAGAAAGTGTGGATCCAGATGAGACGCCACAGAATGTGGCGTCTCATCAGGATCCAAACTGTTTACTATTCTGATAGTATTCTTTGAAAACAAGAGGGCCAAGATGGCCCTAGTTCGCTCACCTGAGAGGAGTCGATTCATTCAATCTTTACCAAACGTCATACTTGACCTAGATATTGTCCAGACAAACATCCTGGTCAATTTTCATCATTATTGAACCAAAACTCTGGCATATGGAGTGATTTTGTTTTTGTAAGATTTGACCTAGTGACCTATATTTTGAGTTGATCCCCCTTACCAAAAATCAAACTTTGCTTACAAAAATAAATATTATGACCAAGATTTATAAAATCTGAAACAAAATTTTGACCTCTAGAGTGTTTACAAGGATTTTGTATAATTTAATGAAAATTTGGACAATCTAAAGGCAATAGTTATGGCATTAATTATGTGATATATATAAAACCAATGTTTTCACCAAGTTTCATGATGATTGGGCAAAACATGTGACTTCTAGAGTGTTTACAAGCTTTTTTTATTATATAAATATGAGAAAACTGCCCCCCCCCCCCCGGGCAGCCATGTTATTCATCTGACCGGAACCATTTTCAAACTCAACTCTCATATCAAGGTAAAAAATGTTCTGACCAAATTTCATGAAAATTGGGCCAAAAATGTGACTTCTAGAGTGTTCACATGTTTTCACTATATACATATAGAGAAAAATGCCCCGCCCACTGGCAGCCATGTTTTTTCACCGATCCGAACCATTGTCGAACTCGTCCAAGATATTAATAAAACCAATGTTTTTGACCAAATTTCGTGATGATTGGCCAAAAATTGTGACTTCTAGAGTGTTTACAAGGTTTCTCTATAGCCAAATAGGGAAAACTGCCACTATATACATATTAAGAAAAATGCCCCGCCCACTGGCGGCCATGTTTTTTCACCGATCTGAAACATTTTCGAACTCGTCCGAGATATCAATAAAACCAATGTTTTGACCAACTTTCATGATGATTGGACAAAAATTGTGACTTCTAGAGTGTTTAGCAGGTTTCTCTTTAGCCAAATAAGGAAAACTGCCACCCCCCGGCAGCCATGTTATTCAACTGACCGGAACCATTTTCAAACTCAACTCTCATATCAAGGAAACAAATGTTCTGACCAAATTTCATGAAAATTGGGCCAAAAACGTGACTTCTAGAGTGTTCACATGTTTTCACTATATACATATAGAGAAAAACTGCCCCGCCCACTGGCGGCCATGTTTTTTCACCGATCTGGACCATTTTCAAACTCGTCCGAGTAATCAAGAAAACCAATGTTTTGACCAACTTTCATGATGATTGGGCAAAAATTGTGACTTCTAGAGTGTTTACAAGGTTTCTCTATAGGCAAATAAGGAAAACTGCCCCATTTTTTTCAATGGACCGGAACCACTTTTAAACTCAACCAATATATCATTAAGACAAACATTTTGACAAAGTTACATGAAGATTGGACATGAAATGTGACTTCTACAGTGTTTACAAGTTTTTTCTTTTTTCTGACCTAGTGACCTAGTTTTTGCCCGGCATGACCCAGTTTCGAACTCGACCGAGATTTCATTGGGACAAAGCTTCTGACCAAGTTTCATGAAGATCGGACAATAAATGTGGCCTCTAGAGTGTTTACGAACAAATGCGGAGGGACGGACAGACAACGGACAAAGACCGGTCACAGAAGCTCACCTGAGCAATCAGGTGAGCTAAAAAAATGAAAAAAAAGTCAATTATAGAAATTCAGCAGACAACATTTTAGCAAATGACAAATTTCCCAGCATGCAAAGGATTAACAAATTAATTGTAAAATACTTGCCTGTCTCTGACATCATATTCTAAATACATTTATAGAATTTGAAGTTTATGGTTTAGATAATGGTATCACACTTAAATCATGACCTTGAGGCTGTCACGCAATACACATGAAGGCCGCGCTCTGAGAGAACCTGGATTAATGCATGCACGGAAAGTGTCATTCCAGATTAGCCTGTGCAATCTGCACATGCTAATCAGTCAGGCACAACAATTTCCACATAATCTGGATTTTTGCTTTAAATAGAGTTCCTTTTTTAACAAAAAAAACAACAAGGGTGGAAAGTGTTGTTCTTTATTAGTCTGTGTGGACGGCCAATTTGGGATTACAATTTCAGCACATGCATTGAGCATGTTTTTTTGCAGAGCAAGGCATATATCAAAGTAGGATCTGATAGGAAGCCATGAAGGATGGATGAATCACCTTTAATCTCCATCCAATTTCTCCCCATCTTATCAACTCCTCACTCCATCCAGCCTTAAAGTCCTCATAACTCCTGCAATCCAAAGGATGGATGAATCAACTTTAATCTCCATCCAATTTCTCCCCATCTTATCAACTCCTCACTCCATCCAGCCTTAAAGTCCTCATAACTCCTGCAATCCAAAGGATGGATGAATCACGTTAAATCTCCATCCTATTTCTCCCCATCTTATCAACTCCTCACTCCATCCAGCCTTCAAAGTCCTCATAACTCCTGCAATCCAAAGGATGGATGAATCACCTTAAATCTCCATCCTATTTCTCCCCATCTTATCAACTCCTCACTCCATCCAACCTTCAAAGTCCTCATAACTCCTGCAATTCAGCCATCAGTGTCTGTCAGCCATATTTCACCTGGCCAGGCCTGCTCCCAATATTCATCCAGGAAATGTCAGTCATATCTCATCAGGTCAGGCCTGCTCCCAATATTCATCCAGGAAATGTCAGCCATATCTCACCTGGCCAGGCCTTCTCCCAATATTCATACAGGAAATGTCAGCCATATCTCACCTGGCCAGGCCTGCTCCCAATTTCATCCAGGAAATGTCAGCCATATCTCAACAGGCCAGGCCTGCTCCCAATATTCATCCAGGAACTGTCAGCCATATCTCAACAGGCCAGGCCTGCTCCCAATATTCATCCAGGAAATGTCAGCCATATCTCAACAGGCCAGGCCTGCTCCCAATATTCATCCAGGAAATGTCAGCCATATCTCAACAGGCCAGGCCTGCTCCCAATATTCATCCAGGAAATGTGAGCCATATCTCAACAGGCCAGGCCTGCTCCCAATATTCATCCAGGAAATGTCAGCCATATCTCAACAGGCCAGGCCTGCTCCCAATATTCATCCAGGAAATGTCAGCCATATCTCAACTGGCCAGGCCTGCTCCCAATATTCATCCAGGAAATGTGAGCCATATCTCAACAGGCCAGGCCTGCTCCCAATATTCATCCAGGAAATATCAGCCATATCTCACCTGGTAAGGCCTGCTCCCAATATTCATCCAGGCAATGTCAGCCATATCTCACCAGGCCAGGCCTGCTCCCAATATTCATCCAGGAAATGTCAGCCATATCTCACCAGGCCAGGCCGGCTCCCAATATTCATCCAGGAAATGTCAGCCATATCTCACCTGGCCAGGCCTGCTCCCAATATTCATCCAGGAAATGTCAGCCATATCTCACCTGGCCTCCTCCCAATATTCATCCAGGAAATGTCAGCCATATCTCACCTGGCCAGGCCTGCTCCCAATATTCATCCAGGAAATGTCAGCCATATCTCACCTGGCCAGGCCTGCTCCCGATATTCATCCAGGAAATGTCATCCATATCTTACCAGGCCAGGCCTGCTCCCAATATTCATCCAGGAAATGTTAGCCATATCTCACCTGGCAAGGCCTGCTCCCAATATTCATCCAGGAAATGTCAGCCATATCTCACCTGGCCAGGTCTGCTCCCAATATTCATCTAGGAAATGTCAGCCATATCTCACCTGGCCAGGCCTGCTCCCAATATTCATCCAGGAAAAGTCAGGCCAGTTGCCTGCCTGCTATGTCAGCAATCCATCAAGAACATATGTCTGCCACTGATAGGGGGCACCAAGATGGTTCCCTGGCCCACAGCATAATGCAGCAAAAAATATTTTCCAGACACACTTGATTGCAATCTCAATCTTAGATTGTACTTAAATGTAAATTTTAAACTCATTCATAAATAACAATTCTATGAAGAAAGATGCCAAAACATGATGTGTTTGTGAAACACTTTGCACTTATATATTTGACTTTTGACCTTGAAAGATGATCTTGACCTTGACCTTTCACCACTCAAAATGTGCAGCCCCATGAGATACACATGCATGCCAAATATCAAGTTGCTATCTTCAATATTGCAAAAGTTATGGCCAATGATAAAGTTTGACACAAACAAACCAACAAACCAATAAACAAAAACCGACACACCAATAAACAAAGAGGGCAAAAACAATATGTCCCCCCCCCCCCCGGTATAGACTGGGGGACATAATAAAAGCTAACTAGAACAAACAAATGTGTTGACTTGATATCCCCTGCCAATAAATGTTATTTAAGAAATTGTTTGTGTATGGTTCTTGAGCATGGCACTTTTCCTTATTGATATCTATACACCTATGAAGTTTCATGCCGAAATCTTGTATATTATCAGAGATATGGTCTTCAAAAGTTACATCATTCAAAAAACAAAGGGTGATAACTCTTGTTAAAGAAAGTGTACAATCATGGTTCTTGTACAAAACACTTTTCCTCATTGATATCTATATAACCATGAAGCTTCATGCTGAAATCGTACTTCTGAGACCCTGCAAAGTTTGTGACAGACGGTGCATTCTTAGCCAATTAGGTTTACCAAAACTATAAATACTATTTCCAGTTTGTCGACATTTCAAACAGCAAAAACTTGCAGACCCATTGTTTAAACAAGCATTTTAGATAAATATCAGCTTATAAAACAGCTATTAAGCAAGCACTTAAAAGTAATTTAAATCATTTACAGAGTCATGACAAATTAAAAAAAATATACCTTAATAACTGCAAATAATGAAAAATGGTAATTGTAGAGCAAGACGATTAAGTAAAGAATGCAAGCCAACCCCAATATGCACTGACAAATGGTATCAATCAAAATAACCAATGACTGCTCGCTGAGCCAGAAATATTGTTTACAGGCGGAGCGATTTTATGAAAGAGGAGATTTTAATCTGGAGATTTCCACGGGAGATTAGACTGTGTCACCTACCACAGTTTAGGAAGAGTAACATGGATCCCCATCGAGACTGCCTGGCGTTTGCCACAGTAGACTGGTATCTTAGAAGACTTGGGTGGTAAACATCATAAAGTTTCGAACTTAAAATACGTTTTAGTTTGATTGTTTTGTGTTAAATGCCAGAATTGTTCAGTCAGACACTTTGGAGTCCATTTCATGGGTAAAACCCGGAATCTCTATAGTCTCTCTGTAGTCTGCTAGGAAAGTGGTTTTGATAAGAAATTTGACGGCAATATCAAATTAAAACTTATTGATCCTAAATTGATTGTTATTATGTTGGGTTCAGAGAGGAAGTTTTGAGTCCATTTTTTGTGAAAATAAAGTATAATGTCCAATATAGTGACAGAAGGGTCATCAAACAACCCTGCTTTATTGTACACTCTTTTCCAACAAAATTTAATACAGTCCACAAATGTTCTGTTCAATAAGTTTTGTTAAGACCAAGTAAATAGTTGGTAAACATGACTGTGTGTGATTTAACAACTGGACAAAAAGGTTATTGACAAAACGATTTTGTTTAGCCTTGACTCTGTATCCTATAAGAGAAAGCCGTATTTTAGGTGATATGTTAGTAGGTTCTTTTTATAGTACGGTACCACTTTCACTAATTAATCAAGAGCCTTATAAAAACTCTAACTGGTCATTATTAATCAACAAAGTCAGTTCTATTTTGATATTGGACATAGTGTTCAAATGGCATAACATGGAGAGTAATGAGTCAGTCTGAACAGCACCTCCATAACGTGGAGAGTAATGAGTCAGTCTGAAAAGCACCTTGCATAACATGGAGAGTAATGAGTCAGTCTGAACAGCACCTCGCATAACGTGGAGAGTAATGAGTCAGTCTGAACAGCACCTCGCATAACATGGAGAGTAATGAGTCAGTCTGAACAGCACCTCGCATAACATGGAGAGTAATGAGTCAGTCTGAACAGCACCTCGCATAACATGGAGAGTAATGAGTCAGTCTGAACAGCACCTCCATTAACCCCTTACCACTCAGAAGCGCACTTTGATACATTTGAAGTCCCTTAGAATTTTTTTTTTTTTTAATCCTTTCTTAATAGATTCAAGTTTTTAGACTTCATTTCCAATCCTAAGATACTAATGAGTAGCAAACAGCATAAGACCTTAACAGACTGCGAGTTACGCGCTAGCTGTTCTAATTTTATGCTGGTTTCAAAAGCCGTTTTCATTTTACTTTTGAGTGGGGAAGGATTAACCTGCACACAAATAAGACTCTCTCCATCTATTTGTTTATAAGAAGTTTTTAGTCCAAATTTTTTAAGAAAGTCAATTGGATTATGCAACCATTCTCTATTATGTTACACAATGCACGTTTTATGTGGAAAAAAGGAAAACATTAATATCTTAATATTTGCATGGAAACCGGTGAAACCGGTCGGGGACAATAAGAATATGACATTATGTCAAATTTACATTTTCCATTGTCTGCTTAAATTAAGTGAATAATACTATTTTGTCAGTAGCCAATACCCACTCTGGCCTTGTTTTCTTCTAATAAACTGACAAACCTTATTTCCATCCTTAATGTTATTGGAAAGCCATTTTCTCCCACTGAGGGAGTCCCTTGAGGCAAAATAAAATCACTTCTCAATCAATATTGCAGAGACCAATGCTTCCCAGTTCCTCAACCTTTAATTGCTGATTATAAGAAAGTTATCATGAATATTAAACTTCATTTGTGTAATAACCATATGATTTAGTCTTCCCCCACAGAGTCCATTAAGATCTCACTGTGTAATTTAGCAAGCTTTAAAAGCCTAATCAGTGCATCTTTAATAAGGCCACAATTAAAATATTGTTGGTTTGCCCTTTACCGACCCTAAATTTTACAGGTGGGTAGGTAGGTAGGAAAATTATTTTATTTTATTTGAGAAATTATATTTTTTATACACTTATAGTCTATAAATATTTAAACACTGTTATTAAAGCACTGTTGCAGTGTACGAAGCCCTATATAGCTTAACATTATCTTGTTTGCTGTTTCTTGCATATATTAATATCAAATGCATGTTTGTGTGTTATGACATTAAATATTTGTTCATAATATGATGTTAATTGCTCAAATGCATTTGCAATTATTTAACAGCCAGACAGCTTTTATTTTTAACTTAAACCTTTCCCTTAAATTGCGCTTAATTAGCATGCAACAAGCATTGAAGGAGTGTAGAAAGACAGCCCTAAGCCTTTAATGGAAAAATTCAGACATGGCGAAAGACCGTCACATTTTACAGGCCACACTTGCCTACCAGGAGAAACAATTCACAGGCCAGTTGAAATTTTTACAGGCCTCAATTTTAAGTGTTTGACCGGTTAGTGCATAGTCTCGGCATGGCAAAGTAAATTCATAAAAGGGCAAACTGAACATTATTATAAAGCATGATTTCTTCTTGAATGCTCTGAGCTTTTATGAGTACATACGTACAGCTCAGAGGGTCAATAGCTGGGAGTTGTATAATTGCAACTAACATAAGCATGAAAACTTGATCTAGGGAAATAAATTAAGGGTGTTTGTGGATATATTAACGCTTTAAAACATATATACTTGAGTGTTGTCGATGTATTTAGCTAAGAGACATTAATATATTAAATAAGTTTACCTTTACATATCCATTTCACTAACATGCCATTACAGTAAACTGTTTAGTGTGGCAAACATAATAAAGCAGAATATGCACATGAATCTGATTAAACACAGATCCACTTGCATGTAAATCAAATCATGTTTGTCTTTTATTTTGCATTTTCGAACGATAATCCTGTAACTGTTAAATGTATTTTTCCTTGCGAGTAGACTGCATTCCAATTTTCAAACACTTGTGCTGTGACATTCAGTTCATACATTAAAAAAAAAAAGAGTTTTATTTGTATCTAAAACGTATGCTCCATCGTAGAATGACACGCTCTTTTCATTAATCCATACTAATTATATGATGTCCGTCGTAAATTCGATAGTCATTTGTTCTCGCTGAGAATCGTTATTTCTTTTAATTGTCCGCCGTCTTGGATCACGTTAACAGCATGTGTACAACAAACGTAAACTCGTATATGTCCGACTACTTTCGCGAACCAATAGTTAAGTATGATGTCATTCGGCCATTTTCACGGAACACCGCCGATCGCGATGCTGGTTATAGACGCTTGCATTAATGTCTATATTGGGGCGTATGAAATTCCAACCATCGGAGCGACCTTGATCGGTCAGGGGCGATAATAATAGACAGGGATATAAATACGCGTATGAATAAATATTGCTGTCGGCTCTTTTATGATGGTCGAAAAAAAACGAAAATAAAAAAAATACGTTTTCAGAAATCGCAATAAAAATTTTTGGGTCGGGGGTTAAAAAGTGGGTCGGTCGGTAAAAGGCAAACAAACTCAATTTTAATTTAGACCTAACAAGAGCACAGCATAACGGGTGCCACGCTCGGCTGCGGGTGCAGTTTTGAATAAATGAAAGCTTGACAGAATTTTTTAATTTTTTTTACAGGTCACAGTGACCTTTGACCTAGTGACCCTAAAAAGGGTGTGGCGTGTAGAACTCATCAAGGTGCATCTACATATGAAGTTTCAAAGTTGTAGGTTGAAGCACTTTCATTTTACAGCCAATGTTCAAAACCTTAACAAACCTTGACACGGATTGCGGACACGACGAGCTGGCTATGACAATACCTCGGGTTTTCTCCGAAAACAGCTGAGCTAAAAATAGGATTTTGAAACTGTGAACTATAAATAGCCTTTTTGGTGCAAAAAGGTACCATGTGACATTGAAATTTCATGTCACATGATACATTTTTTCACGAATGGGGCAAAATGTTGTTTCATGTTTGTAGGCATATTAATAAAAAAACAAGATGTGTTTGTGAAACACTGTGTCCCCATATATTTGACCTTTGACCTTGAAGGATGACCTTGACCTTTCACCACTCAAAATGTGCAGCTCAATGAGATACAAATGCATGCCAAATATCAAGTTGCTATCTTCAATATTTCAAAAGTTATGGCCAATGTTAAAGTTGAAAGCAAACAAACAAACCAACTAACAGACAGGGCAAAAACAATATGTCCCCCAGTATAGCCTGGGGGACATAAAAATCTCATTTATCACTGGATTCATTTTCATCAATTCTCAGGCTGTAAGCAAAAACTAAATAATATTCTTGAGAATGTTTTTTTAATTGCACAATACAATTCAATATGACATAAAATTTCATACCTGTAACTACACAATTTTTCATTTAGAACAATTTAATAATGACATAGTAAAAGCATATATTTAACACTGAACGTATTTACTGGGCTCGAAGTCAATTTTTTAATCTTTACTCTAAGATTGAGTTGGTTAATACGGGCCCTAGTTGAGAACTCCTAGACTAAATTGAGCAGAGGACTCCATGACTAAAATAAGTCCTTGAAAATCTCAGAGCTAGGTCACAAAATCTCAGAGTTAGGTCACAAAATCTCAGATCTGGGTCACAAAATTTCAGAGCTAGGTCACAAAATCTCAGATCTGGGTCACAAAATCTCAGAGCTAGGTCACAAAATCTCAGATCTGGGTCACAAAATCTCAATCTGGTCACAAAATCTCAGAGCTAGGTCACAAAATCTCAGACTTGGGTAACAAAATCTCAGAGCTAGGTCACAAATCTCAGATCTTATAGGTCACAAAATCTTATCTTAGAGCTAAGTCACAAAATCTCAGAGCTAGGTCACCAGTACGCCTAGTACTGCTTTGTCACAAGCATAACATGAATTGCCATTGCATACTTTCAAGGGCACATTACTAAGGGATAACTGGATCACTGATGATATTTGTGAAGTTTCAATAGAATCACCTGAAAAATGTAGAAGTAATTTCTACAAAAACAACAATGTGACTCCGATATACCATCTCTCAAACTTCATTTGCAAGGGCATAAACAGTTGTTCACTTACATGTCTCCAACCTTTCCCACTTTGAAGCAAAGTAAAATGGCTACACTGCAACGCTGATATATCGCGGTTGATGGGGATCAAATATCGCGAGCGCGATATATCCGGCGCACGATATAACTCGAGAAATGTCTAACTTAATTGTATTGCAGTTAATTTGTCGAATTTTCCCAATGTTTTCATTTTATATACGGCGCTGCTACATATTTGTATAGTAATAATTGCAAACCAATTCTACAATAAACATTTTCATAACTACATACGTATCTGTATTTATCATAAAAACCAAAATGTAAATTATATTTTTTATTTTCATGTACGTTCGCTCGCGAATCAGCTAAAAAGAAAAATGTAAAAAAATGTATTGTGCATAGCTTCGAATTTACCCTTATAAATAGTCCTAATGAAGGAAATGAAACAACGTAACTGCAACGATACAGCGTGTTTGAATTATATTTTATTAGGAGGAAATGTCAATGCCACATAATTCGCAAGATACCGCGGTACTTGAGTTGAAATTTACAACGAACCTTTTAATGGAAATTAAATTATCTCAATGTCGTACCCGCTACGAAATTTGTATTTACAAATAAATACACCCACGCCAATTTTCGCGCGCTTTTTATCAGAACAAAGAAATTCATAACCAGTACAGAAATGTAATGATTTATATACCAGTAAACTGCCATTATTAATTTGCAATTACACTAATTGGTTATTTCTTAACTGTTAAAAACAACTCCAGCTGTGTGTAAACAACACTGTCACCAATAGATTGTTTTTCACGCTTCACTGCATGCCAAAGTAAGCCGCTAAAAATAGGGTGTAAATACTAGCTAGAATCGTTTTTTTGCTTAAGTTCTCAGATTAAAACATGTCATTTAGTGATCATGCTCATCAGATTTTTGGGAGCCATAGCCAAAGCGCGATATATTGGACAGCGCGATATACCGGTCCGCGATATATCGGCATTGCAGTGTTTTTGCAAACAGCGTAAAACCAGAACAGCCTGCGAGTAACTTGCAGTCTGTTCAGGTTTTATACTATTTGCTGCTCTAAGGGTTGGAAATGAAGTCTTTAAAACTTGAATCTAGTAAGAAAGGTCTTTAATTAAATATAACTTTCTAAGGGACTACAAACACATCAAAAATAGGCATTTCAGTGGTAAAGGATTAAAGTAGCTGAAGAACAAGAGCTGTGTCTGTGAAACACTATGCCCCCTACTGCGCTTTGAAGCCATATATTTTACCTTTGACCTTGAAGGATGACCTTGACCTTTCACCACTAAAAATGTGCAGCTCCATGAGATACACATGCATGCCAAATATCAAGTTGCTATCTTCAATAATGCAAAAGTTATTGAAAAACTTTAACCAAGGTTAAAGTTTTGGGACACACAATAAATGACAGACAGGCCAAAGATAAGCCTGCAGGCTGGGCATGCAATATGTCACCTGCTAAGTCTATCAACTCAATACTAGTAAATATCTTTCAGGACAAGCAAATTTACAACTTCATAGTCTGATCAGTACAAAGATAGTGAGAGTCACTTTGTGTTTCCAGGAACAAATCCAATCACAGCAGAATATTACAACTATTAGTTTCAGAAAAAAATGCTTTTCAACATCAGTAAATGCAGGGCAAGCAGATTAAACTGCAGGGCAAGTGGATTGTCAGGCCTTCTTGCCCTGCAAGGTGAGTGGCCTGGCAAAATTCTTCATGTTGGACAAAATGCCAACAGAGAGTCAATATCAACTTCATGTTAAACATCTTCCAACCCAAAACTTAGCTCCAGTCACTTTGTTTGAAGTCATGGGCGTCCGCACATAGGGGCAAATGGGGTCTGCTGACCCCCCTGAAAAATCGGTGAGCGAAAAAGATAGTTGAATATGGAAAAATCTAAACGTGTACACTTATGATTCCTGAATTGAACAATTTGGGTCAGAATGACCCCAATAGTTAGTTTCACACGAACATCAATTTACATGTAAACAAGTCATGGATGCGGTTATTGCACAATTTATTTACTCTCAAAACATTGTTTTAAACATGATTCATTCGTGCGAAATCGAGGGGAGAAGTAAATCAATTAACATTTATTCAGTCCCTGAATAGGAAGTGAAGGCGACGTGGGTCTCTGCCGAATTTCTCGATGATTTTTTGAATAAACATATTCTTGTTGGTGTTGATCCGATCCCTGTGAACGCTTTTCATGCATAATCCTGTCAGAGCCTGTTGTCGTACATGGTTGATCTTAGCCATGTCTTGACTCGTCTCAGTGTGCTAAATGATCGTAATCCACCGTACAAGTGGTGGCGGGCAGGGTCAGTAATTTGATCATTGCCTCACGCAAGGCCGGAAACAAATCTGTTTTTACCAAGTCAACAAAATCTTACTCATTATGTTTGATGGATTCCTTCTTGTTCATGCTGTACCATGACATTGCGTCTTGTTCAAAATTATCGATTTGATAAAATTTGTCGATGGTTCGAACTGTATCTGATCGATCGAAATGTTTGATGTGGTTCGGATGGAGTTGATATAACATGAATGCAGGCATATTAGATTCTGAAAATCGGCTTCCTAGAGACTGGATCAGTGAGTCCATGTACGGAATATAAATGGTGCGTCGATAGTATTCTTCACTGGTTCCACCAACATTTGCTTGGTGTACTTGGTGTTGCCGTGGTATTGTCGTTGTAACACCAATATCTTCGGCTGTTTTAATGCGGAACCGAATATATCCTCCACGAAAATTGAATCCGCATTTTCTAGATGATTGGTGAACATCGATGTCAGATTATCAACGTGTTTTTTGACACTGATCATTTCTAATTGAACAACCTGAAATGCTTGCGTGATAGGCTCTAAAATGGCTGAATATTTGGCTATTATGTGGAGCGTTATCAAAAATGTTGCCGTTCCACTTGCCGTCCATAGCTGATGTGCGATCTGTTGTCCTTTCGTATTCTGTTCGTTTTGCTTTAAATATTCTGAATGACGGCGTATTTCGATGAAATGGTTAGCGAAGATTCGTCTGCTTTTTTGCTTTGCAGTCCACCTTGTTTTGCTTTACAATCGTGTGTTCGAAACTAGCCGTCTTCTCTTAAGGCTCTCTCTGAAATACTTAATGATTGCTTTCACAGTTCCTAAGGTATTACGTTCGTCAGAAACTGTATTTAGATTCTATATGAGAAAAGTCACTATGATCAAAGGTGAGAACAATAGGAATAACCCACTCCAATACTGCCAATTTATCCATTCTAAATCCTAACACGTAACCTTCCAGATATACTTCATGATGCACCATTATCTGGTCTTATTCTCAAAATTGTCTACGCCTCCAGCGGCAAAGGGGGAGAAGCCCCCTTGACCCCCACTAGGATCATTTCTGCGGACGCCCATGTTTGAAGTCCCTGACCCAAATTGCGACTACTGTATTCTTTTTCAGCTCAATAACAATGAGATGTTTCAATTTTGGGGGGAAAAACATGTTTTTGTGAAACCTTATACTTGATCCCACAGGACTTCAAGTGAAAGTAGGGCCCACCATGTATTCAGGGCCGATAATGTCTGTAACCATATCCGACCTCTGTCATAAATCCCCCATATCTGACACCAGCCATTGCTCAAACCCACCCACTTAGTGACTCTCAATCTATTCTGAGGTTGAGACATAACTAATTTTTCATTTGGCTCAAGTTTGTTTTGAAAATCATGAAGAAGTCAATTTAAGTAACAAAAAAGATTCCAACAGTAAATCTGACACTAACTTTCCGAGGAACTTGCACACAAATTGTATGACTTTTTTTAATAATTATTATTAATACTATTTTATTATTATTATATTTTTTTATTTTTTTTATTAATGTATTAATTAATTTATATATTATTTATGACCGTATTATAGTGTTGCTGTCATTGTTATTGTTGTTCTCGCTGCTGTTTTATTTTTAGTAAATAAATAATTGATTGTAATGTAGCACTTGTAATTTAAATATATTATTTCCAGCCGAACTAGAGCTACCTTCAAAATGGTTTAACCTTAAGTGACCTTGCTTTCAAGTATGTTAAGCAAGACAAGCAAGTAGAATGCCCTCTTATGGTAAACTGGACAACAATTTCCAACTGGGATAATTGCAAAATTATCTGCAATAAACTTGTCCATTAATCATTATAATGTATGGGGCAGGCTATTCTATATAAATTTGATATTTATTAAATGTCATCCATGGACAAATTTGCCATGAAAGGTATTGTTTAAACTCAGTTGTTATTTTGATAGAATTTGCTTAACATGTTTGCTTTATTTAATTGCATGTTTAAACTGTTTTCAAAAGTTTTCAAGTTTATTGTTGTCATAATGTGGGTACAATTATTATATAAAATGGTAAAACAAAACATTTTTCTAAATGTCAGTTATTCCATTATAATACGCTTTTTTAAGTTTAAAATAACTATAAATACATTTCACTTTGTTTAAGCAATAAACTCCAGCCATCTTTAAAATTATTAAGATGACAGATAAATCACAAAAATGTGAAAAATATTTGTATCACACGTTCTTATTACAACCTACAACCAAATTACAGCAATTCAATTAAACACTTATCTATGCCCTACTGCCAATAACCAAATCTAGATGTATATGCACGGCCGACTCATTTTGTAAATGAAATAACGCTGATTGCGAAAAGCAAAAGATATAATTTATGATATGTCACTCTTAATACAATAGCTAACTACCAGTCCATTTATGCGAGATCCGAGCCAGTCCACCGGTTGCATTGTACCAGCGATTTGACACACGTCAATTAGGTCCTGTCATCAACATTTTTGCATGCCACATTGAAATTGGACACGAGTTTGACAATCAAGAAATTTGAGTCCATGTCGACTTGGTCAATAAATTACTGAAGCGTATGTAAACATACATAATATATCATGTGGGAGCAAACAAAAGTTATTTTTGCCTACTTGGTGCGACCGGAAAGGCCAAACAAAAAATACTTGCGTTATGATTTGGTGTGTGACAAAAATTGTGTCCTCAATTGTGAAGGCAATATGGGCTAAGCCTTGCCATATGAATCACAATACTATTTGTTAAGTGGTTAATAACACTTCTGGGGCATGTAATAATATTATAGTCCATAGAAATACTCATAGAATGGCAGATACTTTGAAATCACGCTCAATATTGAAAAAACATGTGTGAGAATAAAATACTGTGAACATGTTAATTTGATCTTGTTTTTTAAGTGAACTTTAACTATTGGACAAGCATTGTTTTTATTGTTTTACTTAATCACTGCTGAGCAAAACCTCAACAGGAGATGTTTTCCTGAAAGTCTAAAACAGCAGCTATGCTACAGACAGATTGACAATCAAATAAAAATTATATCTTAAACAAATGTCATCAGCAATTAGACATCACCAAATTAAATTACCAAAGATAATTGCTATGCAAGTGGCTATATTTAAAACAATGCATACAATCAACCCAAGGCAAGTTTTAAATCAAGCGCACAGATGGCATGCCAGATGACACGCCCGTGATCGTGCCACAGCACACATTCAGCAATGTATTAGAGTTCAATAAATTATTCAAGGACATGCTGGGACAAAAATGTTGTACTTTGTTCAGTAAAGGTAATGCTAAGCATAAGACGCTTGTTCTTGTTTGTGCCCCAGTTATATTATAAGCAACTAAGCATTTTGTCTACACATAAAGCATAATAACTTCTTGTCAGACAATAGTCCAATTTATTCACTTTTGATAATCCCCAAAGACAACAAGTACTAGTTCGACCCAGGAATCAGACTTGAGTCTTTCAACAAGCCTTAAGCTTTTGATATAATCAAGCTTAATAAATAGCTTATAAAATATATACTTAATAATGTGTCAATTACAGTCAATTCCATAGCTATAAAATGCCAGTGAAAAACGTGTCAAGGCTCTACACAATATGTCCAACTTAACCCATTTATGCTTAGCGTCTAGAAAAAAGGCCTGGCAAACAGCATAGGCCCAGATGAGACGCCGCATGATGCGGCGTCTCATCTGGGTCTGCGCTGTTTGTTTAAAGGAATTTCTGTAAGAAGTATTCTAAATATAGAAATAACAAGGGCTGTTTGTAAAACATGCATGCCCCCCATATGGGCTTTCAGTTGTAGTGGCAGCCATTGTGTGAATATGTTTTTTGTCACTGTGACCTTGACCTTTGACCTAGTGACCTGAAAATTAATTGGGGTCATCTGCCAGGCATGATCAATGTACCTATGAAGTGTCATGATCCTAGGTGTAAGCATTCTTGAGTTATCATCCGGAAACTTTTACTATTTTGAGTCACTGTGACCTTGGCCTTTGACATAGTGACCTGAAAATCAATAGGGGTCATCTGCCAGTCATGATCAATGTGCCTATGAAGTTTCATGATCCTAGGCGTAAGCATTTTTGAGCTATCCTCTGGAAACCATTTTACTGTTTTGAGTCACTGTGACCTTGACCTTTGACCTAGTGACCTGAAAATCAATGAGGTCATCTGCCAGTCATGATCAATGTACCTATGAAGTTTCATGATCCTAGGCGTAAGCATTCTTAAGTTATCATCCGGAAACCATTTTACTGATTCGAGTCACTGTGACCTTGACCTTTGACCTAGTGACCTGAAAATCAATAGGGGTTATCTGCTAGTCATGATTTATGTTCCTATATTTCATGATCCTAGGCGTAAGCATTCTTGAGTTATCATCAGGAAACCATTTTACTGTTTCGAGTCACTGTGACCTTGACCTTTGACCTAGTGACCTTAAAATCAATAGGGGTCATCTGCCAGTCATGATCAATGAACCTATCAAGTTTCATGATCCTAGGCCTAAGCGTTCTTGAGTTATCATCCGGAAAACATTTTACTATTTCGAGTCACTGTGACCTTGACCTTTGACCTTGTGAACTGAAAATCAATAGGGGTCATCTGACAGTCATGATCAATGTACCTATGAAGATTCATGATCCTAAGCCTTAGCCTTCTTGAGTTATCATCCGGAAACCATCTGGTGGACTGACGGACCGACCAACATGTGCAAAACAATATACCCCCTCTTCTTCGAAGGGGGGCATAAATATAATAGAAATCCCTAATTTTGGAAATAAATTAATCCAATTTAGAAGGATAGGAGAGTCCACTATGCATAAATGGGTTAATGACTGTCACAGTGTTCAGTTTTATCACCTTTTTGTGTGTGACATTTGTTACATTATGTCCATTAGCTTTTTGTCGGTGACATGATCGGTCATAGGCTTATATAATATAATAATATAATAATATAATCTGTAAAACTGTTAAAGTATTTGTTTGTGACAAATAATGTATCACTGCTATGTGCCTAAAACATTTTATGTCATCATTTAATATCAAAAGTAACAAGGGCTGTTTGTAAAACATGCATGCCCCCCATATGGGCTGTCCGTTGTAGTGGCAGCCATTGTGTGAATACGTTTTTTTGTCACTGTGACCTTGACCTTTGACCTAGTGACCTGAAAATCAATAGGGGTCATCTGTGAGTCACGATCAATGTACCTATGAAGTGTCATGATCCTAGGCAAAAGCGTTCTTGAGTTATCATCCGAAAATCATTTTACTATTTCGGGTCACCGTGACCTTGACCTTTGACCTTGTGACCTCAAAATCAATAGGGGTTATCTGCGGGTCATGATCAATCTACCTGTGAAGTTTCATGATCCTAGGCATATGCGTTCTTGAGTTATCATCTGAAAACCATTTTACTATTTCGGGTAACCGTGACCTTGACCTTTGACCTAGTGACCTCAAAATCAATAGGGGTCATCTGCGAGTCATGATCAATCTACCCATGAAGTTTCATGATCCTAGGCGTATGCATTCTTAAATTATCATCCGGAAACAATTTTACTATTTCGGGTCACCGTGACCTTGACCTTTGACCTAGTGACCTCAAAATCAATAGGGGTCATCTGCAAGTCATGATCAATCTACCCATGAAGTTTCATGATCCTAGGCGTATGCGTTCTTGAGTTATCATTCAAAAACCATTTTACTATTTCGGGTCACCGTGACCTTGACCTTTGACCTAGTGACCTCAAAATCAATAGGGGTCATCTGCGAGTCATGATCAATGTACCTATGAAGTTTCATGATCCTAGGCCCAAGCGTTCTTGAGTTATCGTCTGACAACCACCTGGTGGACGGACCGACCGACCGACATACCGACAGACCGACATGAGCAAAGCAATATACCCCCCTCTTCTTCGAAGGGGGGCATAATAAAAGGGTCAGAACTTTGGAATGTAGTAATGTAATATGATCCAATTTTATGATACACTGTAACTCCAATATAGCGCTCTCCGTTATAACGCTGAATCCAATATAACGCGGGTGGGTCTTGGATCCCTATTTTCTTCCAACCTTCCATTTCTGATTCAAATCCATGTTATGCAACTTCATGTATTTTCAGACAATTCAAGGATGGCGGCGATCACATCTTGATTGCTTTATTCAACCGTCCGTTGAACCGATTTTAATCGCTTGGAGGTTAAACAACACCGACGGCTAATTGGTGTTAATCTGTTGTGTAATGTCAATAAAGGTGTGAAAAACTCGCGTGTCAGTGTTTATTACATGTATTCCCTATCAGAGCGGTTCGGTGCGCTAATTTCAATAAGATAAGTGCAAGCGGGATAATTATAAAATTAAAGTTATTCAAAACGATAAAAACATTCTTACTTTGATATGATTGCAGTTTGACTATATTAAAGGAGCGGCTATGAAATATACTGCGCACAGTATAAAACAAGTTTTTCTGTCATTTCATTATCATTTTAGTATTTAGTCATTTAATCTTTCAGTTCGTGTACGAGAAATTAATTTAATAATCCAGACGATTTATATACATGCTAACACAGTGTAATTGTTAACAGAGATTCACTTTCATTTTTTTCCGGTATCAGAAAGTCCCCGGAGAGCACGTTTTTTGCATGACAGTGTATGACGCAATAAAAAATTTCTTTGTACATGTATCGTATTGCATTCAATCTTAATATAAATTCGCTCATCCAATTAAAGCTCTGCCCCATGATGCACTGTTCTTTTCACACTTCTGAAAATGGCGTATACATATAGTTGTGTTTGTGAAATTCATAAACATAGTTATCCTCATAAATGTTCAAGATTATTATTTTTTTAAGTGATGTTGTAACTTGATTGGATTAACGGATAAATGTGCACATTAGAAAAGCGGTATGTATACTGTTAAATATCGTTCGGTTTATATGCATGTATTTGCGGATGACAACACAGCATGGCAATACACAGGACCTATATTATAGGCTATACTATACCTGTTTTTATAGCCCCCCTGCAATAAATGAGCTCAAAACTTATAACGCGGATCCGTTAATAACGCTGTTGCGTGGCTTGGACCCCATCATCCGCGTTATATTGGAGTTACAGTGTAGTACAATGTTATGAGGCATGGGAAAAAACCAATGTCAATGTTAGTATACGAGATAATAATCCGAGACAATACATGCAATAGCCATCTTTCAAGGGCGAAAACATTCATAGTTTTCTTATCTACAATGCATGAATGACAAAGCTAGCTACAGCTAGCTCTAAATGACAAATATTTTCATATCTGAAATAATGATATTAAATTTTAAAAGATCAATTACTTTTGATCAATGACTGTCAATTTCTTAGTTTGTCTGGTAAAACATGTATTACAACAATAGATAAGTAGCATAATACACTCAACAAGACCAGGGCTCGCGCTAGGGGGCGACGTGAACGACTAAGTCGCTTTCTTACGCCAAACGTCGCCTAAAATTTAAGAACTTGTATATAAAAAGCAACTTCCAGTCTCCCTCTTATCGGAATTTGTTTACATCCGGTTTTCTCAATGTCAAGGTCTGACTCAATTTTACAATACACACTGTCGCAGCCCGGAGCGTGTCGCAATTGAGCGACAGGTAATTTGAGGTAAACCCCGCCCTGATTCTCCCAACCTCCGAACTTATCTAATCGGCGATCGATATTGGTCAAGTCAGCATTCAAGTCACATGGTAGCTGGCCAATAAACATTGAGTTCGCTCAAGCATAATATTGGGTCATTCATGCGCAGACACTGTATACTTGGAAATACACAGTTGATATTGTCGTCTGCCAACACTATAGAGGCAGATAGCAAACGTCGTATATAAAGATAAACAAATAAAAAGGAGTCTTACAATAAATAAATTATTTCTAAGCTGATCACTTTACACCTTTCTACCGACTATCGATCAGAATTAACAAAAGGATGATAACTAAATAATTAGATCTATGTCGATGATGTTACACCTTTCTGCCAATTATCGTTTGAAATTAAAAGGTGATAATTAAGTTGTTTTTTTACCCACAAACAATGCTATTGTAAAGCAATATGTCAATTAAATTGTATATTAATTACATATTTGCTAGGTTACCGGTTTTCATTTTTTTGCTGTCAAACGATATGCACAATTTGTTTCATGTGCGTAACGCGTATAATTTTTCGGACTGTCATTTTCGGATACATTATTTTTCGTCAATTATAATTTAATTTCGAAGTTCTTTAAAGAAAATAGAATGAAGAATACAGATGGGGTGATGCAGACGATGTGGTTTATCATACTTCGAACTGTATTCACATGAAATTGCAATTGGAAAGACTATACAAAATAACAAATAATTATTAAGAAAGCATATGTTAAATGTCATATTTCAAACATAAATATTTAACTGGTCTGACAGTTTTATTAAGCTTATGTTATCTGCTGCTACATAAACATATCATCTTTGAAATACTTTAGTCAGTTCAATATGATATTTACATCAAAATGGATTGAATAAGGAGCTAGTAAAATTTTAGTTATTTATCTGTTGTGTCTATTATTACTTGGTTAATTAGAACTGCTGGAAAAATTAAGATACACAAAAGAAATATAATTATGTGTACTACAGTGGTATACTTCAATAATGTGATACACATATATGTGTGTTGTAACGCCCTACATGTATGGAAACCCTTGTGTCCGAGTCTCTCCACTTCTCCCTAAAGTCTCCTCACTTCTCCCTAAAGTCTCCTCACTTCTCCCTAAATCAGTGTCCAGGGAGAAGTCACTTCTCCGTAAAATTTGAGCCCAGCGTGAGCCCTGAAGACAAGAAATGGCTTATTAACTCTTTCAGTGCTCAGGAACCGAATTTTGAAGGTCTTTGCAAACAGTTTGGATGCAGATGAGGCGCCACAGAACGTGGCATCTCATCAGGATCCAAACTGTTTGCTTTTCTGATAGTATTCTTTGAAAAAAATCTAAGAAAATGCTAATTTTAGAAATTCTGCAGACAACATTATAGCAGACGACAAATTTCCCAGCATGCAAAGGGTTAAGTAACAATGTCCCTGACAACAAGTGCTACAGCCATTATTAGCAAATGATAATTATTTATATCATATGTAATTAGATGTGACAATGTTATAGTACAAATTGTCTAGCTTTTACAAAAAGCAAATATGATACAATCAAGATGTTGCCAGATATGTTAGGCATATTGTAACAACTGGAACACATAATTGTCATCAGATCAAATTAACATTCCAGGGCAAATCATTTTGTCATGAGGAATGTGATGTATATAATAATAATAATAATAAAGATAATAATAATTCATCAATCAATATACCAACACAATCAGAAGTTACCAACATAATTCATCAAAATATAACTTGATGTGTGGTGGATGTTCAAATGACATTTTTGACACAGAGGAATGTATTATGGCTATACCTGATCTTCGACCTTGAATCAAACCTTGACCTTTGAAAATGGGAGATGTATATGAACTTGAATCAAACCTTGACCTTTGAGAATGGGAAATATTTTGAGCAAAAAAGGTTATCTTGTTACAAAGATGACTTGTGCATAGTTACTCAAAATATTGCATGATAAATACTAAATTTACACATACTGTCTTAAGAAGCTGAATTATACTGATCTTGAAAGATTGACCTTAAAGTGTGACCTTGGCCTTGAGCTGTCAGGAAACATGCGAATGGTGTATTTTCATTATCCATGTGGCAGGTATTAATTGTAAGTACACAATTTCATTAAGTTTTTTTCCACTGGTTTTACTAGGGTGAAAACCTATTTGGATGCATGTCTGTCCAATGGTGAATAATGTTTGTCACAAACAAGCTGCACAATGCACATATTTGGCATTAATAACCTTGTCAGACCTGTGCCCAAGCAGTTACATGCCGTCTCCCTTAGGTGAACATTTTTGGTAAAATATTTGTTAAATTGCACAATGAATTATGAAGTTATAGTTCAATAAAGCTGTTTTACAGCCATTTTCAACCTTTGACCTCTAAGTGTGACCTTGATTTTGAGGTACTGAGACAGGTGATATATCCAACGCATTGATATAGTGGTCATTTGTGGTAAGTATATAATTTCACAATGAATGACCAAATTACAGTCCTCAAGAGCTGTTTTATTGACAAATTTGACCTCTGAGCAATATGACCTTGACCTTTCTGGTAAGGAGAAGGGTGTTAAACGCAACACATGGTGATGACCTGTGATGAGCTTATTTAAATTTGCATGATGAATGACAAAGTTATATTTCGCACAAGGGATATATGCCAAAATTTAACCTCTCACCTCTTGTCAAGTGTGACCTTGACCTTTGAGGAAGAGACAGTAATTACATGCAACACGTTATTTAACAATTGCACATTGAATGACAATGATACTGTCTGGACAAGCATAGATGTGGTCATGCACCCTCACACACATACATACATTTGATCATTTAAACTGCTATATCATGCTTTTCACAATCCGGCTCAAAAAATATGGTGTTATTTTTTTATAAATAAGGAACTCAATGAAATGCCAATTATAAGTATCTTATTATGACCCCACCTAAACTCAAACCTCCCTAATATGGCTCATAATGCTCCACCTGCAATTCTGCACTTGTACAAACAAACAAACATATAATTACATATTTTCCTGAGTAAACCTCCTTCTTTTAAAATTCATAACAATATTTGCAGATTGAAGTAAGTTATTCTAAAGCAGACCTATTCCATAAACAACTGTACTTGTTGACTGACATTTGACATTGTTAAAAAAAAATCCAATCAATGAATGATTTAAACAAACTATTTAATCTGCATCTCTATAAAAGTTAGATTAATTGAAAATTTAATCTTGCCGCCCCTTTTTACAGCAGGGGTACATTTTCACTAAGCAATCTATTATCGACAATTGTGACACATAGCGTGGTAGTTAAAACATAAAATTACACTAGATACTTGAGCCAGTGTCATTTCTTTGCAGTCAATCCTTTTTTAAAGCTACAGAGTTACATACTTCATCCAATTATTAAACATACGCAGACAATTACAGTTCGGCTTTTATTGTTACACAATGCGTGATAAAGCTACTGTCCAACATTTTGTGCTTTTCTATAAAGTTACCATAGGTTTGTTTAAACTGGAATCGGTCTAAATAGTGACAATAAATACCCCCCATCAATTTAATAGTGTACCATGTAGCATGATGTTATAGAATGTTTAAGTTAAAAAATGAGAATACTTTTGGCAATATTTTAAAGAAGGTTAAACAAAATTTGAACAACTTTATATCATAACAAAGAATGCCAGTAGGTGACAATGCTTCAAATGTGTACAAAATAACTTGTACTATTATGCATCTTGAGCTTTCCTGCGATTACATCGAAAATGGAATAAAAATATATATCTTTTTTTATTGCACTCACTTAAAGCATAGTTGGAGAAAAAATTCTGTTTAACAAAATATGAATTTGTTGTAGCTACACCCTCATTTCTATACCATGATCACTGTCCATAAAACTTAACTCACTGAACAAGAACTAGATGGCCTGAATTTTACAAGAGATTTGCAATCACCAACTCAATTTGTACCAGACCCTACCACAATGTAATATAATATGTGGCTACCATAATATTTACTCCACATTTATACGAATGATGGCAAACTTCACATTCAACGTCTGTCCTACCTCCCTTACTGAGGAATATTGAGTTTCAGGCTACCCGATATCAAAATTCCAAAAGGAAACACTCAAAGTGTCAGCTTAACTTACAAACTTAATATAGTTACGTGTCATTCCGCTTACTGATAAAAAAGTCAGACATAGAAATGCCTTTTATGACATATCCACAGGTATCATAAAAGAATGGAAACAAATTGCAGATTAATGTCCTGCAACAATATTACATACAGCTTTTATTGGCTTTCACAGGGATTTTGGTGATGAAATTTCAACTTTAGACTTTAAAACTTGTCAAAGGTAATATCAGATGGTGGTAGATTCACAATTAATCTGTGTGCACATGCGAAGAAGCCATGTATATAATACCCTATGCACTTAAACGCTGCCTAAAAATCCCATTAAGGGGTTGAAATGGATGTTGCTGACACCACCATTAAATAATCAAGTTAAACCTTACAGTTATTCCTGTTGGACAGTTTCTTGTAAAGTTTATCCTTGTAAATAATGTGTCCAGCGACAATCTATTAACAGATTTCAATCTGTTTTTGCATTAAATGCAGAAAAGCATTACCTGAACTATGATTTCTAACACTCAACTATGAAAATAATATCTAATGGACACAAAATCCTATTAACTGACCTCTCCATTAGGCAATGATCTCACCAGCCCTCGAGCCTTCAGCATCCTCCATATCGTTTCTATTGCCTGAAAAGCAAAAAGACATGTAATATACAATTGCTCAAGAGTTTTAAATCAAATAAAAATGCAATTTATTGTTGCAAAACACTATTGTTCCATGGCTGCAATACAAAAGGTCATAATTCCATGGCTGCAAAACAAATTGACGATTATGAAATGGTTTAAAAAAAACATACCATTATAATATAATTGCAAACAATGACCAGAATTCCATGGCTGCAAAATAAATATACCATTATGCCATGGCTGAAAAACAAATTGACCATTATGAAATAGCTGCAAAACAAACTGACCATAAAAACAAAGCTTCAATATATGGCCTCAAAACAAAATAAAAATAATTCATCATTGAATTATTTATTTAAAAAAAATTAAATAAATTCACATGTAAAAAATAGAGCATAATTCAACTGTTGCAAAACTGAGTAAAATTCCACAGGCAAAAAAACAACAACAAATAAACACGTTATTAAAGAGCACAGATTGATTGAGAAATACTACATTAATGATCACATTTGTTTTCATACATTTGATTAAGTTTAATATTGTTCAGCCAAATCATACAAATGTTATATGATATTTGGTAGTGTGTGGTGGTTTGCATACCTATAAGTCTTAAACTATACAAAAAGTATTCAAGACATCATAATTGTGATTTTTTCTTTTAAACATTTGTAATAGTAATAATAGTTCTGGAGGCTTATATAGAGCACTGCAGAAAAAAAATATCAACCTTTCCAGCTGTTGCCTTAAGCTGCATAAACCACTTCACAAAAGTGATAATTATTTTGTGTCAATTTAAACATGACCTAGTAAAAAGAAGTCCATCTCAAAAGCGCTATTACTAATTTATAGAAAGATGGAAACAGCACGAAAATCATTTTTCTCAATTCATGTTTATTAATTGAAGCATCTTCATCTCATTCATGATCATTCTAAGGCTATACATTATGCTCCATTGCCTCCGTATGAGTTGTAGAGTGCAAAGTTTCAAACATCTACGGAAAAATAGATACACAACAAAAATCCTATTACTCGCAGACCATTAAACTAAAATAATTCCTCTTTAATAAGCATGAATTTTGTATAACTTAAGAGACCTTAATGCACTAAAATAGGCATCACAGTATGGATAATAATTTAGTAATTCAATTTGTTTATTTTGCTTTAAGATTTAACATACGCAATGGCCATTTAAAAAGTTGAACGCTTCATTGACGCGAAAAAGTCCGCACATTTTTTTATAGAGATTCACCCAGAAATCTATTTCCAATTACGCCTCTTGGTGGTAGATCATTGGTGTATTTGTTCATACATTAATTACGACATGCCAAGTGTATCCGCCTCACAAAAGCCCCCTAGAAAGGCATTCTCAGCCTTCAATACGTGTGCCTTTCAACGGGCATGGGCCCATGGCAGTGTATTCGAAGTCCCGTCGAGTGTGAATATTATCATATTTATTCATCCCTAAGACGAAATGCTGTCAACTTATTCAGCAACACACCTACATTTTCTCCCATACAATGCTTTCATTCATAATTCGCTGTTATTATATTGTATACATGAATGAAATTCAATTAAAAATATATAAAGTTACATAAAGCTAGTTATAAAGTCAACTGATTTCATAATGCCTATCAAGTTGCAGTTAAAGCAACAGAATTGCTGAAGAGAAATGCCAAAAAAAAATTCTACTAAAATCTGAGTGGTGGTGTATTCAACATTGATGAATACAGCAAACACAGGCAGTATGATGACATCATTTGTTTATTGTTTTATGAGATTATTTTATGTTTTTGTGCAGTTTTGAGCAATTTTCTTTCATTAGTTTTTGTAATCAAAACAGAAAAATATTATTATAAATATACCTAGCCCTATTTTAGTTTAGTGGCAATTAAGCTTTTTTTAGCATGGCTAAACAAACCAATCTGTATTCAATATTAAACCAGTGTTCTCTACATCGGGATCAATAAACAAAGTCCTTCAGAAGCTCACATGATGCATTAAACAATCTAAATATTTATTTATATAATAACTAATAAAAGGATTTGTTTGGATCAAAGGTCTATCATACTTTTCATGCCTTTTATTCATCAAATATAAAGGACCTTTGCTTTTCTAGACAGAAATATACTAAGTATGGATTATCTAGATTAAAGATGATGAATCTGTAAAATTTAAAGCTTTTTTCCTCCGAATGTATATTACTTTTTTAAACTTGCAAATATGTCAAGTAGGGATTTATACATTCTTTGAATATTGTACACATAACTTTTTTTCTAAAGAGAGATTATCAACACATTTTGAAAAAGACACAGATACAGTATTGGGAAAATATGAGTTCCGTTACCACCCCAATTGGAAAAATTGTGCGGGAAAAACCCTGAAACTGGGAATTTCACACCGTGAAGTCTTCATATTGAGAAATCTGTGTATTTAATTTTTTGCTCCCAAATACTTTAAAATTGAAAACTAAATGTTGTAAAGTTTTCAATATTATATTTACTTTGGTTCCAGCCATAGAGCTGCATAGGGAAACTATCTAAATGTTGCATTTTTTTATATTAAAAAAAAAGAAAAAAATATCTATTTATTTTTAATCCTTCAATTGGGAATTTTTTTGGAAAATTTGTAGTTTTACCTCATTGGGAAAGTGCCTTTTCCCGTTACTTTATAAAGAGGGAAAACAAATCGTTGTGAATTAATACTTAATAAGGATAAAATTTTGTGTGATGATTCAGACTGTAAATGAAAGATTGAATGAAGATATTTTGGTAAAGGTTACTTACCAGGTTTCCTGTATACATTGCAAGCAGGCCCCGTCTGAAAGAGAACAGAAACCATCATAGTCATAATAATAAACAAGTTGTTGCAAGTTATTATTGGTTTATTTTTTAATGTAATAAAACCACAATGATAATTACATTGCAATAAAATATATTGCTTGCTTGGTAAATTATATGGTATGTAAATGATGCGTTAGTATTTTCTTTGAAAATGTTTTATAACAATACTGTTGATCTGCAATCATCAAAACATAAAATTATTCTCTGCACTATATTTGTAATAGTCAAGCAGAGGTAATGACAGACATTATCAAATATATAATTATATATTACCACATTGTTGTCATTTTTGAAAATAATTCATTACCAAATAAACCAAATAATACTTAATCACAATAAAAGTATGTCGTTATTATATTAAGAAGCTGAGTATAATTTCATGTTGGGAGAACAATCATTTTAATGGTTAACAATTAAGTGGGCAATTAATCCAAATCAGGGAGACTGTGTTACAGACATTGAAAGTAAACAACTCAATAATATTTCGGGGGTGGGGGGGTCCAAAAACAAATGTCAGATTCAGTTGAGATTCAAATTATAAAGTATGTCTTGTTGTCTACTTGCAATCTACATGAAATGCTAAATTGTTACTAAAACATTAATAGAAACGAGACATTATAAAGAAACTAGAAACATTAAACATAAAGAAAAAATTCTTCAATATTGTAAGTGGACAGCAGTGGCGAAGGAGTGGAAATAACAAATTTCTACAGCAACATGGAAAGCACAAGTGCAAAGTGCTCTGTGTGTTACACATTGAAAACTAGTTTGTTTTTTTCTGATACCATACATATATTTTACATTGGCTTCAAAATTAATTTAAGGTCAATTATTATGTTCTAATGCAATAAATATTAATCTTTTTAGAGACAAATGTTTATACTATTCTTTTAAGAGCAAAAGTAATGAATAACATTATAAATTAAGAGCTATTTTAATTGAAGTACAGACACACAGAGTCAGTTAAATCCTCCCCCCCCCCCCCAAAAAAAAATGGTAGTACCTTGATTTTCTTTCTAGAGGACTTGCAATAAGACATGCCATCATAGAAGGAAGAAATGCAAGAGTGTTCACTAGGTACATGTGTCTGCCATTAATCTTCCTAAAATTTACAAGAAAATATTTTAGTCTGTGTGATTGTTTCGAATTAATGTGTAACACTACACTATTGGATCCAAGTTGCCTTTGTTGATTCCATGATATTATTGTCAAAGACAGTTTTCTGAAAGCTTCTGAAATGCAATAGTTGTGGGTTTCCAGGGTATAATATAACATTTGAGAATGCATTTCACATAGGTTGAAACACGTTAATTGGTGCTTTTTTATTACATAAATATGGCAAACAAATCAAAAGACATCAGCCATTCTTATTCAAGAGTCATGAACTCAGACTTCAAATACAAAAGCGCTGTTTTTTAATTCAGCAAAAACTGGATTAGTAAATGTTTGGTTGTGAAATGTAGTCTCAAGAGTCAAATGTCATATTTCTATCCCAGAATGCAGCTGTCCCCCATGTCACTCATAATGCATCATCATGTCCTCCCAAAATGCAGTATTCCAAGTTTCCTGCAATTTCCCCAGAAAGCAAAGTTGTCAGTTTCCCAAAATGCCTCACTGACTACCCAGAATTCCTACCTGGACTTCCTCTCCAGAATAATAGCCACGTAAGCAGCCATCAAACAGGGGACAAAACCTATTGTGTGCCTATATGAGAAACTGCTAACTAGATTCCTGCGATAGACAGTCCCAAGTAGCTTCCTGCCAAGAAAAAGAAACACAGAATTATTCTTGTGATTATTTTTTTTAGTTTTACAGAAACTTAATTCTGGTTAGCATTCTGCATACAGCCCTTTATGACAAAAGGTTGTGTCCCAATGTTCATCAGGCCTGAAAATAAACTCAGCCTTAGTTGATCTATCCGAGGGTTGAAATATTGATGTGGATATGTAGGTATGATTTAAAGCAAAGCAGAGAGTTAACCAACTGAAAAAAGTAACACTCAGTTTAGTGCAAAGAGAGAAATCAAAACACATCTACAAAATACTAGGGGATCAAACATTGCTTTGAATAACTGAGTTACTGACAAAAGGGCAATTAAAATTATATGAATCTCCAGTATATAAAATTGACCAATTACTTTGTATCAATGTTCTATGGGTATGCTTTGAATCTGCAAATACTTGGTAGAATTTAGGTATCGATATTAACTCCATACCACTTACATGTAGTAAGATTTAAAATAGCTTAAATTTCCAAAGATTTCTATATTTTGCGATCTCAAAAACACTAATATTAATTTTGCATCAGCGGAATTGCAGACCACTTTTGTGTGTGTTTCTCACATGTTTTACACCTACATAATATCCTTCTGATGTCTGTCTCCATGTCTGATTTCAACTCTTTTTGTTCCCTAAGAATGTTGGAATATCATAAATATATCTGTACATTTTAGTTTCATCAGAAACACATGTGCATCCCTTGCAGTAACTTTAATATCAAATATCTGTTGCTGTTTTTCTAAATGTATGTATGTCTGATATTCTGTGCATCTACAAGCCAAACATATGTCTTATATTTATTCCACAAATGCATCTACTGCGCTATGAATTTCAGGCACATTTGTTCAAATAACTGTTACCCGCTATACAATTACCTTTTCCCCACACTTTTATCACTAAGGTATTCTTTAAGAAAATATATTGTTTGCATATTGTACTAATAACTTGAAACATTTTTCATTTTCTTTTTTTATGTTTTTTAATTGTACATTTTCTCATGTTTTGAAATGGTACTTCCTTTTTGACTTTTTCTTTTCTATTCTTTTAATTGATAATTGTTTGTGTATGTCTCACTGTCAGGCGGTTCCTTGCTTTAAATGATGAACTTCATATTATAATAAGTTTTATCTTTTGCTGTTGCAGACTAAGTTTCACTTTGTGCATAATTGTAAATATTTGTATATATATGGCATAACATTTTGAAGTCATGCATTTTTCTTTTGCAAACCTTGCTCTGTATTAATCCGTGTATTTGAAAACTATGGCAGAAATTCTGACCATATAAGACAGACAACCAAAGGCGTCCGCAGGAATTTTCCTAGGGGGGGGGGTCAAGGAGTGTTTCTCCCCCTTTGCCGCCTTAGGCATGGACAATATTGAGAATAAGGCCAGATAATGGTGCATCATGAAGTATATCTGGAAGGTTACGAGTTAGGATTTGGAATTGATCAATTGACTGTATTGGAGAATGTTATACCTATTTTTCTCTCTTAAGATCATAGTGACTTTTCTCATACAGAATCTAAATACAATTTCTGACGCACATAGGGACTGTGAAAGCAAACATTAAGTATTTCAGAGAGAGCCCTAAGAGAAAACGGCTAGTTCCTTACACACCATTGTAAAGCGAAACAAGGTGGACTGCAAAGTAAAAAAGCATACGAATCTTTGCTAACCATTTCATCGAAATACGCCGTCAGTTAAAATATATAGCGCAAAACAAACAGAATACGAAAGGACGACAGACTGCACATCAGCTATGGACAGACATTTGTGATAACGCTCCACATAATAGCCAAATATTCGTCCATTTTAGAGCCCGTCACGCAAGCACTTCAGGCTGTTCAATTAAACATAATCAGTGTCAAAAACACTTGATAATCTGACATCGATGTTAACCGATCATCTAGAAAATGCGGATTCGATTTTCGCTGAGGATATATTCAGTCCGGCATTAAAAACAGCCAAAGATATTGGTGTTACAATGACAATAACACTGCAATGTGGCCGGCAAGTACACCGAGCAAATGTTGGTGGAACCAGTGAAGAATACTATCGACGCACGATTTATATTACGTACATGGACTCACTGATCCAGTCTCTAGGAAGCTGATTTTCATAATCTAATATGCCTGCGTTCATGTTATATCAACTCCATCCAAACCACATCAAAATTTCAATCGATCAGACTATAAAGGTACATTCCTAACCATCGACAAATTTTATCAAATCGATAATTTTGAACAAGACACAATGTCATGGTACAACATGAACAAGAAGGAATCCATCAAACAGAATGAGTTAGATTTTGTTGACCTGGTCAAATAACGGATTTGTTTCCGGCCGTGCGTTAGGTGATGATCATATTATTAACCCTGCCCCTACCACTTGTACGGTGGAACGATCATTTAGCACGCTGAGACAAGTCAAGACATGGCTAACATCCACCATGTCCGATGACAGGCTCTCAGGATTATGCATGATGAGGTTAACAGGGATCGGATCAACACTGACAGGAATATTTTTATTCAAAACATCATCGAGAAATTCGGCAGATGCCCACATTACCTTCACTTCCTCTTTAGGGACTGAATAAATGTTAATTGTTAATAAATTGACTTCTCCGGGCGAATGAATCATGTTTAAAACAATGTTTTGAGAGTTAATAAATTGTGCAATAACCACATCCATGACTTGTTTACATGTAAATGGGAGTTGATGTTCGTGTGAAACTAACTATGAGGGGTCATTCTGACCCAAATTGTTCAATTCAGGAATCATAATTGTACACGTATAGATTGTTCAATATTCAACTATCTTTTTCGCTGATCGATTTTCCATGGGGGGGGGATCAGCTGACCCCATTTGCCCCTATGTGCGGACGCCCATGACCATGCAGACAACTTTTTTCTTTCAAGGCAGTATCTCTTTCATGTGTTAGTTACATATTATTTATTACTTTTTGTGTCATTCTCACATTTATTTTGCTCAGTGGATGCTTGATTTAAAATGTTGATATTGTTTTACTAGTGAATTATTTTACAGATTTGCATCTTAATCAATTTAACTGTTTGTTTGCCCATGAATGCTATGAAAACAATTAAAACACCACTAAAACAGATATTGCCCAGCTACAAAAAGCAATGTCTATGTATTAGTAATAGTGCATTTCTACTAAAACAAATGGAAACAAAGGAAAGAAGGCCCAATACATCAAACTAATAAATTAAAGAAACACAAAACATGCTGGAATATATGGGTACGTTTAATTTATGATAAACACTGTTGTTTACTTTTTCCAATAACAACTCCAGAATTTTTATAAATGCACAATGAATTTACATTTAATTAAAATATACATGCACTACCCTTGGCCCTTCAGCATTTTCCAGCACCTTTATGTAATACAATTGCAAACGAAAAGGAAAGAGAGTTAAGGCCCAAATAAGCATGTTTTGTTCTAAAATGATAGCTGTTCTAACTTCTTTAAAAAGTCTGTATTTAATCAAATGCAAGAAATAGGAAATGAAATTTGCATCTATTTGTTTTTTTGTAATCTTTTTGGATCGATTAAATATTTAAGATAAATGCAAAAAACAGCTGACAGAAAAGATTTTTATATAGGCTTTACAATCAATTATTTGACCAAACAATCACACACAAAAAAACAAGAAAAATCAAACACTGCGGATTATTTGGTCCTTCAAGAGCGTGGCAAGAGTACAGTAGGAGTCACATGTATAATGGTACGAGCCTCCTTCTGGGGAAACTTGGCTGAATGCATGTGTGTAAAGTGTTGCCCCCAATATAAGCCTCAGCTAGCTGTGCAGTGAAACTTGGCTGAATGCACGTGTGTAAAGTGTTGCCCCCAATATAAGCCTCAGCTAGCTGTGCAGTGAAACTTGGCTGAATGCATGTGTGTAAAGTGTTGCCCCCAATATAAGCCTCAGCTAGCTGTGCAGTGAAACTTGGCTGAATGCATGTGTGTAAAGTGTTGCCCCCAATATAAGCCTCAGCTAGCTGTGCAGTGAAACTTGGCTGAATGCATGTGTGTAAAGTGTTGCCCCCAATATAAGCCTCAGCTAGCTGTGCAGTGAAACTTGGCTGAATGCATGTGTGTAAAGTGTTGCCCCCAATATAAGCCTCAGCTAGCTGTGCAGTGAAACTTGGCTGCATGCATGTGTGTAAAGTGTTGCCCCCAATATAAGCCTCAGCTAGCTGTGCAGTGAAACTTGGCTGAATGCATGTGTGTAAAGTGTAGCCCCCAATATAAGCCTCAGCTAGCTGTGCAGTGAAACTTGGCTGCATGCATGTGTGTAAAGTGTTGTCCCCAATATAAGCCTCAGCTAGCTGTGCAGTGAAACTTGGCTGAATGCATGTGTGTAAAGTGTTGCCCCCAATATAAGCCTCAGCTAGCTGTGCAGTGAAACTTGGCTGAATGCATGTGTGTAAAGTGTTGCCCCCAATATAAGCCTCAGCTAGCTGTGCAGTGAAACTTGGCTGAATGCATGTGTGTAAAGTGTTGCCCCCAATATAAGCCTCAGCTAGCTGTGCAGTGAAACTTGGCTGAATGCATGTGTGGAAAGTGTTGCCCCCAATATAAGCCTCAGCTAGCTGTGCAGTGAAACTTGGCTGAATTCATGTGTGTAAAGTGTTGCCCCCAATATAAGCCTCAGCTAGCTGTGCAGTGAAACTTGGCTGAATGCATGTGTGGAAAGTGTTGCCCCCAATATAAGCCTCAGCTAGCTGTGCAGTGAAACTTGGCTGAATGCATGTGTGTAAAGTGTTGCCCCCAATATAAGCCTCAGCTAGCTGTGCAGTGAAACTTGGCTGAATGCATGTGTGTAAAGTGTTGCCCCCAATATAAGCCTCAGCTAGCTGTGCAGTGAAACTTGGCTGAATGCATGTGTGTAAAGTGTTGTCCCCAATATAAGCCTCAGCTAGCTGTGCAGTGAAACTTGGCTGAATGCATGTGTGTAAAGTGTTGCCCCCAATATAAGCCTCAGCTAACTGTGCAGTCAGCAAATTCAAATCATGGATGCCACTTTCCAACTAACCTAGGTTTTTGTTTTTATTTAGAACAAAAAACTCCATAAAAAAGGAAAGAGTTGTCCTTGTTTAGCTTGTTCAAACTGCAGAAGCTTATCTGGGATGACACTTTACGCATTTGCATTAAGACCAGTTTTCCCAGATGGCAGTTCATAAAGACAGTGGGGCTACCTCTCTTTTCTCTCAATTGAGAGAGACAGTCCACAGGCCGGAATGCCAAGTAGTATTGCACATGGGTAAAAATAAAACCCAAAGAGCTTCCTGAAAGGTGAAAAAACACTGAAAACATGCTTAAACAAACAACAAGACTCTACGTGGAAATAAAATCATGCATTGTTGAACTTCGTATGTTTGTACTTTTCAATTATTAATACTCAAGCAGCTCTCTGTTAAATTCAGGCTTGTGTGTATAGACTTTAGTCTCGTTTCAAATTTTTCGTCAAAAGGAAGTGTCTTCTTAATGAAAATCAAGACTTGGAGAAAAGTGAAGTCGTTGATAAGCCTGTGCAGAATGCAAAGGCTAACCAAGGACGACACTGTACACTTATGCATGAAGCCCATTTTAATAAAGCGCAGCTCATTTTAAATTCTAGATTGCAAAACAAACGGTGCAATAAATCTGATTATCATGTTGCTAATAAATTGGAGGTCTCCAGTCGTTTTTCATTGTTCAATACAACAATATTTTAAATCACAACACAATATAACAATAAATACAACTAAAACATGCATTGCTAACAATTCAAGATGAGCAATGGGGACAAAAAAGGACTTTATTCATACTGGAAAAGGCCAGAAATAATAGATTATTACACCTCATGTTCTTAAAAAGATTTCAAATATCTGCACACATAAACTAAACTCTGCAGCTCTGGTAAATTTGCAATTGACATGACTTTATTTATGCCAAGGCATTTTTAAGTGCCCAAATCCAAAGCCCAAAGAAGAGCTTGTAACATCAAAGGTGATTACCCCCTCCCCTTCAATGCCACAATGATATTGTAATTATGTACCGGGTAGCTTATTGTTAAAATCATGTTATAATAAATTCACAGTTCAAAAAAAAAAATTCACTATCAAATATACCGGTATATACAACAAGGTATCCAACTCAAAATCATAGAAAACGGGTTGCATCGCTTTGAACAGCCATTACTTCATCAATTTTGCAGCGATTTTCATGATCTTGGTCTTATTCAACGCAGAAATGAATTTCCTTTCTGGAAATGTATTGTCTTGCAATATTTTTACAAATACTGGGTCAACTTTTAAGAAATAACACGATACACAACTCGCGTGACCCAGTTAACATCGATCAGACCGTATTTATGACTGAAATCTTCACGGAGTAAAGGGCATTTTCCCTGCAAACTTCACGGACCTCGATACCATAATTCAATAAAACGTATGAAAAAACATTCTTACCGTGCTTGCGGTGCATTATGCATCAAAACTAACTGTCCAGCCCATTTTGAAACCTTTGTTTACATACATTTCAACTAACTGACATTTTAAACACACGAGTGATTCCATTAGTCCAATGCGAAGATGTGTCTTTACAACTGGAGATTTCATTTATAAATATGGTCTGATTACATGTTAACTCAGTCAAGCGAATTGTGTATCACGTTATTTCTTAAAATTTGACCCAGCATGTGTAGAAATATTGCAAGACAATACATTTCCAGAAAGGAAATTCATTTCTGCGTTGAATAAGACCAAGATCATGGAAATCGCTGCAAAATTGTTGAAGTAATGGCTGTTTAAAACGATGCAACCCGATTTCGGGTGAGTTCGAGTTGGATACCTTGTTATATATATATATTTGAATAGTGAAATTTTCTTTTCGGGAAAGTAGATTTTTCGTTATAATATGATAATTTATCATTCAAAATTATGTTTTCACTAATTAATATCATAGCCACATGCTAACCACCTGTGATTAAACACATTATAATACAAATTGCACATGCCAAACTTCAAATCCTAAGAAGCAATGCAAGAAAGTGTGAATGTTACCTATCGAAAAAGTGTTGGTCCTATTATGTTTCCCCTTTAGTTATAATAAAACATCAACATTAGCACATTGGTCTATAGCTTTTCTTGAACATACAAAAATGTGAGTTTGCTATAATAAGCATTTTTCCATGACTCATTAAAAGTGATGTGTTTTATTTTACCATTTTAACTGTATTTTCAAACTGTGTTTAAGCAAACATTTTGGGTATTTTTTAAATTCATACAAGAAAAACAGTTTTTTCATAAAATCAATTTTCAAGACCAGGAAAATCGGTACTGAGCACAAATTTTCGCAGAGGAAGCTATAACAAGATTTGTTCTCAAATGTCCACGCACTCTAATAAATTTGTCCCACGCCCCTCTCCACCTTAAACAAAAATCTAATCTGATTTACACTGATCTGAAAATCAACCCTGGACAGCTCAAATCCGGATTTCCGCTATAATCCAGACAGTTGACACCCCTGCACAAACCACTTAGAACAACAAAAATAAATAGACATAGACTTGAAAAAATGTAAAGCCATGTGTTCCCCATTCCCTAAAATTTTGGCATAAAAAAACGAAAACAGTTTTCACTAGATACATACTTACCTCCATATACAAAAACATGTGATGAACAGCGTTCCATTCGTGGTCAAGAACAATGTGGACTGGGCCAACTCTCTCAAAAACTTGTCTCGATAGTACTTTTTACCCTTACGTCTTACAAGGCCTGCTATCTGAAACCACAAGAAAAATTTTTTGAAAATGATTAAAGACAAACTAAGTCTTGTTACTAATTCATGGACTTGAGTATAAATAATGTAAGCATTACCAGTACCAGTTGCAAAAAAAATGAGTTGGCTATTGAAAATTACTGATTCTTTTTTATAACCGCTTTGTTATAATTTACTTTGAAGAAAAAAATCAATATAACGTTTTGTTTGCAAAACAATTAAGGAAACCTCATGGAGTTAACATTGAGTAGCATATTCAAGTTATCCTAAAACCAAAAACACTTTCCGTTTTTGTTGAGATATAACAACAAAAAATATAAAATCAAGAGCTGTCACCATAGGATGACATATGCCCCCTATAAACGCTTTGATAAAAGTTAAAGCATTTTTCGAAACCTAAACGCAGATTTCGAAACCTAAACGCGGACCCTAGGTTCAAGGTCACAGGGGTCAAAATTTGTGTGCGTATGGAAAGGCATCGTCCATATACACATGCATACCAAATATGAAGGTTATATCTCAAGGGACATAGAAGTTATGAGCATTTTTCGAAACCTAAACGCAAAGTGTGACGGAAAGACAGACAGACGGACAGACAGACAGACGGACAGTCTGATCACTATATGCCCCCTTGTCTTCGAAAGGGGGCATAAAAATAGATCAGTTCAATGGTAAGAAATGTTGAGGTATAAAATAATTTTTACTGAAAAAAATCCCTAAAATATCCATGAAGAACAACAATTTTAGTTATAATTTTTTTTAAATATTAAACCTATGGAGATCCAATGAAGATTTAATCTTTATTGTAAGAAGCATTCTTATAGGAGAGTATTATACATATACACATGAAGTTTGAGATAGAAATCGTACATAATTATACAGCCATCAGAAGGTGCTATCAGCTTATGCTTTAAGAAGGCTGATGTATTGTTCCGGCGTACAACAGTCAATATTTATCCAATACAACTGATGACAAAGTCACCTTTTCTAGTGAGTCAAAGACTTTCGAAGTACTGGTACTATTTCCGCTGGTTTGAATTACTTCACCAATACAAAGAAAGTCGCATGCAAGCTTACATTATTTCAAGCAGATGTATCAAATTGAAGCTGCTTTCTTCAATAAACAAGAAACCATACCTTTGATCTTTGACAAAAACTTTAACATCTAAGGATTTGCACAAGGCTACTTTAAGCAGAAACAGGGAAATGGTAAAAGCCAGTATTGACATGCTATTAAAATATTAAAAGAGTTTAAGAAGATACTGATAGAAGTCATTTATTGCAGTTTCTAGCATGAAAATAATGTCAGCAATACTCATGCCCACACAAAAAGAAGAAATGATCTAACATGTCTTTTTTTTTTTAAAGGCCAAAAGGCACTCACCTGAGACCCCATGGAACAAAACTGTTCTAAAAAGGTCGTGTTGACAAGGTTTCACAATAGACTTAAAAGTACAACTGTCCCATAACCTGGCAGCCATGTTTTTAAGCAAACCTCAATCATTTTTTTAACGCAGCCTTGCCATTAAAATAATGAATTGTTAAATATTCTCAGTAAGTTCCATGATGAGTAATTAAAAAATACAACTAGAGTGTCCTAGTTGTTTTTCTACTGCCAAAAAATAAAAATTGCCCTACTTATGGTAGAGAGATATCATTAGATCAAATGTTCAGAGCAAGCTTCATAAAAATTGAACAAACAGATGTGACTTCTAGGGCTTAACAACAGACTTTGAACATACCATAAGGATATCTCAAAAGCTGAGAAGTTTAGAAATCTCCCTTTTAAAGCTTATTACTTCCCATGGACTTGTTTTCTTGACCGTTGACCTTCAAGGATGACCTTGACCTTTCACCACTCAAAATGTGCAGCTCCATGAGATACACATGCATGCCAAATATCAAGTTGCTATCTTCAATATTGCAAAAGTTATGGCCAATGTTAAAGTTTTCGGACAGACGGACGGACAGACAGTTCAAATGCTATATGCCACCCTACCAGGGGCATAATAACAAGAGAATGATGTGTTTGTCAGAAACACAATGCCCCCTACTGCGCTGCTTTATTGATTTATTTTTGTTTTTAATCATATCCCTTTAAAAATATTACTTCCCTTGTAAAAATAATCTGTACCTGCCAAATGATAAACAGAAATTATCTTCCTTTAAAGCTTGTTACTTCCCTTGGATTTGTTTGTTTGACCTTTGACCTTGAAGGATTACCTTGACCTTTCACCACTCACAATGTGCAGCTCCATGAGATACAAATGCATGCCAAATATCAAGTTGCTATCTTCAATATTGCAAAAGCTAAGGCCAATGTTAAAGTTTTCGGACAGACGGACAGACAGACAGTTAAAATGCTATATGCCACCCTACCGGGGACATAAAAACACGATACTTTGTTGACTGAACAGCATGTTCCCCTGAGTAAAATTTAGCTTGCACTCATATTAAGAATTTAACTATATATTAACTAATTATTGGTATATAACGGAATTTACCAATCTTAGTTTAGAGAATTGTATGTATTCAGAGAAGCATTCAGATTTGCCACTTATTACTCTCTTCATTTGGTTTTTTAGCTGTGTTTTAGAATATTTATAAGGCATACTTGTTGCTCTGACCATAAGCAATAAGATAATGTTGTAGCAAAAAGTGTTTGCGGCCAAGGAAACAGTAAAATCTAATTAACATAACTCTAGCCCATTTTGACTAAGGCCAAGGTTAATGTGAACTTATTGGGTCATATGGTTGTTTACTTCTAGTAACTATTACGAGACTGCACAATTTCAATAGTAAAACTCATAACAATTTCTAAGGTAATGTATGTATAATAGTAAAGAGATATTTTAAAGCTGCATGCCTCTCAGGGGAAAAATGGTGTATTTGCGTCGCAGATCACAGTTTATGTACATTATGCTTTAAATGAGGAATTACATGTGACATTTGCATCAAAGATGTTATATATATTGATATTTGCTTTAAACGATTACTGGTAATAGCATGTTTCATAATAACAAATCAAACCTTCTTTAGCCTTCTCAGACTTCAAGAAACTCAACAGCCTTCAGTCAGACATTTGGTCTGACTGGTCAGAATTTTCTGTCAGACCTTGGGTTATTCTGACAAACCAAAAAACATACATGAAATTTCAAACAAAACTGAGAAAAATGTAAATAATTAGAAATACGTAAATATTGCTTTATCATTTTATTTGTTGTCATATTACTTTGAGTAACAAAGTAAAGTAACAAAGTTTTTTAACATCCACTTCCTCATTATTAAAGTCACTTATAAAATCACCATCTGTATCGTATCTATTTAAAAGCTAAATGTCATCTTCACTGTTGTCTTGTTCCCAGTCTTCTTCATCGTTCTGCGAGTGTCCAGGCTCGGGCTCCTTGGGGGCAATTACTCTGGAAAGAAACAACATCAGTTTATTCTTAAGTTAATCACATTGTTTTGCGTAACAAAGTAATTTGTTTAAATTCATGGTTGCCTTTCTTCCAAGACTCAACTAATTTACGATGGGGGGCATATCCTCGTATTTTTTCCACCAGCTCACAGGGGTTTGCATCTGCAACCCGTTTTGGATTTTCAGGCTTTGATTCATTCAAAAACTTCCACATTATGTATATTTACTTATTTACTACAAATTTACTTAATTCAAAAGAAGGAAAATAAAAACAAAATCACCTGGTTATAAATCCCCGTTAAACTCCATGCGTGTTCCTCGATATCGTTGATAACTGCAAGCTGTTGCTTTGTTTAACTTTCACTTTTGTTTAAACTTAAAGTCGATCGAATGATGGTCAAATGTACCGATCTCGGCTTGAAGCATGCATTTATTTACTCGTCGACAATAAGCAGGGAACCAAATGTATTTCTAGAACATTTTTTACCGAACACGAACAGATTATTTCCGATTTTTGACAAGACAACTTTGGACCAATCAACAGCAGGTTAACTGACCGACGAATACATTGGAATTCCACAAAATCTCGTTTTGCACAAAATCGGCAAAGTGCGTATTCCGCCGTATTTCGCCGATGTTTTATAAATGCTTTTAATTTCTTGGGAAAACCGGAAAATATTTAAGTCAGACATTTTGGGCCAACGAGTTAAGAATTTCGATCGGCCCTTGACTGTTTGTGTTGAACATGTCCGTAGGTCCGACGGAGTTTCGGGAAGTCTGCGGCTTCTGACATTTTATTTTCTGCATACGGAAGTCATGAAAAGGAACTTCAATAAAATTTGTATAGTCCTGATGTCGAGCTACATGTATGTCAGAAAATATTGATAGCAACATTTATAGTTATGGAAGCAAAAAATGAACATTTATAGTCATGGAATCCAGAAATGAACATTCAAATGTCATTCATAGTTATGGAAGCATGAATTGAACATTTATTGTTATGGAAGCCAGAAATTTTCATATACATATACAGGGGTTGAAGAATCCACTCGACCGCTCGCATATGCGAGTGAAGTTGACGATCGGGCGAGTAAAATTTGTTAATTACTCGACCGACCGGGCGAGTGCTGTTTTTCAAGTTGAGAAATATAAATTCAGTTCCAGAACTCCTTCCATATGGATACAAATTGCGAACAATTTTTCGAACGAACAAAAAATACGTTTAGTACACAAAGAAACTGCACTTTCGTTTTGACACTGAAAAATGACGTCACGGGCACAGTAAAAATAATTCTAGAAATCAGCTGGGCTCTTTTTGTCGTTGTCAGTGCCCTTAGCTTATCGATTAAAAGTGATAAACAGAAAAAATAATTATTAATAAACAGAATAATTCCAAATTTCGTGATCAGAAGCCTTAGGCAAAATTTACCATATTGTAAACTTTTGTCAATCAAGCGTGTCTTTCAGTAAAGTTCATCTGAAATATTATAATGGAAAAAGGTTCTATTTTAAAATATCTGCAAGGTGGTGGCGACGGGGAACAGAAAGAATTAGAAAGGTTGTCAAAACGAGAAGCGGAAAGAATTGAGAAAAGGAAAGAGGTGCAGAAAACTTAAGAAAAGCAAATAAAATCCATCAGATAATGTAGTTAATTTGTTTGAAGTTTAGTGTCACTATGTTAAGTAGGTTTAAAAGGTTCTGGTTGATTATAACTATAAATATAGATATCTATTTTTTTTAAATGCAGGGCGAGTAGATTAAAGTGAAGGGTGAGTGAATTGTCAGGCCTACTCGCCCTGCAGGGCGAGTGGCTCTGGAAAAATTCTTCAACCCCTGATATACATTAACAACACACTATATATACAGTAAAGTGCTACCGCGTGTTTGAACAGTAAGAAAAAAGTCGGATCAGTGTGGGCCGTGGGGACTACATATTACAAACCCGCGGTTGCACTTTACGGAAAAAATACTCATTTGTTTAAAAAGATCATGATACCTATAGAAAACTCTCATGAATGAGCGGGCTCTCCACTTCATCCAATTAAAAATAATGAAATATTTATAAAGACATCATTAAAAATGTTAACTGTGTTGCGCTATATATTCTCCCAACACAGATCTTAAAAAGTCACGTGGTATAGGCACCATGAAAATATCCAAAAATTATATGCAATATAAAAATATATATAGCCTTTGTAGTTTAAACCTTTTCCCGCTCACAAGGAACGTAAAATGCCTTTCCAGCATACAACCATAACAGACTGTGGTTTACTAGCATCAGTTCAGGTTTGATTCTTATTGATGCATCAGTATCTTATGGTTCGAAATGAAGCCTTTAAAACTTGAATTTAGTAAGACAGGTCTTATGTTTCATTTATTTTTTTCTAATGGACTACAAGCGTGTCATTGGCTCAAAAGAGCATTTCTGAGTGGTACAGTGTTAACTAAATTATTATAGTAACACAGATGCATTTGTTCCCAGGACTGGTGAAATATTGTGATAAAGTAGCCCCAAGTATTTGTAAACTGTCATGTTTTCTGAACGCAGAAAATAAGGCTAAAACAGGCAAAATGAAAGCATCATAACTACATTGCTCCACCCACTTGTTCAAGCATGGACAAAACAAACACAGGTAATTTTCAAAGGATCTTACAAAATATAACGATCCATATATTTTCAAGGCCTCGACAAATACGCTTTTTGCAACATCTAGTGATGCTTTTGTGCATGACGGCGTCCAAGTGTGTCCTAATTCGTAGCAAGAGTAGTTCAGCAAAGTGGGTTTACTGAGGGCGACCATTTTGTCAGGTGCTCAGTATGACAACCAATCCAAATCGGCGTTACATCGAACATTATTATTTATGAACCGGAAGCGCAACTAATGTAAACAAATACATGTGTTGTAGATTCAAGCACATCCGAGTTTAATAAATTTATAGCGAGTAAAGAGGCTGTTATATAAAATATTTTAAAAGGAACATTTTTTAAATATCTGAATTTCACAAAAATAATAATAGCATACAGTCATGGATATAAATGTATAATAGCGGGCCTGCATATTTGTCCATTTTATGTTTGTACTTTGACGTCATAATTAAGATTTACTTATCTACACATGTATGTTGACAACGCCTTTTTACCAAGTTTATGGCATTTTCAAGCGACGTCATGTCTTCATATGGGTCCTGAGTTATGAGTTTGATACTAACTTTTTTTCCGACTTTTTGCTTATTTGTTCTGTCTATTTCTCTTGTTTTATTGTACAATAAAACACGAAAAATAGACAGAATGTAGTATATTTGATTGACGGTATTAATTTGTTTTAGCAATTTGTATTTTTCAAAAGAAATAATATCCAATTAATTAAGAATCAGTTTTCTTTGTCATAATCAATGATAAAAATAAGTCATTGTCCCTTGTCCTGTGGCGAGTAGGTTTTTGCCCGAAAAAAATTATTTCAGAAGTTGTTTGTCCTGCTGTGCAACTAGTTTTTAGGCTTGACAAGAAACGGTTCTATGTAATTAATCATAAAACAAAAAAAATGTGACTGAGGCCTCATAATAAATTGAATCATTTTCATTTGTTAAGGCCAATCAAATTATTCAAATAAGGCTCACAAACTGGACGTAATGAAATGAAATTACTTCATGTCAGCAGCTAGTGTTCTTGTTCTATTGTCTACTATTTTATTTCCCAAAAATGATTACATACACATGATATGTACATAGTTCATTGTTTGTTCTCTTTGGCTGGGCAACTGAATACTTATGTTTCTATCACTGATAGCCCCTATAATAAACTATATACCAAACTCAATTTTGTTTCAAAGAAGATTGACAAACACACCACATTTACGTTGAAACGTTCGATTTTATTTATTAAATACCGGTTAGCAATGTGTTTCAATCCTTTTCTGCTTATATTGTGTAACATCTTTATATATTGTACATGCCATAAGAAATAAATATGTTTAAACTAATGTGTTACAAAATACTTTAAGTTGTAAAATTAACGGTTAACGTAATAGTTTTTCGATGGTCATATTTAAATTTAACGAAAGTATTTTACTCCAAGACTATCAAACACCCCGAAAAGATAATATTTTTATTCAGACAAATTAGCTTTATTTAACTTCGATTTTTATGCACTTGTAGCATTGAGTTGTTTCACTTATAATGTCCCGTTGTTAATATGATCCTAACAAGTATTTAACATGCAAATATGGACCCCATAATTATATAATTATTTAGGAACCATGTCTATAAGGGTCTCCGATGGGTAATATATATTACAATACTAGAATGGTGAATGCAAATGTATCAATTTACAAGGAATATGGTTGTATCAATAATATGTAACTATATTGACCACAGCAACTGTAATTTCAACCAAACACATGCACATGCCATTTATGGTTACAATATTTCTGAGAAAACTGGGCTTAATGCATGTGCGTAAAGTGTCGTCCCAAATTAGCCTGTGCAGTCCGCACAGGCTAATCAGTGACGACACTTTCCGCTTTTAAGGTATTTTTAGTTTCAATGAAGTCCCTGCTTACCGAAAATCAAGTTTAGGCGGAAAGGGTCGTCCCTGATTAGCCTATGCGGACTGCACAGGCTAATCTGGAATGACCCTTTACGCACATGCATTAAGCCCAGTTTTCTCAGAACAAGGCTTATATATTGTATTCAACAGCTATGTCTACGTATGACAATATGCTACGCCTCTTCCATGAACATACATCGATACTTGTAAAGTTTAACGCCAAAAGTATTTCTGATGTTCACTGCAGGATTATCTGCGACCACCTCAGACCTTTCCTCAATTGGTTTCAACGCCGCTTCAAAACTTCGAGGATTTCCAATGATTTAGTGTTATTGATACTTTAACAAAACTTTGTAAACACGCGAGTGGGTCGGTACCTCTTGACAGTGGCCATTTGTAACTGTAGATTTACAACCGCCGCTGATAAAAAGCCACTTTACCTATCAGTAATAGTCAGGCTGTACGCCGCTTGTAGATTTTGACACGTTTATTGTTTTGGTAATAAAATTTAAGCCAAGTAGGTGCACTTATACCATGCGTACACAATTTTGGGATACTATAAATATAAACTCAAGCTCGTATCGCCAACAGGTCTTTTTCTAAGTCTGCTATTGTCAACGTGTTCGGCGAATTTGGATCGTTTGACACATAATTGGGATTACCGGTACTACAAAATTGATTTTTTCAGATTTTATTTACTTTGTATAATTAAGATAATTTCGCTGTGGTATTTTCTGTGTTTAAAATACCATGTACTTGCATTTTCGGATAATAAAATAATTATAATAATAATGTTTATTAAGCTAATTTAATCAAATGTAGCAAAAAATCTCCACCTCGAATATCGAAAAAGTTAACGGTCGAAACAAACAATAAGAGCAATCAGGTTAGTAGAGACAATTAACTTTTTCGTCTCATTTTCTGTTTGTATACAGCAACCGAACTGTCTTGATGGGACACTACGTTTGTTCGTATTCAACTTTTCAAAAATTGTATTACATACACATTAATTATTGTCAGCATTACATTTAAATAGTCTGAGTATTTAATCGCCGTTGATTTATTTGTGAAATATTATTGTAATGGTAGCAACAATGCCCAGTGGAATTTAAAAAAAATCCCAATAAAATAAAGAGCCCCTAATTATGTAACAAAGAATGCCACATTTCACATTTGTGCGTTCCAAACAACACTACTTTAAAAAAAATATGTCAGTAGGTTCCGTGAAAATGTCTGATAGCATCCGATAGATTCTGGACGCAAACAGGAACACGATTGTTATCCCCACGCTTTTTGAAAAGCGTGGGGATATTGTGGTTATCTCCGCCGTCCGTCCGTATGTCCGTCCGTCTGTCCGTCCGTCCTGGCCACTATCTCCCCCTACACTATTAGCACTAAAACCTTGAAACTTACACACATGGTAGCTATGAGCATATGAGCGACCCTGCACTATTTAGAATTTTGATCTGACCCCTGGGTCAAAAGTTATGGGGGTTGGGGTGGGGCCGGGTCAGAGATTTTTACTCATTTTTTATGGGTTTTTTTACTATAATTTCTTCATTTCTACACCAATTGTCTTAAAATTGATACTGAACCTCTCTTATGACAATACGGTCAATCTCAACTATGCATGGCCCCATTACCAACCCTGGGGAGCCCCGCCCACATAGGCCACGCCCACCCAAAATTGCATTTTACTATAATTTCTTCATTTCTACACCGATTCACTTGAAATTGATAATGAACCTCTCTTTTGACAATACGGTTATTCAAAACTATGCATGGCCCCATTACCAACCCAGGGGCGCCCCGCCCACATAGGCCACGCCCACCCAAAAATGCCTTTTACTATAATTTCTTCATTTCTACACCGATTCACTTCAAATTGATACTGAACCTCTCTTATGACAATACAGTCAATCTCAACTATGCATGGCCCTATTACAAACCCTGGGGCGCCCCGCCCACATAGGCCACGCCCACCCCAAATTGCCTTTTACTATAATTTCTTCATTTCTACACTGATTCACTTCTAATTGATACTGAACTTCTCTTGTGACAATACGGTTAATCTCAACTTTGCATGGTCCCATTACCAACCCTGGGGCGCCCCTGGGTGAAACATGGGGCGTGGGGATACGCGTCGGCCTCTGCCGCGCCATTTTTAGTTTTATTTAATGAAAAACAATGGAGATCGAGCCCTGTTATGCTCTTTAAATGGGCAGAGTATTTATTTTATAGTTTAAAGGGGTCTTTTCACGGTTTGGTAAATTGGCAGAGTAAAAAAAAGTTGTTTCAGATTCGCAAATTTTCGTTTAAGTTATGATATTTGTGGGTAAATAGTAATACTGAACATTAACCATGCTCTAAAATATCCATTATATGCATATTTTGACGATTTTAAAAACTGAAAATTATAAAGCGTTGCAACGCGTAACGATTGAATAATTTCGCAAGTTCTGTTGTCGTTATATTTTGTGAAACTACGAGGATTGCTTATATAGCTAAAAAATACATTCCCTTATAGCATGAGCACGGATGGTCGAGTGGTCTAAGTGGGAAACTTTTTACTCCAGGACGCTAGGGCCAGGGGTCAGTGGTTCGAGCCCAGTTGAGGGTTACTTTTGTTTCTTGTTTTTAATTGTATTCTTGATTTTTACTTGAGATTTTTAGGTCAAATGTTTAAATTTATCAATATAAAGCATTTAATGACAAGCTTCAATACATTCCAAAATCTGTGAAAAGGCACTTTTAAAATAAAAACTACAACAACCTTTGTTTAGAGGCAGGTCAACGTGCAGTATAGAAATCTCATTAACAACATGTAAAAAAGACACCGTTTTCGTGCACTTCTTTAATGATTAACGTGCAAAAAACCAAGCACTTAAGCACATGATTTACGGCTCATTACTGTAACGAGCAGTTCATCTTAGCTAACAAGTTTCTAATTGACATAAAAGAAGAGAGGCGGGAATATATGCTTTATACCCGCAATAATTTGAGAATAAGATGCGTGGAGATAAAAAGCAAATTCATCGCTTATCAGACGTGAAATGGTATAGGTGAAAACATTAAAATGCGTATTGAATCGTTATAGGGATTAAGGGATGGTGGATGCGGTGGGATTAAGTGGTGTTCTGTAATAATTCTTGTATCAGTTGGAAATTATTCTTTAACAACTCTCATAATAGCAGGTATTAATATTCTCTATTATATCGAAATCATAAATTAGGCCCACTGAGACGTTTTTGATGTGGGAAATGAGCATTTCATTTAGTTCCTGTTTATCATGTGTAAATATAGGTCATTAAAATACTGACATCCTAATCTAATAAAAGGTGAGCTTGGGTTTTGGTTTGTAATCATTTCAATGTACATTCAGGTAGTTTGTTATTATTGAAATAAAACTTGTTTACAATAAATGACTGAACACTTTTATATCACTATATAATTTTGGATTCTTGGATATTTTCTTTTTGGGCAATTTGTAAAACTATCACACGTTGGGACGTACGCCGAATGAGTTACCCTTTCCTGCAGTTAATTAAATAATTCTTCTTTGGTTACAAACAAATAAAGTATATTTAGAATAATGATACAAACAATCGTTTTAAAATTATTACATAGCAACGAACGACCAATAACCAAACGTTATCATATTCGTCTTGTTGGCGTCTTTCAGGTGTCATCAATTGTTCCAATAAGAGAGACTTACACTGCGCTCATTCACCCAGTGCAAGAAAACGGACGCTTCGCCGATCTGGTTGAACTCTTTAAATTACTGTACAACCAGTGTCAGCCAACACACAATGCGTACACTAAATTAATGTTTATTAATTTGCCATACATACACTTGTGTTACATACTTGTGTATATTTAAGAAAAAAAAAACATATCGCACGGAAAACTTGTCTTCATTTAACGTGTTTTTATGTTTCTTTTTAAAACAACTCTCGCAGTAAACTTGTGTCTTCTCCGTTAAGTTTCGCTTATTTAAAATCGCTCACATAAATATTGCCTACATTTAGTTTCAAATACAGACAAACATACACCACACGTAAGTGCAAAACATATGGTGTCATACGCAAGCTTAGGAGGTGGTACTTTTTAACGAAAGTACACTGTAGACGCGTTCGTCTAATTGCCAATCGCGTCAGCGGGCACAGCACGCTCTGTCGGCCTCGACAAAGCCACTAATGGTTTCTGCAAGTGGCCTGCTGCGAGAGTGCCAAACATTTGCTTAACCCGCACCGCTGCCGATGGTTTATACATGTTTATAGCAGCATTTTCGTATAGCTGGTTAAGCTGCTGAAAATTTCGCAACCGTACATACGTTGTTGTTATTTACCTTCATAGTATTTCATTTTAATGCGTGCTTTTGTTTACTGATATACCTTCATAGTATTTCATTTTAATGCGTGTGTACGTATGACTCCGCGGGCGAGCCTTCTTACATTTTGAACGCCAGATTGTATAGGAATAGGTACGTTTTGACGCCAGATTGTATAGGGATAGGTACGTTTTGTAATTAGTTGTAATTAAGTGTTTTCCTGATACTGACCACCATTATATACTCAGTATTGCCATAATCTGTTCTTTAATCATAACACTCGCTGATAGTTTTTTCGACTAAGAACACATTTATAATTGTTTAACTACCGAATAAACAAAACAAAAAAGAGGGCTGATCATGTGAAGCGCGTTGTAAAATATAGTATATTTCATTAAAAAAATAAAACTCTAGATAAATTATCAAAAGAGCGATGCTAGTTCCTCACCGGTTGTCTTTCATTTAAGGCGGCCATTTCCGATACAAAACAGGACGATACAAACAATACAACAGTATACATAAAACACTTCTAAAGTTTGGGCTAACCGCATTGGAACGGTCAATACGAATCATTGTCGATTTAAACCGATTTGAAGAATAGCCTTAACCCCACACTTCGCCCAGAGTAAGTGTCAATAAACATAAACCTCCAAGAACTTAAATTCAAACTGAACACAATAAGTTGCAAACATTTTTTGTATAATTATTTTATATTTTAAATACCGTTCGAGTTGTCGTAGTTAATTGACCAATTAAAAACCGCAGTCTATATGGTTTTATAAAGTTCAAGTACTATATGATATTCAGATGCATATATATAATGGTGTATTAATATGTTTGTGCAAAATCGAACAATATGTGCCATGTTCTGCCGTTGCCAATTAATAGGCGAAAGAAAGAAACAAAACTCACAAAACAAAACAGTAATAGCGCCATTCAATGTCCCCATTGCAACTGAGCTGGTTGGGGCATATCAGATTTATTGTTATGTTCTCCTGTGGAACGGTTATCATCGTGTCTAAAGGCCACGCGAAATTATTCAATTAATTTCACCATTGGGATTTCTGATTAATCGATTAAACCAATTCCAGGGATTCCAGTGTAATACTATTTGAAAGCTCACTGAAATAGCTTTTTAAAAGCTGTCAATATCTGTCAGTACTTATGGAATATCGCTCGATCTGTCACTTTCGCTGGCGTGATAATCGTGTGAGTCCAATTGATCGGATAATTCAGACAATAAAAGCGAAATTGCGAACGGATAGTTTTTGTCAGCGTACCATTGAAAAACAAGTTGGAGCTTAGACGCAATTTTAATACTTAATATACTGTTGACGTATTATTGTACATTGTTTGTGATAAAATGACTGAACTCCAATCAATGGATGTTGCGTTCAAGGCTGCAAAATAAATATCTGAAATATCACAGATCAAAATGGAGAAAATAAGTTTTCTGCTACAGGGGCCACGTAGCTTGACCTCTGACCTCAACGTTGTAAGGCGTCCACCTGTCCTTCTGAGAAAGCAGAATTTTCAATATGTATCATGATCTTAGGTCAAAGCGCTTTTTTGACATCGTTAGAAAACGAATTTCATGTTGTAATACCGTGTAACCTAAGTATTTTTACGTGTCAGAATATCTATATACGTCTTCAAGTTACCAACATACCAATTTAAATAGCCGTATGTCAAAGCGTTCTTCAGATATCTTCCGGAAATAGTCCGACCATAAGACAACCGAAAACGGACAGGTATGAAGCTATACCCCTCACTTTTTCGAAAGGAGGGAGGTGATTAAAAATCACAAGTCGCAGATACGTATGGAAGGTCTGTCAATATTAACGATGCTATAGTGGTATAATAGGTTAAAAATATGATGTGTAAAACTGTTTAATGTCAACTGTACTATCCATAATGGCCGACCAAATCATAAATAAAACAAATGACACAAATTAAACCATTGTTGGCAAAATATATATGTGAAAATTATTGAATACGTAAAGTTGATCTAAATACCTGGACGTGAATGATGCCGTTTGTAGATGATAACGACTGTGCGCACCCTACCCCAAACGAACTGCCTAACAGCTGATTACAGAACGCATTTCAGGGAATACCGATTGTTAACGCGTTGTAGCATACACATTACAAATAAGTTATCGTAGATTTCAACACCAAAATCTAACTATTAAGTCTGACAGCTTTCACCAATGGTCTAAAATACATGTTTGTATGGTTGAAATATTTTAGGCATTTGCAACACTCAACGTGGTCTTTTTGTCCGTTTGTTTTATTTTAACAGGTGAAATGTTGAAATGGAAGTATTGTCTATTATCAAAATAATGTAACTGTGAAAGCTTTAAATGCAGTATCGTCATATGTCGAGACGTTAAAAAGACCTTTTCAAAAATAAAATGACACAATTGAAAACATATATTTCAGATTTGCATATTTTCGCTGGAGTTATGTTTTTTACGAGTAAACAGTAATTCTGAACACTTACCATGCTCTGAAATATCAATTACATGAATCTTTTGACGATTTAAAAAACGAAAATGATAAAGCGTTACAAACGCGAAACGATTTCATAATTTGAAAAGTTCTGTTGTTATCGTCATATTTTGTGACATGACGAGGATTGCTATATAAAGTATAAAATACAATTTTATTATGTCAGAACGGATGTCCGACTTTTACTCCAAGGGTCAGTGGTTCGAGCACAGGTGTGGACTACATTTTGTTTGTTTTATGCTGGACCTTTTTAGTTCAGATGTTGACAAACTAACAAAAATGCCAACGTCTGTGAAAAGGTCCCTTCAAACAACTCATAAATTGTTAGTCCGAAGGCTTGATAAACTATTCTGCGACAAGAATTAATGTTTTACAGCATTAGCAGAGACCTTCAGAGATGAGCTTTGCAATTAATTTATCTTATGATGTTTTTGCATTAAATTATTGTAGTATCATTAAGCCTTCGTTTTAGCAACTACCAGGCACGTTAGTACTGAACGAATGTCTGACTAAATGCGAATATGATTGACATTTACCGACCTACCGTCCGTCTAGCAATTTTAAACTTACGAACTTTAGACAAACGTCGCCGAGGGAGTCTGTTATATTTGCGGTTAATAAAATGCCCGACTTAATATGCTGTCAAACAGAACCTCTTTTATGCGAAGTTTATCAAAGATTACGTCCGCGTTGATTAACAACAAGCCTTAATATCAATACAATAATGTCTACTGAATGTTATCAACAAATCCGACAAACAAACACTTCATTCTTCATTTCACCTGTCTAAACACTATAGCCTCTTCAGTTGCATTTTCGCTAATCATGGGGGCATTCGAAATGTTCGGGACTTTAAGGGACAAGTACGGTCAATTGGGATTTGCTTCCTCTGGTAAGGTCTCTTGAAGATCCAAATGACTTTGGGTTGACCTTTTAAGTTGCCAATAGTTAATAAAATATGTCAATAAGCAATTATGTACATGTGTTCAGTTTACGGTCTCAGAACATCTTGGCTAATCTTAATGGCTTTGCATTAAGTCTGTTATGGATTTATACAGTATTTGAGAGAACTCCCAATGAATATGTTATATATTAAAAAAATATACACGCAACATTCTGGTTTTCGTTTTAAATAAACTTTTCGCAACATTATTTTTATAGGCTCAGTCTTGATTACTGAATGAAATACAAATACAACGTAATGATACTTTGCCTTTACTTGCAAGCGAGACTACCACATACCAAGGCCTGTGTTCGCCTTATTATATTGTGATTTTTAAACATCTGATAAGGAAAAATTCGTTCGGGGATCAGCGATCGCAGTTGTTCCAATGGTTCATCTCCATGGGTAAAAACCGAACTTCACAGTATGCTGCATTTTCACTGATCTGGCTGAAATTAAAAATCTTTAACTTTGGTTGTATTTCGGATTTCCCATAAATGTTAATTGAGTGTTCATCCACTAGGTTTGCTCAGGTGTTTCCGGTCCGTTATAAGAAGCTGATGCATTGGAATAATCATTTTAGCCATGAACATTTAACATTGTTCACCAGACAATAACGAAAAAAAAATCTTGCAAAAATGTTCCTTATGTGGCTTCACACCAAAGTTGGTAAACTATTATGGACCATTGCCTGTAAGGTGGGAGGTTTGGGGGCGATTTCTCTATATGGGGATTTATTTAAAAAACAAACTGATCGGATTGGATTTAAACAAATCAGTTCATATATATTTAGATCTATTTCAGTCCATACAATAGTTTAATTCTAAAAACAAAAACTATGAAGGTATAAATGTAAGAACACAGTACATGTGTGTCTTGTTCTGTAAAAATTGGGAAAAATGCATGTGAGTACAGTGTCGTCCCAGATTAGCCTGTGCAGTCCACACAGGCTAATCAGGGACGACACTTTCCGCACATGCATTTTATTCCCAGTTTTTTCAGAACAAGACACATGTTTTCACGCTCTGGCTAATATACAGATACACCCACACCATCTACTGATTTGGAGGATTGACTGTGGAACTGTTGTCCCCGCTCATTATTTTTTATTTTCTATTTGGCCACTGCAAAAGCAGAACTTTATTTATTCAGGACAACTGACGGGCATTTGCTCCAACAATGGCTGTTGAAAAAGGTAAATAAAGGCAAAAATCCTGGATAAGACTGTAGACACCTGTCCTGTAAAAAATAACGATTCACGGACTGACAAAATGGACCTAACATCTCTCAAGGTCATATTAACAATGTCATTGCGAGCTCTAGTTGTTGTTTAGTAACTTATCAAAATACAAGAAATTGGTTATGCTTGCCTTCTAAAAGGTTGGGTATTGGCTATCACAGGCTTTTGATAAAATTGTATCATTCTGGTGGTTTCATTCGTTTTGTTTTTGCTTGTGAAGCTACTTTGTCTTGGTAATCCTGCCTTTGTTTTTATGTAATTAATGAATATTTTACTGATGATATTCATTTCATTGGCTCTAGTCCTTAAAATCATTAAATGGAACTATATGCCAGCCACTACACCGAATAACAAGTCATAATATGGGGCAAAATTCATCACACAAAGACAAGTACTAGTCACTTCTTGAAACTACAAATCACCACATGATACTACAAGTAACTGCATGAAACTACAAATCGTCACATGGTACTACAAGTAACTGCATGGAACTACAAGTCACAACATAGTATTACAAGTAACGGCATATAACTACAAGTAACTCCATGGAACTACATGTAATTGTATGGGACTACAAATCATAACATGGTGCTACAAGTAACTGCATGGAACTACAAATCACCACATGGTACTACAAGTTACTGCATGGAGCTACAAGTAACTGCATGAAACTACAAATCACTAAATGGTGCTACAAGTAACTGCATTGAACTACTCTTCACCACATGTTAGAACAAGTAACTGCATGGAGCTACAAGTAACTGCATGTAACTACAAATCACCACAAGGTACTACAAGTAAATGCATGGAGCTACAAATCACAACATGGTACTACAAGTAACTGCATGGAACTACAAATCATGGTACTTCAAGAAACTGCATGCAACTACAAGTAACCATATGGAAATACAAGCCAGTACATGGAACTATAACACCAATTGGTATTAAATCGAACAAAAATGTTTTAATTCCAAATGTAAATATATCCCGCGCAGTTGGCGAAAGTGTGTTGGGCGCCGATGCAACCCAGCATTCGAACATAATAACCAACAAGCAAGATAAGCCGAAGTGAAAGAATATCAAGTACCCCTTTTGAAAAGGATCGCTGCTTTTGTCACCAACTCTTTAATCTTTGCCGTCACTGGCAAGCGCTGTCAATCAAGAGCGTTCCGCTGGTTTGTTAAAATAATTAACCAGCATTCTTCGGCTGACGAAATAAATACATTATGTAAATTGCGTCCCATATTATTCGCCTTATTTGCATTTTTAAGACTTGGGTGTTTAGGCGGTTTCGACGCAAAATATGTCGTGTTATGGAGAGCGTATGCAATATAAAATGAGGTATTTTTTTATGCGATTGAAATGTAATTGCAGCTTCTATACTATTGCACGACGTCGTTTGTCATGAACATCGAAGGACGCCGCCTGACGTGTAGAGAAATGAAAGAAAACGTCTAACGTCTAGAAAATTAAAAAAAAACGCTGACATCTAGAAAATTTCTTGGGACAAAAACATCTGATGCCTAGAACATGGTCCGAAAACGTCTTAGATTAACAAAATTATACGCAAACATCTGACGTCTATACCATCGTTATACAACGTTGGATGTACTTATTATTAAAAAAAAACACTTCTGTAATCAATAAAATTGTAAGACAGTATCTGATATAAAATAAATGGGAGGAAAAAACAACGTCCGCCATCAAGAAGTTTGTAAAACAGCGCCGGGTGTATTGGTTATTGTGATGCAACATCTCACGTCTAAAATAAATTCAGACAACGTCTGACGTCGAAAAGATTTGAAGAAAATTATCAGGACGAACTCCATCACCAAGGATAACGCAAACAAAAGTAAAACTCATATTTCCTGTGTGGCCCTTTGTGTTGGTGGTAGAAATGGATAGACGTGCAAAGTTGAATAAGGTCTTCCACTGACTATTTGTGAATTACATGAACTATGTTAAACATAATCGGTGAATTACATGAACTATGTTAAACATAATCGGTGAATTACATGAACTATGTTAAACATAATCGGATTTCATTATTCGTTACATGTGGTATCACAGTTGATGTATGAATTATAGCTTACTTAGTATTGAAATAATAAAACTCCACAGTAAATTTGCCTGTATGAAATATCAGCGTCTCCTACGCATGAACAATATCCTGTACAGCATGGCACAGAATAATTTGATAAATTGGTTTGTTTACTGGTTTCCAGTCCAGTTGTTTGTTGTTTTGTTGGTTTGTTTGTGTTTTTATGCACACACATTTAAAAAGGGGAATTGTTAACAGGTTGGCAATATGAACATTGAAAACAAATATAGACTTAAACAACAATGCATGTATTTTATTCAAATAATCAAGCAACCACTTCTGACTAACAACAATATTTAAAATTAATGTTCGTTTATTGACAATCATCATTCGAAATCATAATAATTGTAAAGTGTTTGTTTTCCTTGATAATTTAGTAAAAACGTTTATTACCGATCTACGTTCAACAACGTAACACATTTAACCCTTTTATGCCTAGTGGACTCTCCAACCCTTCTAAATTGGATCAATTTATTTCCAAAATTAGGGATGTCAAGTATATTTATTTCTATATTTAGAATATTTTTTACAGAAATTCATTTAAGCAAACAGCGCAGAACCAGAGGAGACGCCGCATCTGTTTGCCAAGGCCTACATGCGTGATGTTGTGGGAACAAGTTAGCTTTTGCTTAGTTGTATTGTATCGTGCTTGATCCCGACACATTTAAGACACGTTTTTCCCTGTTTTTATATTTGCTAAAAACTATCAAATTAACTATCCACGTAATAAAAGATTTCCTTGCAAATTAATTTTATGATATATTTTTTAAAATACAAAACTCGGTGAGCAAGTCCCTATTAAACAGACATTGTCCAAAATCACATTGCACAGTGGCCATGCCAACAAGTTCTTTGTGTGTGGGGGCAAGGTAACATTAGTCAATGTTAAACATAGGTCAATGTTTCAAGACCTAATAAGCTAGGCTTCATAAGAAGAATTGAGAACTAGATTAATCGAATGCCTCCTGAAAGTCCATTAAAACTGTACCTTCTAAATAACTTTTCCTAGTCCGAATGAAATTTGAATATGCGGAAAAGCCCGTCTAAACCCGTCTAACCCCGTCTAAATCCGGACTGAAATGGTAAAACTAGCTTGTTATATTTAACATATTGTGCAATTCGCTTATGTAGTACTCTTTCAAAATTCTTGGATAAATTACTTAAAATTATTATTTTTTAATTCTTGTCTATGATTTGAAATTTTCATGAATTGTATCTTTGTATATGTTCATTTTTCTTCGCGTTGCGTGTTTTATATTTACTTTATATTTATTACTTTTAAATACGTCGATTTAACATGCAGATTTTTGTTACTAAGACAGAATAAGCGTGCAACCACATTAAATTGCAGATGTTAAAATGATTAAACATGTGGTATACGTTTACGTTCTAACACCATTTACAGAGGCGGATCCAGGATTTTTGGTGGGGGGGGGGACTATTAAAAGATTTGCTGGAGGTCCAGGCGGCCGCTATGGTCCCTGGTGGGTGCAGGGCAAAGCCCCTGGAAGCTCTACTATTTTAGTGATTTTGAAGGCTTTGACGACCACTTCTCGAGCATGTCACGCCTTATGTACTTTCATCAAAGTACCTTCTTATAATGCCCAAAAGTGCATAGTTTATACGTAAAATGGCAAGTTTTATCGTCTTCCCACAGCTTTGGGATAAAAGCTTGCCAGAGTCTTCTGCCTTTTCGCTCGTTTTGGCGTTGGCGCATCCATCTTTGTTGACATAAAATGCAGCAAAAAGAGAATCAATGTGCATAAAGAGGGATACATCAGAATCGCAAAGTTTGACTTGAAAAACCGGGCGACAGAGAGTCTAAAGTTAAAACATTTAGCGATTGCCTGTGATAAGTGGGAAATGGTGTGTACGAAAAAGAAGAAAACTGACTTTAAACAGGCGATTTAGATCTAGTTAAGCGTGAAAATCAAATGAATCTACTTTATTTTGGAGTGGGGGGGGGGGCGTGCGCCGCGTCCGTCCCCCCTTGGATCCGCCTACGATTTATTCAAATTAAGTGAAACACATTTATTTCCAGTTGGCAATTCTTGACGTGTTTGTGTCAGCGCTGGAGCCGACGGTCTGAACGTGCGGCAGCTGACAACGTCGACGTCCTGAGTTTACGTTAACGTTAATTTAAAGGCCGCATTTCATCCCATATACACTCGTCTGCACCAAGTAATGAATGAAATTTAATCGAGATGGTTGAGCTTCAAGTATGGTAGAAGTTTTATTATTATGGTCTTGCTCGTTAATTGATATGCACACTATACTGCTCGGTAATGTATTTCGATGAATCACGTGTATAGAAAGACGGATTTTTTTTAGCCGGAACTGTCCATTTTAAGGTTACAGTATACTAAATAATCGTGTAGGGCTGTACTCTCTAAAAATATAATAGTTGACTCGAAGGCATGTTTTACACTTTAAACTATTGTTCGGGTTTTATCTGTCGGAAATAATGGTAGGTCATGAATAGGTGTTCACTACTGAATCCCTGAAATATGATAAACTTGGACACTATAGTAAAGCATTGCACTGAAAAAGGTTACATTCCACTAAGAAACGGCCGAAAAATAGTTGCAAAAACAGTCGATTTTGATGCGTGTCAAGTTCTTTCTTGGTTTGCACATGACATATCATTTTTATTGCATAAACCGATTCCGCTTAGAATGGCCTTTAAGAAAAGGTATTGTTATGGGGGTCTCTATGTGCAAAATGTTGCATTTATTTTCGCTTAAAGTTGTCTCTTTTACATTGAAGTATATAGTGAAACTATAATGACCTAAATTGCATGAACAACTTTGCCTTAGGCACGTCGATCGCAATACCGATTATGATATACCGCGGTAAGATATACATGTAATCATGTGTATAGAGAGACGGGTTTTTGCGCCGGAACTGTCCATTTTAATTGCATGAACAACTTAGCCTTAAGCACGTCGATCGTTAGGCACGTCGATCGTAATACCGATTATGATATAAGATATAAATACAATAATAATGTCGTCGTTTATTTAGAAATTCTGAAATAAACGACTTAAAATACAACCAAATATTTAATTTAATACTTATACTAGCTAACATGTATAGCTAAAGAATGTTGGCCAAAAAAGTAATACAGAGTAAATCCTTCTTACACTGTTTGACGATTAATAATGCGTTTTGCAACTTTCATTTGAAATAAGATTGGCGATACGCTCACAACTAATTTAGAGAGTCAGTCTGCTTAATTAAGCTACGCTAGGAACGGTAACTGCAAGTAACTACGCTAGGAACGATGACCACTGCCTGTTCATACTTAACCACTGGTACACTGCAGCAGACAGCTTGTAAACAATAGGTTTAATTTAAGAGCTTGTTCAACGATATTGGCCAGTTAAGTGTTTAAAACAGCTTGTGCGACGACATTTGCCAGTTTATCATTGAAATCTGTACATATTGGCTGCTTTCAGGGAAAACGGGGCTTAACGCTGCATTAAAAGTCTATCATGTGGGCAAAATTGTTGCTCAATAATTTAAAGAAAATAGATAAAAGTATTAGATACACATAACACAACATGTACATGATTATAGGCTTGTAATTTTTTAGCAAGGAAACAAAATTCTAAAGACGGTAGCCAGTGCATCAACCAATTGTGAAAAAAGAGACATATTGTTGTTATTTTGTCTAAGTTATCTCTATAACATAAATATGAGGATAAACAGTGCACACACATCTCGACCTGTGCTTTAAGACACACTCTTTATAAATTTGAATGGGTTGTGTTCATTTCAAACTTGCGATATAAAAAGCTATAACATAATTTTGAAAACTGAGTTGCGTCTAAGATTATGCAATAGCGAACAACTTCAGTGCCTTCAGCGCTTTGATTAGAATTACCAACGAGCGTCATCTAAATATCCTACGTTAGGGCTCGGTCTGGCGTGGTTGACATGACGGCATGAATTATAATTGTTCTATGCAATGTCAGACTTCTTGTTTGTGTGCCTCTGTCGTATAATAAATTATCTGAATAAGTTATTTAAATGAACCGCGTTCTTAGAAAACTGGGCTAATCAGTGACGACACTTTCCGCTTTTATTGTATTTTTAGTTTCAAGGAAGTCCCTCCATGCCGAAAATCAAGTTTAGGCGAAAAGTGGCGTCCCTGATTAGCCTGTGCGAAATGCACAGGCTAATATGGGATGACACTTTACGCACATGCATTAAAGGGGCCTTTTCACGTTTCGGTAAATTGACAAAATTGAAAAAAATGTTTCAGATTCGCAAATTTTCGTTGTAGTTATGATATTTGAGAGGAAACAGTAATACTGAACATTTTCCATGCTCTAAAATATCCATTATATGCATGTTTTGACGATTTAAAAACCTGAAAATTATAAAGCGTTGCAACGCGAAACGATTGAATAATTTGGAGAGTTTTGTTGTTGTCGTTAAATTTTGTGTGGCTACGAAAATTGCTTATATGTAGTATAAAATTCATCTCAAATTGTATAAGCGCCGAAAGTCGAGTGGTTTAGGCAATAGACTTTTAATCCAGGGGTCAGTGGTTCGAATCCAGTTGAGGGTTTCTTTTTTTTTCTTTCTTTAATTGTATTCTTGATGTTTACTGAAGCTTTTTAGATCCAATGTTAACATTTATCAATATTAAGCATTTAATGACTAACTTCAATAAATGCTTAAATCTGTAAAAAGGCCCCTTTAAGCCCAGTTTTCTCAGAACAAGGCTCAAATAAATGTCAAGCTAGCTTCATAACTTGTCTGGTGTTTTGTTTAATGTGTGCTTGCATGTTAACAAACGGTTTTAAATCTTAGTGCCATGAAGTAATTGGTGTTGTTTACTGTATACCGGTATGTTTCATGTGGTCATTTATGCTCATATTTTTGTGGATTACGTAAAACTAGTAGTCATTTGCTTAGAATTTATTTATATAAGTGTTTCTTGTTCATTTCAGTTTCTTCAAATATCTTGTCAGTTGAGCTTTATTGTTAACATATGAGTTATTTTACCAATATGTGCCTGTTCACTTGTACATTACAGTTTATTTACAGTAATTATAACACAAGCGTAGGCAGTCTTGAACATGTTCATTTAAAAATAACTGCGCATTCAAAACCAATCAGTGTAGTTTGTGCTATTAACCCATTTATGTCTAGAGTCTAGAAAAAAGGTCTTTGCAAACAGCGTAGACCCAGATGAGACGCCATCAGGGTCTGCGCTGTTTCCTTAAAGGAATTTCTGTAAGAAATATTCTAAATTTAGAAATAAATATACTAGACATCCCTAATTTTGAAGGATGGGAGAGTCCACTTGTCATAAATGGGTTAAAAACAAATTTTGATTAGAAAAAGAACAGAATACTGGTTTAAACGTTTCATACGTAAACCACGTGTGTTGGTCGTCTTTGAAGTGAAATTGGGAGTGCAGCTTTAATAATTGTAAAAAAGATAGCTTAAGTTCGAGACCCTTTGAAGCCATTTGCTTATCATATAACATGAACGGTATCACAATTAGCAACACCTATAGTCAGCCTTAATGTTTAGAATCCAATCGTAACTCGATTATCTCGTAAATCAATGAAATTCCCTGACTTATTCCGGTTCGTGGAACAAACTTCGCGCCTTGGATATAACAAAGGGCAACAACTCTTGTGCACAGGCCGGTTCGTTCTAAAACCCTACACACTAGCTTCATTTAAGCTTCGAACGAGAACCTTTGCGCCCAAAGCAGTTTTTTACACGATCCATACCCTTAACGAGCGTCAGAGAAGCAAGACACCCATACCCGTAGGCAGGGGGGGGGGGGGTGCGTTGGGTGCGTTCGCACCCAATGTTTTTTGACGAGTAAAAAAAATATTTGAACAATAAGATTCATCCAACTTTATTCGACGCGAAAACGATTATTTATTTTATCTTTCCCCGGAATGCAGTAAGTCTTCGTATTTAAGCGTTACAATAATGTTGAATTCAATATTCGACCGACAGGAAAGAGAGAACATTTTTAGATTATTATTAACGAAATGTTATGCCAGCTTCCGAAAATGATAGAATAAAAAGACACCCGTCGACTATTGCCGAAGACTTATGAGTCACTGGTTAATAATTTTGCATTATACCACGAGTTATAACAATTGACGATTGTACACAGCATTTTCGACAGATTGCGTTGTCTTTTTGTAATATTCCCGTACAACCATATTCGGATCACCTTAAGGGTTTTCAGAAAAAAATATCAGCTATGCTCAAGACAGGATACTTTTTTGTTGTTGCAAGGCAAGAAAACAAATCATTTCTACAAAGCAATATAGCTTTCTTGTAGTTTACCAACACCTTATGGCATCTGTTCTGCTCCACATACAGAACTGCCCACAATGTTTTAATTATGTCAAATTTGACACTAGGAAATATGCCATACTCTGAAACAGTTGTAATAATGAATTTAAAACGTTATAACATATATGATCAGGTGGACGTTAACGTTAAATGTTCATTAACTGAGACGGATCTTGAACATACGGGCAAATAAGTCCATATTTTTTCTTCAACGTCCTGTTATACATTTATAAGGGCTTTGAGACGATAGGACCAGTGGTGTGTGGTTAACGGGTCTTTATGGTGCCTTAAAGGTGCCTTTTCACAGATTTTGGCATTTTTTAACTTATTCATTAAATGCTTTATATCGATAAATGTAAACATTGGATCGTAAAAGCTCCAGTAAAAAATCAAGAATAAAATTAAAAAAAGGAAAAGAACATTGCCCGGAACAGGTTTCGAACCAGTGACCCCTGGAGTCCTGCCAGAGTCCTGAAGTAAAAACGCTCTAGCCTACTGAGCTATTCCGCCGAGTGCACGTACTTGACGTATTTTATACCTTATATAAGCAATCTTCGTAGTTTCACAAAATTTAACGACAAAAACAGAACTCTCCAAATTATTCAATCGTTTCGCGTTGCAACGCTTTATAATTTTTAGGTTTTAAATTCGTCAAAAGATGCATATAATGACTATATTAGACCATGGTAAATGTTCAGTATTACTGTTTCCTCACAATTATCATAACTAAAACGAAAATTTGCGAATCTGAAACAACTTTTTTCAATTTTGTCAATTTACCAAAGCGTGAAAAGATCCCTTTAATAGTTGTATTCTGAAATTCGTTTGGAAAATTATAACTAATTTGTTAAAAATAAAATTTGTTAAAAAATACAAGTAACCAGTTATAACATTTTTATTTCTGTTTAGTATTGATGCAGATAAGAGAAGACCCAGTTTTGTTAATCACTGTTAGTTGTACAAAACACTATTAGAACGTTTAGAGCAATGCTAGGCCTCGGGTACTATCCATAGTAGCAGACAAACAGTTGTTTTGAAAAAAAAAATCCTTTTTACTTGCTTGATTTAGGAATGGTAGAATTTTGGAATGGTAAAATACACCAATGTTATCAAGATTCCAATATATATATATATTGTATATCGTTTTTATTGCTGATTTTATATTCTATCAATGTGCTGTTGCATATGTAAACAAAGTGTGTGCGCGCACACTAGCTTCGGGTATAAAATAATGTATTTTCGTGACTGATCAAAAAAGGTGGTTATTGAAAAACGGCAGTGGGGAATACATGTATGTTATATTCATGTCGATCAGTCACTGAGTATAGTCAATGAACGTGAATTTTCATATAAAAATGCTCTTTAACTTCAGTCTCTGAATTCAGATAAAAAGCCACCAAAATGATGGATTTCACTTTTCATTTTTAAAATGTTCTAGACGGAGGACCTCCAAACCCCCGATTGCAGGAAGGGGACAACCCCTCCACCACAATCGTTGGTGGGAAAATTCACACCCCCCTTTTCAAAATTCTGGCCATGGGCCTGGACACTTTTGTGTGCTTAAAAAGCGATATAATTTAAGGCGATTGAGACATACAAAATTAGTTTTTATACAGTGCATTTTGGTTAAGCAGCGACTAATCGAGTTCGAGGCAGTTTTTTAATGGATATTAATGAAGATCAATGGATACTAGTATATGTATTTATGTACAAAACTATGGTTGTAAGACGCTAAAATGAACAACATCCCTCACCGATTTGCAAAGACTCAGGAATTCTACTTTCTGTGTTCTTGTGTTGGTTAAAGGACAATACTTATGTATTTGAGACAGAGATTTTGTATACATCGTTTTACTAAATATAATGCTGTTGAAATATTCTGCAAGTAATAAATTGTCTCTGCAATACAATGCATAGTCAGAATGAAGCAGCCGTTTCTATTGGCAGAGACTTATGAGGGACGGATTACACTTTTCGTCCGCTTTCATAGAATTTTTCGTTAACATGATGTCTGTCTTAACGAAAATCTCGTTTAAACGAAAAGTGTCGTTTTTATTAGCCTGCAGGCCGCACAGGCTAATCTTGGACGACACTTGCATGTAGCCCAGTTTTCCCATAAAGAGCCTCAAATTTCTTCACAAGACCATGCATGCATGTTAGACCGCTGCAGTCGTCTCTGTCAAAATTAAGCATACTTATACCACTTTAAAACTATGATAAGATGATACCACTCTGATCATAATTATTCAGTGCTTGTCGTTCAATGTTACATCTAACTTGATTCAAACTTTAATGATACTTGAAGCGTCTAGCATAACCGGAAAAAATAGCTCGTTTTCAAGTGTCATTACAAAGTGTCCACTTTATTTGCTTTATATATTGACTTTTCTCATAATCACTACACAATTCATAATGTATAACGCTGTCTCATATTATTGTTTTGTATTTTTCAATATTCATGACAGTAAAAATGGTTATGATAGTTATTGAAACACATTTGTCAAAAGAGTACTCGAAATAAATTGGAAAATTCCCTAATTTTGGTTAAGTCTCGTAATTGCTGCACAATTTGAATTCGTGTCAAATATCTTTAAACTGCATTTACATTAAACATCGTGATTGCAATTGACTTGTATACATTTACCACGCAAGTACTGTTTGTAATACATTTATCACGCAGGTACTGTTTGTAATTTAAGTAATACCCGCAACTAAGTACATGCTAATTATTGCAAATCGGTCCACTGGATTCACCTTGGCCGTGTGTCCGTCTTTGTGTCCGACTGCCTGTTCGTCGACACAAAATTGCCCGCCAAAGTTCTCCCGTTGTCAACGTGAAATATTCAAACTCATTTTCATCGCTACTTATGGCATGAAATTCTACGTGCATAATTTGTTTTTACCTACGTTCAAAATGACTAAAGTAATGCCCCTTTTTTATCTTAGAATTTGTGTAACACAATGTTTGTTACACCTTGCAACACATTACGACAGTCGACAATGGGGCTTTTCGTCACTACTTTCAATCTCGAGTAAACATAATTATGTATTTGTACTTAGTCCAATTCTTAAAATGTACTTCACCGCAACTACCGGTATCTCTATCAAAAGCTTAGGCTAAACATTGTTCATAAGAGCTACACTTTGTTGCAGTCACTATTTCAGCCTAACGCACCGGCCATAGATGAAGAGTGCGCAGCTGCTGTGCTCGGTAAACATAAAAAAAACAAAACAACAACAACAAAAAACGTTTAAGCCACTTTGTAAAAGAAATTGCTGTCAACCCACTCAAGTCATGAAATACGTCATAGATGGCGTTATTAATGTTAAAATAGTAGAAACCCTGCCCGTTTTCTATGTGTTAATAAAAGTGTCAGCCCATTGAGCGCGCCATATAATCCTATTATAAAATATACAAATAGTTCCGGATTACGTCTGAATGGCTGACGCGAGGCTTACATAGCGCTTTGCGAATAGTCGAAGCTCGAGAAAGTCGTGTCCAAACGCTTTGTGACACCGAGGAACGAGCCACGACAAGCGTCTGAGTAACATTGAACGCGCAATTAGCCAATTATAATTCCGTGCTTTCGCTCATTACGCCTGTGGGCCTTCACGATGTTCGTGCGACACGTGCTAGTATGAAATGTGCGTTCAGCGCTTTTGTTTGATCCGATTTAAAGCTATTTTAGAAGACCGCATGGCATGCGAATGGATATGTTTTTACGAAAATAGACCAATAAATTCGATAATGAAAAGATGTTAGAAAACGATCTCAAATAGTTTTGTATGACAGTACTTCATGTAATTCGCAAAAAATATTATTATAATAATAATAATCTCTTTATTTTCTGAAGGTAACTCATTAAGACAACACATTGATACAAAGTTATGCAAACAGTTTAACAATGGCAATCTTATTTTCAATGAGGCCTTCAAGCAACTATGGTATGTATAATGCATTTGTGCATTAAAATGAAAACATGTAGACTTTGACGGACATAAGAGTACTTAAACAATGTAATAGAAGTGTTATAAAAAGCAAGTCTATTACATGACTTCTCTTATATTATTAATATCTCTTTCAATATTGAAATTATCTCAATGAACAAATATTTATTAACAGAAAGTATTTAAAAATATAAAGTTATTGTTCATTACATTTTCCCATATGCACACACTCTAACGCACGCACGCACACTTACACACACGCATACACACGCATATACAAATACACAAACAATTACCATAGCGTAATTAACACGACCAATAACAATAACAAGAAGTTAACAAGAACAGCCGCGTACATTATTGTACAAAGTTAGAGTTTAAAAACTTGAAATACATTATTATAATGTACACATTTCAACACTTAATTTTCGCTAAACAAAATACCATATATGTACTCATATTTCATAAATACAATGTAAGTTAGAACTGTCTGTCTGACGTCGAGTTTATTATATACTTAAGATCAAACGCTCAATACTCTAAGGAAAGACGTGACTGATTAGAGTACGCAAGTTCATTGTAACTGGGTTTTCGCACGACTTCCGTATTCTTCATGTCAACGATTTTATATTTATTGAGTTCGGATTGGGGAGGAGGAATATTAAATTAAAATAATAGATTTTGACTGATCGACAAAATGTGTATTTAAAAATGTTTACTTTGTTTCAATCAACTGAGTTTAAACCAAACTGACGACATTTATATTAATTGCATGTACATGGCACAACCTTTAAGTTTACTTGTTCATTGTAAATGTGCACTGGATAATATACCAAATTGGAATATTTTGTTTCTTGTAATTGTTTTTGTCGAGAGATTCTCGTAAAACGAAAGACAACAATGATGACCTAAATACAAGCTTCCGCACACTGCTCCATTGTGTGTAATATAACACCAGATATATAGTTCAACGCATTATTAAATTAAAAGAAAACCGTATGTGAGTTCTCGCGTTAATTTGACAGCACCTCCAACTAATAAGAAGACGACGAAACCAGTAAAACAACATTAACAACAACAGACTATTATGGTTACAAGACTTTTCTAAGAGTTGACTTTGTGACCTAGATTGTTTATGCATGTGACCCTTTTTCGAACTTATATAAAAATTCGGGCCAAGTTTCGTCGAGATTGAGTCATACGTGTTGCTTCTGCAGTGATCTTTTTAAAGATTTGACATGGTGACCTAGTTTTTTGGACACACGTGACCCAATTTAACTTTAAATAGATATTGTAAAGATAAGCATGCTGATCAAGTTTCATAAAGTTTGATGTCAGACCTGTGGCCTCTAGATTCATAACAATTTTTTATAAGATTTGACATGGTGCGCATTATTTGGACGCGCGTGACCAAGACTGGATATGGCCCATGTGTGGCCTAGAATTGTCAAGATAAACATTCTGACCAAGACTGGATATGGCCGATGTGTGGCCTACCAAGACTGGATATGGCCCATGTGTGGTCTAGAATTGTCAGACTGGATATGGCCCATGTGTGGCCTAGAATTGTCAGACTGGATATGGCCCATGTGTGGCCTAGAATTGTCAGACTGGATATGGCCCATGTGTGGCATAGAATTGTCAGACTGGATATGGCCCATGTGTGGCCTAGAATTGTCAGACTGGATATGGCTCATGTGTGGCCTAGAATTGTCAAGACTGGATATGGCCCATGTGTGGCCTACCAAGACTGGATATGGCCCATGTGTGGCCTACAAAGACTGGATATGGCCCATGTGTGGCCTACCAAGACTGGATATGGCCCACGTGTGGCCTACCAAGACTGGATATGGCCCACGTGTGGCCTACCAAGACTGGATATGGCCCATGTGTGGCCTACCAAGACTGGATATGGCCCATGTGTGGCCTAGAATTGTCAGACTGGATATGGCCCATGTGTGGCCTACCAAGACTGGATATGGCCCATGTGTGGCCTAGAAATGTCAGACTGGATATGGCCCATGTGTGACCTACCAAGACTGGATATGGCCCATGTGTGGCCTACCAAGTACTAGATATGGCCCATGTGTGGCCTACCAAGACTGGATATGGCCCATGTGTGGCCTACCAAGACTGGATACGGCCCATGTGTGGCCTAGAATTGTCAGACTGGATATGGCCGATGTGTGGCCTACCAAGACTGGATATGGCCCATGTGTGGTCTAACAAGACTGGATATGGCCTATGTGTGGCCTAGAATTGTCAAGATAAACATGCTGAACAAGTTCCATCACGATTGAGCCATATACGTGGCCTGCAGGGAAGTAAATACGTTTTTTTTAAAGATTTGACGTGGTGACTTAGTTTTTGGAAGCACGTGTCTAAAATTCAACTCTGACCTTATTATTGTAAAGATAAACATTCTGGTTTCATTACGATTGAATAATACATATTGCTAACTTTGAACATGACCAAGATAATCTGACCTTTATTCAGATTGAGTCAAGAATATGGCCTCAAGGTTGTAACAATGTTCCTCAAACATTTGGGTCGTGTTCTGAGAAAACTGGGCATAAGGCGTGTGCGTAAAGTGTCGTCCCAGATTAGCCTGTGCAGTCCGCACAGGCTAATCAGGGACGACACTTACCACATAAATTGGATTTTTGCTAAGAAGAGACTTTGTTATAACGAAAAATGTCATAAAAGCGGAAAGTGTCGTCCCTGATTAGCCTGTGCGGACTGCACAGGCTAATCTGGGACGACACTTTACGCACATGCATTAAGCCCAGTTTTCTCAGAACGCGACTCATTTGATCTAGTTTTTGACGCGCGAGACCCAGATTCAATTGTCGCGGAGATATTGTAAAGATAAACAAGCTTTATACCAAGTTTTATCAAGATTGTCATAAATGTAACTTCTAGATAGGTAGCAAGTTTTATAAAATATGTCTTCTGGTGTTAAAGCTTTTTTTGAACGTAGATGAACCAGATTCGAACTTGGCCTACAGTTTATAAAGACCTGATAACAATGATGCTTCTAGAGTTTAATGTGGACGATGCACAACGCGCGATGACAGACGCATGAATAACACAGAATAACACTTAAACAAAAATAAACACAGGAAAAGTCGGGTTTTATTATTTTCTAAGAAATCCACCTTTCGTAAGATGTTATCTCGAACAGGCGTTCGGATGTCAAGCGGAAAGCCACAAAGCCGCCTTAGATCGTTTATCAAACCTATAAACGTCCGAGGCTCGGGCATGGAACATACCTGGCTGATAGACGCTGGCGCCGAGACTCGCGTGCGGGGGGCGAAGTTTGTGAGGTCCGTCCTTGCACTGCACCTTCTTTTAACAGTTTCGTGCGGAAGACGAGTTTATTAATTTTGTTAGGGTTGTGGAGGAATCGAACATGCGACCCCTTAGCTATATATATATGCCGCCACTACACCCCCAATCCGCTATTTAACACGTTCTTGCGCTTTTTTTTTATCTCTCCATCTTATTGACCAGAGTTCACAAACGAAAATCTAAATATAACTTTTTGTTTAAGGATGCGTCTTGTATTTATAATTATGAAGAAATTAAACCGCAACGCAAAATAAACTTGGTGTTGGCAATGTCTATCATATATTTATAATTTAATGAATTACTTTTGTGTTGTTGTTGCTTTAGTCACAAAGAAATGGCAGTTCAAATAGCTATACTTCACGATTCTGTTATTTGTTAATGTAATAAAACATAGATCACATACTGAATCTCGATAACAATGTGTCGTTAGGCGAGACTGTTTCATTATAATAACAGTCTGGTAAAATGAATTTTGCAATTTGACCTTCTGGTGCAGTGCCTAAATTCGCAACCTCATCCAAATTAGCATTTTAACAACAGCGATTATGTTTTGTTGGTTTGAATAAACGACATGTGGTTTGATTAACAACAGTGACAAATCAATACTGATTTCTGCTATGATATCAATACTTTAGCCTTTTTTCTATACGATCCTTTATATAGTGATGGGAAACTTTTTGTATAACACCGCGCATGCGCAATGTTGAGATCCCGCGTTGTGTCAAAAATACAACAGAATGTACCGTATGCGCTTTGTGCATACATATTATTGTTTGTCATTAAACGATGTTTATAGTTACATTACAATAAGGAAAACTGGAAATAAAGCTAGTAACAGAACAGTTGATTTTATAAATTATTTAAAATCACGTTGTTGAAAAAGCGCATTACCATGTACCCGCACTCTGGGTATCACCTTCATAGTTCTACCAATGATCCTTTAAGCGTTTACAAGTATTCAAAGGCATTGCAACATCATCTTGACATAACATAATATGGTTGAATGAAAACACACACACTCAACAATAGGTAGAATACGCGCATCGCGGTTTCCTATTTAAGATTATACTCAACAACGCCCCTTTAAAATATATAAAATGGACAGTATAAATAAATGTTGATATTCTTTTCAAAACTTAAAAGAAGTTGCTATAAAAACAGATAACGTGAACAATATTGTTTCAGATCCTTTTGAACTATGTTTAAGAGTGGTGGGGTATTTAATCAATCACAGTGATTTTAAGCCTTGTATGTATTTTCCTTTTCGATACAAAATAGTCGAAATGTTAAAAAAAAAGCCAGCAAGTTGATTTAAAACTTTTCTTGCTTTATGTGAAGATGTGTGCCGTTTGGCTTCTTTTTCAATTATGGTAACATACTTGTTAATTGTGGCGGATTTTAACCACTGTAATAAATGTAATATAAATAATTAGGCAACCACCTCGACATTTATTACGATTAAAACGTACACTCACCTACACCACTTCTCTGCCATAGTGTGACGTGCTCTTACTATAATTATTTTGTGCTTATTTGTATTTGTATGTTTAATTTATACTTTTATATATTATAATATTAAGTTATTATTCGCACTCACGTGACAGAAAACAATATGCATAGTTTAGTATGAAGACGATGTAGTATTGTATAAGTCCGAATAAATTGTCTGTCTGTCTGTTGATTCGTGTACTTTCTATATTTAGATGACATTGTGTTACTATATAACATTTTCATCTTGTTTTATTGTTATAACCGATTAAAGTTTTTTCCTTGTGTATACATTGTAAGAACGTGTTTTATATATCTGTTTTATACATCTTTTGGGCAAGTTTTTGCCGCCCATTATGCCATTCAGACAAAAATCTGGTCTTGTTTTATCTACATTAAGGCAATTTATAATAAATACCATTTTCAATCAGCTATATCTGTGTTTGTTAATGACATACGAGTCAGTTCGGTCTATGACCTTTTCATTACAACCTAGGATAATACATCAATGTTACATTAAACGCAATTTTTTATAAAGCCGCTTTAAATGTCTTGTATATACATCATAGGCAGCGTCACTATCACACAAATTAGTCGTTCTCGACAGTCCAAAAATTTGTCGACCACCGACCATTATTGTTCTTTTAGTCCTTAAATACACAATTAATGACGTCCTCAAACAAAACAAATATTTTAATACCAAAGAAAGTTTAGTCATGGTTATTTTAAAGTATTTTTTGTAAAAAAAACTTCTTGTAAACGAAGGGATTAGGCATGACTGAACAACCGCGAAAATACGTTTATCAGCGAACTTCGGACTTATATTACCATTTCTTTTGACCCTTTTCATGCTGGGAAATTTGTCGTCTGCAAAAATGTCGTCTGCTGAATTTCTAAAATTAGCATTTTCTTCGCCTTTTTTTTAAAGAACACTATTAGAATAGCAAACAGTTTGGATCCTGATGAGACGCCACGTTCTCTGGCGTCTCATCTGGATCCAAAATGTTTGCAAAGGCCTTCAAAATTCGGTTCCAGCACTGAAAGAGTTAAAGCGTCATCCACAATGACTTCCATTCCAATGAACAGAAAATTTTCGAAATTTATAGCTTTATGATACTTTAGGAGTTGATTTTCAAATGCCTCGAAAATAATAAAAAACAAAACAAGTACGTTACATCATGCCAGAATGATGGTATAAAATTACATACAAGTTTACGATCCAAAACCAGGTTATGATTTGATTTTTTTTATTATTTAACAACGTACTGGTCGGTCGGATGCCTCGATTTCTACGTGCATAGTATCCCTATTTGCGTAAATAAGTACGGGGATGTCGAATGTCGTTTATGTGAGCATTAATAGCTCTTAATAAATTGCTAAAATAGAAGTTGACAAATACAAAGTAGAAATTAAATTGTTTTTATCGTTTAAGCTGCGTCTTAACTTTATAACATTCTATGTTTATTTCTATCATATATATGGAAAATTATAAATTATGACAATATTGGAACGTTGAGCTGTAGTTGAAAATCCATTAAAACATGGATCGGAGGATTATATGGTTCACTTTTTGTTTACATTCATACGTAGAATAGGATCTAACATTTTAAATGTGAAGACTACAAACGGAGTATGTTCAAACATCCGCGAACATATGAGCCTCGCTCTGTGAAAAGGGGGTTTCATGCATGCGCGTACAGTGTCGTCCCAGATTAGCCTGTGCACTGCACAGGCTAATCAGGGATGACACTTTTCACCTTAACTAGTTTTTTGCTAATTAGAGACTTTGTTGAAACGAAGAATATCATTAAAAAAGGGAAAGTGTCGTCCCTGATTAGCCTGTGCGGACTGCACAGGCTAATCTGGGACGACGCTGTACGCACATGTGCATTAAACCACTTAATCACAGAGTACGGCTCATATAAATCCACTGTATGTGATGTCGGTGTGATTGTTTTACATTATTACCGAAAATGTGAATAATAACATCGTGATTGGTGAAGAAAATGATTCCAATGTTCAAGTGTGATGAATGAGACTTATCTTTGTCACATATGTGAGAAATCTGATGTGTGCACAATATGTTCAAACGAATCACGGCCATCATACTAAGTTACTGATGAGCAGCGAACAGCATACAACATGAACAAACTCGCAGGCTGTTCTGGTTTTATGCTGGTTGCAAAAGCCATTTTCACGTTGCTTCTTATGGGGGAAAGGGTTAAAAGCTACTGCAAAAATTGTATAGTATAAGTACAAAATAACAAATAATAACGATATTTTTATAAACATTTTAATATTTTATCATCATAATTATAAATAACATAACAGTATTTTAACACGAAATGACACAATAATGACATTGTTCAAGCCCCTGATAGCGCACATAAATGCTGTAAAGTAGTTGCATTCCAATAAATGATGCCTAGTGAATTTTATAACAAATACAATAGCGGTTTATGGGTAAAAAATGTACAAAAATGCTATAAATTTTTGTATAACCAGCGTCATGCGAGAATTTGGTACATTAACATATGCGACCAGCATAGCTCCAGACGAGCCTGCGCATTCGCACAGTCTGGTCAGTAGCTAGTAGCTACCTTGTTCGCAGTGAAGTCACCTACAGCTTCGCGGTGCCAAAGGCGCAGGCATGGCTGACGCTATTTTGCATGACGCGAGGTCGTATATAAGTGCACACCTTCATAATAATAACAGAATATCAATAACTGATCTATAACGTTATTATAATTATTAGTCTTTTTTGGAGTAAATATCTGGTCACTAAAAACAGGAGGCCCTTTCAGCAGATAACGTTAAGAGACTGATAAGCCTATCTGATTCAAAAGCTAGGAGTACATATTTGGTACATCTCTAGATCAAAAGAGTTTGATAAATATTATGACACATTTCAACAATCTTTCCGAGAACAATATAGTTTCCCACTTAACTCTTTGCATGATGGGAAATTTGTCGTCTGCTAAAATGTCGTCTGCTGAATTTTTTTAATTAGCATTTTCATCGATTTTTTTCAAATAATACTATCAGAATAGCAAACAGTTTGGATCCTGATGAGACGCCACGTTCTGTGGCGTCTCATCTGGATCAAAACTGATTGCAAAGGCCTTCAGAATTCGGTTCCAGCACTGAAAGAGTTAAGTTCGAATCATTTTTCGTTATTAATCAACATCGGATTTCGTTCATTTGTAGTATAAGACTGAATATAATGAGATAAATCAACCGGGAAACAATCCTTACATACTATACATTATAAATTCTTAAATATAGTCATGATGTCAGCAATTAAAATGAAAGTTAATATTATTCAGGTGATGTCTTAAATTTTTCGACACGTACGTAGTTGAACATTTTAGAAAACGATGACTCGATTATTTTAAACAAGTGGTATTTTACCCGAAAAAGTTATTCTAGATGAGTAAGATTATGAAGTAAGTTATTCTAGATGAGTAAGATTATGAAGTAAGATCAGATGTTTGATGTGCAAATCCGTAGTTAAGTAAATTTCAATAATAATAATAAAATAACCATAATAATATAACAATAATAATAATAATGCTTTTGATAATATGTACTATTCGAATAAATGTAAGTAGGGCAAACAGATAAATTTATCAATGAATTATAAATTACCATCAATACAGAAAAAAGTGTCACTTATATGCTAAGTAATACATGCATTGACAAGTGTATATGATAGCAACATAATCTTTATCCAAAATACTACTAGTCTTGCGAAAGAAAAGTTTAATTTCATAACAAATGATCAGATGACAGGAAACGGTGAAATTTATTACATTTAATAAATGATAGCACTTGTCAAAACAAATTTAATTGGTGCTATCAAAATGCCAACTTTACTTGCTATTCGTATGGCAATACAATTTTATATACCGCTGTAAACGTCTTTTTGTAGATTAAAAAAAAAAGAAAATAGCCATTTTAAATCAAAACTCAAGATCTCGATAACCGATAACAATTTAACAAATATGAGAAAGTAGAAATTCATGCATTGTCAAGGTTATATTCTAAGGTTTGAATTCCATCATACTCACTTATAAACGGCGATAGATTATGACTAGTAAATTCCATAATTGGAAAAAGAAGCAAAGGAACAAAATTTACATACAGTTCAACAAAATCCCCAAACAAAATCTCGTAATTAGTCTCAACAATTTTGAAAGGAAGCACATGAAATTTATACAACGGTATTATAATTATGGTATTTTATAATATTTAACGCACAAAAACTATTAATATTTTACATGCAGCTTGAAGATAATTGATTTTCAAAAATATTAGAACACATATTTTAATAATATTCTGAGTAAAACTCATAAAAGCAACTTAACAACAAACAAACAAGCAATTACAATTTTAACTGCAACATGAAAGATTAAGTTAACATAAAAACAACAGTATATGGGCAGAATCATCAAAATATTCCAAAGAAGTTCCTTCGCATTTAATTGTTAAAGATAACGTGTGCATCGCTTTAATGGTAGACCCACCAAGTGGTTACGTGCAAGGCTAATATTTCAATAAATTTAAGAACCAATGAACCCGACTCACCCCATTTTGGACTAACAAAGAGCGTCTAAACGCTGTGTACACATGCATTCTCTGCAGATTGATCATCTTGGGACCATTTTAGATTGAATCTTATCTGTAAGGCCCTGCAAGATTAATAATTTAATGTTCAAGCCCTGAATTCTCGAGAGCTGCATTATCTGCTTTTAAGGTCCGACGTAGTTGAACAAAATATGTAAGATTCGATGATGAAATTTTTATTCGCAACAAAAATAGTAACATCTGGCTTAAAGAACGCATTTTATTGCAAGCGCCTGCAAGACACATTTATTGTTGAAATAGTTTACAAGAAAGTAGGTTTCCGAGGAAAATAAGATGATAGTCTAAACAAATGGATGAACGCACGAATCATTCGTTTGGCCTTCTACTATTACTTTTAGAACTGATAACATTTTTCATTTGACAAAGCGCCCATAGCGGTTGCAACCCATAGATCAAACTGCTAACACTGTTATTTGTGTTGGCGAATTTAATGTCCTCATTTAAAACAGCCACTTTGTGAATACAATAATAGAAGGGACGAGAGGGAACAGATGATAAATCGTCGGTGTCAGGTATTTTTAAACGCAAATATGGCTTGACAGCTTGAATTAAATGGCTTAAGAATAATATAATGTAAGTATACTTTTCGCCAAGCGCAACCTTAGTAGAGAAGATTGTTGTAAAGACTTAACATTAACATAAACTGCTTAGTGACATTAAGTATCAGTATTCCTTAACATATTAACCGTTTTCATGTCACTAAACGTGGAGAAACCCCAAATGATAAAAAAATCATATTCAGAAGCCATCGCAAAGTAGAATATTCGTGCAATGTGTTGCCCGTTATATCTGAAAGTATGACACCATGGCTAACTCCTGCTTTGTGTCACGTCCTTGAAAAACAACATAAATTCAATTACCATGAAATAGAAAATAGCAATCTTTGCTATCGTTCATGGGTCTGAAATTGTGACACCTTCAGAATATTCATATCGTTGTAAGCGGTGTTTTAAATTCCAACTGCCGCTTTACCGAAGCATCGGATTTCTTTATTGTGATCGCTGAAAACCGACGTAGAGAGCATTAACCGCTGTTATTTATGACCCATTCTAATAGTTTTATCCCCGTCATTATGTACAAGAATTTGAAACTAATTTTAAGAGTTTGCCACCGGTTGTAAACAAACCGTGCAATATTAAAATAGATTTTACCCTCTGGTATTGAAGCAGATGTAGAACACTTTACACACAAGTTTGCTAGTTTGTATTTCAGAGATATATCGTAATGGGAGCCACTTGTGATGAAGTGGTCAAGTTATAAAATGCATACCTTTGATTTAATGCTCTAACACTGCATTAGATTGGGTCAAATGAAATTGGTTCGCTCGAACAAACAGCGTTTTTGTACTTTTGTGGTTTGCAAGAGTATAAATTACAAAAGTTCGTGTACGATTTGCATATGAGTAACGCAAAACACACACATCGGCAATTTATGGGTTCTATATTCATAAATTATAAGTTTACAGTACATGACACAAGCCCGTCCCAAGTACGCATTGGTTCAACATAAACTTCGTATCACAGTCATGTTTCTGTACGACAATTTCTTTTTTTGTAAACGGACGCACGGTTACAAAAAAAAAAAAAAACTGGTAAAAGAAATTTAAAGTTTCATCTATAGAAATGTATTCGGTGTTACAACAATTTTCTCTCCCGTTTTAACATTTCCATGCAAACGCAACACTGGCATCCAAACTTAATCTCCGTGAAATTGTTAGCGATTATTAATTCTATTAAATTGCGTGCTTATCATAGACTATTATGATCTTTTGTTTCATATAACTACAAGATATTGACTCACAAACTGGTTTTTGAAAGGAGCGGAGACGCCCCTTCCCCCTTCACCCACGCATCGTACAAAGAGACAAAAATCAAGATTGTGTTAAAATAACTATTGAATATATAGTATTCTAAAAACAATAGTTTAGGACCAAACGTTCCACAAAATTAAGGACATGTCTGTTAAGGATGCAAAAAAAAATAAAAAACCATTTTGACCTAAAATAATGGTTGTTGATGCTTATCATTTATGCTTCTGTTAAAAAACGTATAGTACAATGTTTAATAATTTGAATAATAATACCAGTCCAAAAAAAACTCTGAAACTTCTTTTGATTTCAACGGCAGTTAGTACCTATTGTTTTAAACCCACGAAACGCAGTAACAGAATATTTGTCATGGCAATCTTAATATATACATTGTACATAAAGGTAAAACGAAATCTACTTTGAGTGCAGAGTGTGCGCCGTGGTTAATGAATAGCCCATTTGTATGCGATTGTTATTAAATAATCACGTTTTGAATAAAAAATAAGTCTACCGTCGCATTTCCGTGAACATACAAGGCTTTGTATTGTTAAGTTAATGAAGAAAATAATTAATTAACTAGCGTTTAAAACCACAATTGAGAAATAATTAGAATCGCGTTCAACACACATTAAAACATATCGACCTACATAGGACGTCGTTCGCGATTAAATACACACACGTAATTACGCGGCTACATATAAATATCGCATTAATTAAATCATTATGTCATTGAATTATCAACATTAACTAAGCGAAACGATGTGATACAGTAGATAAATGGTATTTTATAGCGTAGGAATGTAATCAATAATATCATACACTATGTGTACGCTGAAATCGGGGGGAAAAGCTGGGCGATGTATCGGTAGAGTAAACATCAACTATTTTGTACTTCATTGACAAATTGACAATATTGTGTGCGTTTTGCCAGCGCTGTGCTTGGAAATATATCTGCATATATCGCATTCATATAAAATAACATGCATTATAATCAACAACTTAAATGATTAACTAGTTGCGATGAAGTAGTCATACTTCATGTTTGTATGTGTAGCATGTTAGTTGCATGTTATGCACGTCACCATATTTGGTTCGTTACACCTTTTGCACCCGGTTTGCTGGAATTATTTTCGTTACTTTTAATAGCTTAAAACATTAGATAACAATGAAAATCAACACAAAACTGGAATTAAAACCGCAACCCAAGAGAACTATAACAGAGAGCTTCTTACACGCCGGAACGCCTAAAAGAATGTTAATTTGACGCAGCTTTGGCCCAAATATTCTGAACAAAGTTTCCACATGGTTGTATATCACTCGCGATAGGGGGAGCCGTTCTCTGTACAAATGTCAGCCGCAAGAAACACAACGGGGTATGTTCACTGGGAACTACACTGAGCGAAGACAGAAGGCAGCAAAATGAGAATTTCTTGATAAAGTAATGGATTCAGATAAGATTATGGTCACAGAATCGGCGTTTAAAATGCACACAGGCAAGGGCGTTATAATATCCATTTAATGGTGTGTTTTCGTTTTAGTTTTATTACGTGCACACATTCAAGTGAGGTCATTCGGTATGCCTTATATGCTTTATGATCTTTAATTTTTTTGAACATGTACGGGAATGAGTCTGACATGTAACGAATAGCTTTTGAGCCAACAAGCTGAAAACGGATAGGCATGCAATTAACAATTACAAATTGTTGTCCGATACAAAGATGACGCCAATATATTTCCAAGAATGTAAAGGTCCTTTCAGCATACGCAGAAACTGATAATCCCTTATGGCTTTACTGTGGACGTTAATTGTTCATCTGAAATTATTATTTTTCAAAACACAAAAGTGAACTTCACTGCTGAACATGTGTTTCTCATGATTTAATGACGTCCTGGTAAAAACATGTACATACGATTATAGCCTCGGAACTGTTGTTTAAGTTCACCCGAGCATCCGCTAACAAAACAGTAGGTCTGGGAGGGGAAGTAAAGACACGCATGTTCGTTGCTTGTTGGAAAAACAGAAACCAAATCGGCATGGCTAATTGGTTCTTCAAGTCATAACAGATCCCGCTCCTGCTTCTGGCTTTTGACTGAATAATGATTCCTAGCAGCAGGTTTCGTCCATAAATTGAGACTTAGAGGAAAAATATGTGCGATTGCCCTGGAAAACCTGCTGTGGCAGAAGGGAACTGTATGCTATTGTGTTGTTACCAGCGACCTAGCGTTGAGTGGCATGGGAAAAAGGCAGTGACGGGTGCATAATGACTGTGAGGTAAGTGTGGATACATTATATGTTTGATCCTTGTTTATGTACCTGCACACACAGACTTGACATCACCACTTAAATTCATGAAATAAAGAAATAGAAATCACACGGTCAATAAACTAAAACCATGCTTTTATATATTGACCATACGTTTATGATAACCATTTGAAAACATACCGACATTGTGATCAATCATCTTGACACATAGATCGGACATTCGGACAAACTCATTGTAAAGAAGTGAAACTCCAGCTGTTGGAGCAGTATTGCATTCTCGTTATATACAATTTGTTGGTGCTTTATTTAAGGCAGGTGACCTTTAGTGTTACGCGACATGTTGTTGTTTACAATAATGTATATTACCGCCTGCCTGCATGACTGGAACGCGAGTGTTGTTCTATAAATACTAAAAACCTCCAAACCATTGCCAAGGCGATTCCAAAAATATGTAAACACATTATTCACCTAGAATTCCTCATGCCCAGACTTCGCACAGGAATTTCAAATCTTGATTTCGAATTATTTGAAATGAACCAAAAGCTAAAGGAGCCCAAAGCGATTAAGCAGTACAACTGAATAATATCAGCAGTCATGTTTTATTTACCAAGCTACGTACATGGTAAAAAATTCGATAGCCCTTTTCATGATGTTAAAGTTAAACTAATTTTGAGCGTTTAAAACTTTTAACAGCTTCGAGAGTTATTTCTTTGTTTACAATAAATACGCAAATACCTGCCGTGCAGTTTTCTCTTAAGACCACGAGATAAAAACGATAACAGTGTTTGACAGAATTGGAACAATGTTTTATTTCTAAATCCGCCAGTATACCGATAACGCAGCGAATATTTATAATCAGTTCCTATTCAGCACTGGAAACCGTGTAGAATTTTATCAGCGTTCTCAACCGAGCTGTCCAAATGTGCAATAACTTTCCACTATCTTCACTTTTAAATGGCAATTTCAATAGGAAATAAATATCGCAAGTCGCGAGTCAAGTGGTCACTAAATTTTATCAAAAAGGTATATATATGTGTGCTACTTTGGTCATAACTGTAATGTTTGGCATCGGTTTGCTTAAATTTCAACAAAAATCATATTTGATAATTTATGTTCTTATTGTTTTTCTATTACTTGTGTATAATACGTCAATGGATGTTAGCTGATTTATAAACAGCAGAGTGTGTTCATGTGAAACAATGTTTAACCAATTAATGCCTAGTGGACTCTCCAATCCGTCTAAACTGGATCAATTTATTTCCAAAATTAGGAATGTCTAGTATACTTATTTCTATATTTAGAATATTTCTTACAGAAATCCCTTTAAGCAAACAGCGCAGACCCAGATGAGACGCCGCATCATGCGGCGTCTCATCTGGGTCTACGCTGTTGGCCAAGGCCTTTTTTTCTAGAACGCTAGGCATAAATGGGTTAAACTCAAAAAGTAAACATAAGAAAATGCTAATGATGTTTGTAATACTTATTGACACGCGGCTTAGACAAAGTGCTGCAGTCCGAGCACAACACGCTTACAAACAGGCAAAAATATACACATACTTCAGTGTCACAGTTATTTTGTTATAATCCAAACAGGCAATTTTTATAAGTTATAACGGACCAACAAAATAGCTATTAAACACGGTCGATCCGCATATGTCGATCAGTAGTACATCAACGTTTATAACCCGTAAAACTCGCATTGCCTATCGTTCAATGTCGCTCAGAAAAATAATCAGGGAATAACTTAATAAAAATCTATCAAGTTGTCAATAAAAAGAACAATCGCAATATATCACTCATTACGTAATTAATAGCCTCGCCAAACCATATCGTCAACGTCCAACTCCGCGTTAGGTAAAGCCAGAATAGTTGAGCCGCGTTCTGAGAAAACTGTGCTTAATGCATGTGCGTAAAGTGTCGTCCCAGATTAGCATGTGCAATTCGCACAAGCTAATCAGGGACGACACTTTCTGCTTTTATGGAATTTTTAGTATCAAGGAAGTTCCCCCTTACCGAAAATTAAGTTTAGGCGGAAAGTGCCGTCCCTGATTAGCCTGTGCGGACTGCACAGGCTAATCTGGGATGACACTTTACGCACATGCATTTAGCCAAGTGTTCTGAGAACAAGGCTTAGTGTGTCAAGAAAAAATCCCGTTCAACTCGAGCAATTAATTTAATGGATATTCCGTTTCAGACTTATTTCTATGCGTACCGGTACCTATGAAAACATGGAATCGTAATTTGCAGCCACGTAAATACAGATGATAATGAGGCAAAAAACTAAAGTAAATACAACATCATCGTTAATTTTGATAATTTAGTTGCAACTCGCATAATAAATATCACATTGGGTGGCACGGAATGGCTTTAACGAGACGCAATAATAATTTCTTGATAGTGCACGGTGATTAATTCGTAATTAACCCACTGCTATATAACTAGTCGGAGGATTTGGATGTAAGATAAGAATGCAAAGCAACTGTTATAATCGACGGTGAAGAATTTTAGGTGGATGAGCCAGACTACGTTTTTCACTTGAGCCTCTCTTTGAGAAAACAGTGTTAAATACATACTTGCAGTTTGCATGATAGATTGGGAAAAAACTCGTCGAATTTCCATCACCAGAGCCCTTGCCTTAAATGAACACAAATATCTAGTAAATGATAACGGTTTATATCCCACAGAGAATCCACACAGAGAATGTTTCGACTTTGAAATTAAAGCCCCGTCTAGCTTTTGTTAATGTGAGAGTCAGGCAGCGTGAAGTGGGAGGAGCAGTTTACTTTCTACAGAAATCAATAAAGATTATGTTGTTAAACGCACGCCGCATCGACATGTATTGATTGTGGGAAATTAACGCGTTCAGAACAAACAAGATGCTATAGAGCTGTTCGCAAAGGGCTTAGAAATACGGGCGAACATGCAGTAACTCACTTAATAGCGATTTTTGCCCGATTGGGACAGTTTGTTTTTGAACGCATCGCTCATAGCTCGCGTCCGTGGGGATAAATCAATCGAACAATACCACGTAATAATGGTTAATGGAACGAACAGCGAATGTTTAAGATGATTCAACTGAAATCGTTGAACGAATGGCGTGTGCTAATCTAGTTATAGACTTTGTTATCCGAAGAAATAAGTTGTCTTCGAAACGGGCCATCCATCATTTGAATTAGTTTGTTTTACGATGATACAATAACCATACATCCTATGTCTTGCATAGCCTTTTCATTTTTGCTTATCCAGTGATTATTTTCATTCTCTTCGATATCAGTCAACGTTTTGACATGCATTTTTTACTGTCAGAATATATCGTGAGACGGGGTTTGATATGATACGTGTAAAAGCAGCTAAATTTTTATGAGTTTGCAGTAACGCTTATCACATTTTTTGTTATTTTCAAAAAGGCTATTTTCGTGTATGTTATTTGAAACTGTCATATTTTTATTTAAAAAATTGCGATTTAAAATGTACACAATTTCCAGTTGAGCTCGTGTTATTTAACCGGATCTGTACTTTATTGTTCACAACAGTACATTCGTTTAACATAAGCAGCATAAAGTCGCAGTTATTTTCATAATAATTAACATATGTAGCGGAGTTTTCTATACAAAGCTTAAGTCGACACCGACGAATTATTTAGTGCGTCTTAAACTATCAACTGAGTCCAGAAGTAATACGTATTTATGCATAATTGAATCTTGTAGATGCAAAAATATGCATGATTTATGAACTTTCATAGTGGCACGGATTATAACGCTCACATCGTTGAAATTAATTTGGGTCTAATGTTGACGGGTTATAGGAAATTGATATCGGCGAAAATACACTAGGTTAAATGACCCGTGTGTAAATTTTACAGCTGTCAAACCATCAATAACTTATTGATTTATGGAGCGAAAGACAAATTTTAATGGCAATATATCTCTTTTCAGGGCTATTGACAACGTCGTATTTAAACCCATAACATCTGTAAGTGTTTTATAGCTGAAGAATTTTGGTTGCTCTTCGGAATTCAAACATCCAACTGCACTTTGAATAGAATCTACAGTAATTCGGAACATATTTAATTGTTTAACTTGGTTTAACATTTCTATACAAAACAGATTTTGAATTATTAAAGGAATATAACATTAATATTCGTGCACAAAATGATAATGCATGACATGTATCATTTATGTTTCCAGTATATTGTCACTTAGGATTGCAACTTTTTGTCCCATTTTAACATTCTGGTGCGGCGATTTAACTTTCTAATCCAGTTTTAATCATTTTGATACACTCGTAAAAAACAATTGTTACAATTAATGAATAGCAGAAACTTCTTCGGAAAAATGTATGATGTTCATAGATTTTAAATACGGATTTGCACATGTTGATAAGATAAGAGTAAAACAAATGAAAACACAGACAAAAGCACCAGAAATATCATCAATTAATATAACCTACCGGCCAATGCGGTAAAGAACAATGCTGAATGCTGACTGAAAAACTATGTACAAATTTCTTTGGTACAAAAACACGATGTAAAGCCTCATTTTCGGGTTATCAGCGTCCTAAAAAACCCAAACTTGAAACTCAATCCTTACTATCCCGACAATTTTTACAGATACTGAATTACAAACGACCTAAACAGCTGCGAAACACGGACACTAGCGAAAATGAGGCTAGACAATCGGACATTTAACTACTACACTTAATAATACTTTGTTGATGCTGACAATAACCGTTTGACCATGATAAGGATGTCATGCTTTGTCAAATAAGAAACGAACTATAAACGGCTATGTTCGACTTCACGTGTCTTAATAAATATATTGTAATTTAGCCAACTCATAATACTAATTTTCTCAACGTTCTAGTAAAAATGATCAAAATTGAACTTGATGTTACATAGACGAATATTTAAGTGTATTACGAACATGTTCATTCTGATAATTTACCAGGCTGTAAAAACAAAATATGTTACTCGCCGCGTAGGTATTTGTTTGTGAATCCGATTTGATTTTATGACGTTTTGCTGCGGACACATGCCACAAATCGCTGTAATAAACCGGATCGGCAGTCGCGCAATGACAACGGAAAGGACTTGGTTGTGTATCAACACAATAAAAACAAAAACAACGGCAGTAAAACTCCGAGGTAAGTGAATTTGGAGGGCATAACCTTGATAACGAACGGAAAGCTTATCTCAAAAGTGAGCAAAACGTTGTTATAAAATTAATGGCGAGCCAAAACGAAGGCGACTATGAACGTCGAGATAATTAATTGAATCAAAAGAAGGCATGCTTTCCACGAAAGAACGCATGACAACGAGTATGCTAACAACATTGTGTAAATGTATAGCTGTATATTACTCAGCCTGTCACTTTTATGATCATTTCGTACAGCGATGTATGACAAAATGAGGACGCCGTTTATCATGGTCAAAACACAATCCGCCATTGTTTTAAATGTCATTATATACTATACCACCGTGCCATTCTCCGGTCGCAAGGATTTCTCGTGACGTTGTGTTCGACAAATGTTTGATTTAACTGGAATCTGCTGGTAATGATACACCGGAACCGCGCAGGCTTTTACGTGTTTCCGCTCCTGGGACCGGAAACAGAGTTTGGTAAAAAATGTCTGCCAGGAAGTGACGGTTTTCTGCGACCAAATCCACATGCCACTCGTTATTCCAACCACTAGGTTCATAAACACTTTAAGCATAAACACTTCAATCTTCGGTGAACTATGCCCATCGGCGGAGTACCAGGAGTCTCGGTGCGCGAACTCGTAACACAAGCACCCTATTACACACATGGCCGGAACAGTGTACAGCACGGAGAATATTCCGATCCGGATCATGAGTATCGTCAATTTGTCCGTCTGTACGCCGCTGTTCCGTACTCGACTCCGGATTTTAAACATTGCAACGATTCCTGCTATGATGAAACTAGACCCTAAAATGAGGTAAAATAATAATGGCGCTATGGCGAAACCGATCAGCGTCGCGTTGTTCTGGTTTCCGACGTAACAAATACCCGCCAGTTCGTCCGCGTCCACATCCCGCATGACCAAAATAGTTATTGTCTTTATGGCCGGAAGTGCCCACGCAACCGCGTGGAAAAAGGTGCTATGCTGCTGGATCGCCTCGTGGCCCCACTTCAGCCCCGCCGCCAGGAACCACGTCAGGGTCAACACCACCCACCAGAGGGAGCTGGCTTGCCCGAAAAAGTACAACAAAAGGAACACTATGGCGCAGTCTGTGTTGTCCAGGCCCTCTTGAATAAGAATCCTGCTCTTGCTCTGACTGTCTATCGTATCACACGCGATGGAGTCGCGTCCCGCGATCAAGCGCACGATGAAAGCAATACTGTAGAAATTGAAGCACATTGACAAAAATATGATCGGTCTTTCCGGGTATTTGAACCGCTGAGAGTCAATTAAGAACGTCAAGACAGTGAATAAGGTTGACACAAAACACAGGCCGGCCCAGATAGACATCCAGATGTCGGCGAAATACTTGTCTTTTGCAGAGAAAGCCTCGTCCTGGTCACATTTTAGAGCGCATCTCTGCGTTCTGTTGATGTAATGGTAGTGATCTGGGTTGCGGAACTCTCCGCAAACCACGTGCTTGCGTTCCTGGGTTTCCGGTTGCACATCGTTGTTGGGCTTGTACTTGGAGTTGTCGTAGCCGGGCACAGGCGTCCGGCTCTTCACCGGAAGTTCGTCCTCAACCGTCTCGTCTGGCCCCTGCATGCACATGTGGTCTTGATTGTTCTCCACTGGAAAGTTGGAACAGTTCAGCACATCCGGCCATGGGTAGCCAAAGTCTTCCAACACCGGCTGACACTTCCGCTTGACGCCCTCGCATAGCGGCCGACAGGGACCGATCGTTTCCTTGACCTTCTCAGTGCACATCGGGAGAAACGCCGAGCACAGGAAGAAGCGGAGGCGGCTGGAGCAGCCGTAGTGGATGAGCGGCGAGAACGTCCGCATGCTGATCTCTGCGTCCTTGACGGAATCGTGGCCCGCCACGTTTGGCATTCCCGTGACGTTGTAGGCGAGGTCCTTGCATAGTTCAATCTTAAGGGGCTCGCAGGAGCGCACAATCCCCGTCCCTTCCATCCGTGCAGCGCCCGCCCGGAAGCACGGGGTGCTGATAAGCACCAATGCCATCAATACACCTGCAGTGGCCATATTTCCCGTTCATCCGCTATAAATCAGTCATGAAAAGTTTAAAATTGCTCTTGCGAGGCCTCTGTATACAATTAGGCAGTTTACATTTGGGCATGGCAGTTCGCCAGCATCATTGTGTTATATTCATTAAATTCCATACTTCTCTTCGTCTAATACGTTTTATTCCGTAGTCCGAGTGTCGCTATATTCCTCCAAAAAACAAAACTTCCGTTCTATGAGGAAACGGTTTCACACAACAATGAGGTAACACATTAAACTTGTGTTTATATGTGAATACTTCTCGTTAAACTCTCTCAGTATGATCCTATTTCGTGCGTAGCATTCGCTTATTATCTATCGTCAGTCGTGTAAGCGGTATTATAACTGTTTGACATGTGCTGTATGGAACGTAGCGTGGATTTACAGCGCGCTGTTCTCCAATAGCAGACGAGAACGAGTTCGTCTGCTCCGCCCAGGGTTTTAGCGCGATAACGGCGCATTTCAGTCAATCAAGTAAGCTGGTGTCAATCAACCCGAGGTGTCCATTTCAGCGGTTATTTTCTGTAGCGCTGCAAAAGATACGGGCTGTATACGGTTTCATTAAATATTATAATACCGCTTTTCAAGGCGTTTGTTTGGGCGAAATGATCCGAATCTCACCTCTTGCTTAGATTGTATTTTGAAAGCAGTTTAGTGTGATTATTTTAATAGCTAACTCACAACCTGGCATGCACGTGACAATGCCTTACCGTTGACAAACAGTAAGCGAAAAAGACAAACTTTGTATAAAACTGTAACGGGATACGTAGACTCTTAAATCATGATTAATGTGGCTATGTCATTTCGGTGGCATATAAATGATAGCAAGTGTTAGGAATTAAAATTTCAACGAAATGGAATTAAAATTGTCGTCGGGTTACAATACGTTGTGTTTTCCGCCTCGTTTCGCTCCGAGGTTAGACTATAATCAGTACTTTTGTGTAATCGGGCTGGAAAAATTATAGGTTCAAAATACAAATAATAGGTTCTCGTACAGTGTTCGCGTAGACCAACCGCCTTATGCGCCAGCCCCTTTGAGAGAATTCATTCTTATCTACATCTCTGAGTAAGGTTTCCATTTCTTGCATGCGATACAGAATAAAATTGTTAAAGGAACATGGTCGATGCGAGTCGTTAAAATGGTACCTAGTCTTTAGCCCATATAAAAAGTATCTCTAAATTCTTTGCGCGTCTTATAAATGAGACTAAAATGGTACCGATCATAGCGACAATACAATAAGAAAGTAAGATGCTTTCGTCCTCCTCTCTAAGGGAAGCAACCCACCAATGTATAATTTGTATGAGGTAACCAGAGTTGTCGATAAAGTGATTAGAGTTTGTTAAAACTGTTTTTGTTCGTTGTTGTGTTTTTCACTTGGATAAAATATTTATAATTTGTAAATATGTTTTGCCCCTTGCAGTCAAAGTTGTTGAAGTATGTACACATCTGAGATTGTATCATGTAAGGAACCTAAGTGTTCTCAGAAGGTAACTAATACATTATTTGATGAGTGCCCCATTGAAACCCTACGCCAGTGAAACCGCACCCCGAAAAAACTGTTGTGTTGGCTTAGTGTTTCTTACATACTTTGCGTTTTGAGGTCATCGAGCAACAGTGAACTCCTTTAGGATGCATTTGATCGGCAAAAGGTCTGAGCTTTAATAACCATTTAAATGCAAACTTAACAAGGGAGATAATAATTTCTCAAAATTTATTCTAGAGGAAGGAGTTGTCTATCTTACAATCATCCAATGTTTTCACGTCCTTACAGGACTGGTAATGATTGTGCTGTTGATGCTTTTCGAATCAATAATTTATTAAATTAACTGATATTCATAAGCAATTTCAAAAGTCCCAGGTGCGGTTCCATTAACCTAAAAAAATTGGATGGTATATGTCTATTAGCCCAGGGACCTGTCTCTGTAGGTCATGATAAGCCTTTCTGGTAATACATGTCTTTTTTCTAAATTATCTTTTAACAGCGTTTTAAACGCATAATTATTGTTCTTATTTTGATTAAGATTTATACAACATAGCATATATTTGAAACATTTTTCTTAGTCAGGAGCGACATTGTTTTGTTTGAATATAACGCATACATTCGCTTTTGAATCTATGACGATTTTTTAATTGTCATTTTGCCATACTGTGAACAACTCTATTTTAGGATAAGAAAGACAAAATATAAACAGATTTATACCAAAGAATTTTTTAATGATAAATTCTATAAAAAATATTGTTCAGGTCCAAATAAAAGTGAGCAATAAGCAAATACTACGATATTGTGAAGGTATACACTGATAGAATAAGTATACTGTTCAAGAAAGTTACATAAACAAAGTCATGTTATTACAATATTAATAACCTTAACATCTCTATGGAAACAGAAGCATACATACATTACACAGTATCATAATTTAAAAGAGTTAAAAAATATATCACATATGAATATAATGTCGAACAATCAATAAAAGTAATTTGCATAGAGACATATATGATTAATTAATTATCTAAACAAATTTATTCAACTACACAAAAATATATTATGTGATAATAATTTACATATGAACAACCATATGTATGCTTTTTGGTACATAAAATGAAAGACCAAATTTAGTCAAGACAAAATCAATTTGAAAACAACACAATAAATATAATCACAGTTTTTTGCCTAACAAACAACAACAAAGCAAAGCCACAGATCTCAAGTGTACTTATAAATATTGTGTTTGTATATTATCAGAATCATCATGGCTCCAACTGATTTCTTAAAAGATGAGCTTCCGTGCAGATACCAGATTAGTTAAGCCTTATCTGAGGATAATGAAAATAAATATAGCATGAAATGTAACAGGTAACAAACAACAATTTTAAACATTTTTTGAAAAGGTAAACTGTATTATGATCACATAAAGTGTTACAAATATCCTTACACATAGTATGAAATATTATAAATTTACAAAATGGATATATGCAATTAAAGGTGTAAACTAATAAAAAAATTAACAAAAAGTCATAAACAAGTGCTCTGTGGTCAGAGACATATGCCCCCCCATCAAAAAAACAACAACAACAACAGGGCTTTGAACTAGTGACAACCTTTTCAATAGGGGTCATCTACTGCCCAAAGCCAATGCACATGTGAAGTATCAAGCCAATTGATCCATTTGTTGAAAGTTATTGATGGAAAACGATTTACACACTTATTGTGACATTGACCTTTGACCTAGTGACCCCAATTTCAATAGGGGTCATCTACTGTCAAAGGTCAATGCACATGGGAAGTACTAAGTTATTGATTGAAAACAATTTCACACTTAGTGTGACAGTGACCTTTACCTTGACCTAGTGACCCCAATTTCAATAGAGGCCATCTACTGTCCAACACCACTGCACATGGGAAGTACTAGTCATGGGAAGCCAATCGGTCAATCCATTCACAATTTATTGATCAGAAACAACTTTCACTCTTAGTGAGTGACCTTGACCTTTGACCTAGTGACCCCAATTTCAATAGGGGTCATCCACTGGCAAAGGCCAGAATACATGGGAAGTATCAAGCAAATTGGTCAATCCGTTCACAAGTTATTGTTCGGGAACTAACTGGTCTACCAACAGACAGACCAATCGGCCAACCGACATCCAGCAAAACAATATATACTATATACCCCTCTTCTTCAAAGGAGGGCATCAAAATATATGTTTGCCTTTTTAACATAAAAGTTGTCTAAGTTGTTTCATGTTTGAACAAGTTCATAAAAATATTGTCAACAGCAATATTTTGTTAACATACAAAAATATAGATATATGGATATATACTTTTATATCTATTTTACATCATTTAGTTATACAACAATCATTTTGTAAAAAAATCAACAACATTATATTAAAAATACTAGTCTCTTTAAGCTAAGGCACTCAGAGAAAAACACTGAACAAAAATAAAGCAAAAATAATAAAATCAAATGATGCATACAAACTTGGGACTTATTTAGATATCAACAAGTCCACTATTCCAAAATCTCTGTCAACACCTGCAACTTGGCACAATATGTACTTGTTAACAATGACATCATAAATGGTGTCAAGGATATTATAAACAAGTATAAAGAAAGGTCCAATTAAAAAAATTTTTTTTTGTGAAGTTGGAATTTTCGCCTTTTTATGCCCCCGGTAGGATGGCATAAAGCAGTTGAACTGTCTGTAAGTCCGTTCGTCCCCCTTTCTGTCTGTCTGTCCGTCCAAAAATTTAACATTGGCCATAACTTTTGCAATATTGAAGATAGCAACTTGATATTTGGCATGCATGTGTATCTCATGGAGCTGGACATTTTGAGTGGTGAAAGGTCAAGGTTATCCTTCAAGGTCAAAGGTAAAAAATATCCAAGGGAAGTAACAAGCTTAAAGCGAGATAATTTCTATTTATCAATAGGCAGGAACAGATCATTTTTACAAGGAAAGTATTATTTTTTTATTATATCCCTTTAAAAAATATTACTTCCCTTGTAAAAATTATCTGTACCTGCCAAATGATAAAAAAAACATTAAATAAATCAAAGCAGCGCAGTAGGGGGCATAGTGTTTCTGACAAACACATCTCTTGTTTTACATATCACACGCTTCATATCACAACAGTCAGGTAACCAACTTAAGTAAGCCAGTTTACCAGTAGTTAGTACACATACTTATGCCAGAAATGACAAGGGCTGTTTGTAAAACATGCATGCCCCCCATATGGGCTGTCAGTTGTAGGGGCAGCCATTGTGTGAATACATTTTTTGTCTCTGTGACCTTGACCTTTGACCTAATGTAAGTTATCATCCGGAAACCATTGTGCTATTTCGAGTCACTGTGACCTTGACCTTAGACCTAGTGACCTGAAAATCAATAGGGCTCATCTGCCAGTCATGATCAAGGGGGGAGTGAGAGGGGGGTATAATGTGGGGTGTGGTAATTTATTAGATGTCTAAAAAAAAAAAATACTTTTTTTTGGGGTGGGGGTGGGGGTGAGAGGGGGGTATAATGTGGGGTGTGGTAAGATGTTTAAAAAAAAATTATTTTTTTTGGAGTGGGGGTGGGGGGTGGGGGTGGGGGGGGGTAGGGGGGAGTGAGAGGGGGGTATAATGTGGGGTGTGGTAATTTATTAGATGTTTAAAAAAAAAATGGGGGGGGGGGATGGGGGGCGTGGGAAAAAAAATAAATTGGGGGGTGGGGGTGGGAGTGAGTATAATGTGGGGTGTGGTTATTTATAAGATGTTTTAAAAAATAAAAATAAAAAAAAATTGGGGGGGGGGGGGGGGTGTGGGTGTGGGGGTGGGGGGGTTGTAGGGGGTTGGGGAGTGTAAGGGGGGTGGGGGGGAGTGAGAGGGGGGTATAATGTGGGATGTGGTAACTTATAAGATGTTTAAAAAAAACATTGGGGGGGGGGGGGGAGTGGGGGGTCGGGGGAGTGAGAGGGGGGTTATTAATGTGGGGTGTGGTAATTTATTAGATGTTGTAAAAAAATATTTTTTTTGGGGGTGGGGGGGTGGGGGGCGGTAGGGGGGTGGGGTGATAGAGGGGGTATCATGTGGGGTGTGGTAATTTAGTAAAGATGTTCAAAAAAAAAATTGCGGGGGTGGGGGGTGGTAGGGGGGTGGGGGGGGGTGAGAGGGGGGTAACAATGTGGTAATGTGGGGGGTAGGTGGGTACAATTTATTAGATGTTGAAAAAGATAATTGTGGGGGGGTGGGGTGGGGGGGGGGGTAGGGGGGGTGACGAGGGGGGGTATAATGTGGGTGTGATGTGGTAATTTATTAGATGTTTAAAAAACATTGGGGGCGTGGGGGTTGGTAGGGGGGGAGTGAAGAGGGGGTCTAATGTGGGGTGGGGTTATTTATTAGATGTTAAAAAAAAATTGGGGGGGATGGGGGGTGGTGCGAGGGCTTAGGGGTGGTAGGGTGAGTGAGAGGGGGGTTTAATGTTGGGGTGTAGTTATTTATTAGATGCTGTTTAAAAAAAAATTGGGGGGGTGATATCCTCTATTCATTAAACATGAAATTTTAACTTATTGCATTTGTTTCCCCTGTATATAAGAAAGATATAATAGTGTATTACCTCCCCTGTCCTGCTTATATTTATATTAATCAACAAAATTAAACATTAACACAATATTTAATATACAAAATATACAAAAAAAATCATATTCTGATAATATTTTTACTGATCCACTCTATTTTACGCAAAGGATGATGTTTCATTGGACTGATAATTATAGATTTAGGATTACAGAGCAGTTGCTTCAGTTATATTGTTCAGAGTTCGCCCTGTTGGCCGTGTATGCATTCTTGAGTTATCATCCAAAAACCACTTTACTATTTCGGGTCACCGTGACCTTGACCTTTGACCTAGTGACCTCAAAATCAATAGGGGTCATCTGCGAGTCATGATCAATGTACCTATGAAGTTTCATGATCCTAGGCCCAAGCGTTCTTGAGTTATCATCTGACAACCACCTGGTGGACGGACCGACAGACAGACTGACATGAGCAAAGCAATATACCGCCTCTTCTTCGAAGCGGGGCATAAAACTGATCTGCTTGAATCAGAGGTAAGGGGAACAAGGCTGTACAAAAGATTTCAGGACCAATATCCACAAACGTTATGAGGCCGCGCCAGAGATCAGATCTGCAATCAATGGATATGTAGCCCAGGGGTATGAGCTAACCTAGTAAGCGCTTTATTTGGTGCATTATCTTCAGAAGACTTGTTAGTTTGGTTACAAGGGACAATGCGAGATACAGGAGATGTCCCATTCCAGAGACAACCTTGGAACTTAAATATTCAGCTGTGAAGAACATAGTGCACTGTACTAAGATTAAACATCTCAGACAAGCTAGTAGATAAAGGTTGAGCAAGGGGATCCAATCTGCGACCTCTGAGTTTTGGCACTAGAGTGTATCCACTAGACCACGGATCCCCTTATTCAATTTTCTAAAAGTGTCCTCCTTTATGCCCTAGCGTAACCTTGACTACCACACTCTATAGCTACCAGCAGTCTGTCACGAGTCTCAGCCTTGCTAGGGTAGTTTGGGAGCCTGAGGAAATTCACACTGAAAAAGATATATGAAGAAAATCAATTGTAGAAAAGGTAGGTTATACAGTCTTAAGCATTACAATTATTACTTAATATTATAAGTATATTTAAAAAAGAATCAAAACTGAAAGGTCTGTGAAATTATTCAAATTTTAGTTTTTAATTCTAAAGCTGTTCATAGAGAAAGTAGCTTATTATGAGAGAATTATGGGTCAATTAATCTCAGTTTCTAAATCCAATTATTTCTGGTGATGAAAAGATCAAATGCAAAAAATGTCAATTGTGTTGATAAAAGGGTAAAATGCAAAACAATGGGGTAAACTTTACATGGTAAGTGGTGTTCAAAATGATTATTTTCCAAATAAATGGGCTGTGCTCTGTGAAAGGGGGTTTAATGCATGTGCGTAAAGTGTCGTCCCAGATTAGCACAGGCTAGTCAGGGACGACACTTTCCGCCAAAACTGGATTTTTGCTAGGAAGATGCTTTCTTTATATAGAAAATATCATAAAAGCAGAAATTGTCATCCCTGATTAGCCTCTGTGGACTCCACAGGCTAATCTGGGACGACACTGCACGCACATGCATTAAACCCCCTTTTCACAGAGAACAGCTCAAACGCATAGCATTACCAAGTGCTGGCAGTAGGTAAGAGGCCAGGTGTATAGGGTACAAGACTGATGGTGAACTGCTGTGTCTGCCCGTCTGTTCTAAGGTTACCAAACCCTCCAAATGGAAGCCTTGAACTGTGAGAAAAATCATAGACACATAGGACCAACTGCATACCATATAGTGAGAATGAACTACATTGTGTAGAATTAAGAGGTACAGAATTGATATGGGTCGTGCTCTGTGGAACGGTGGTTTCATGCATGTGCGTAAAGTTTTGTCCCAGATTAGCCTGTGCAGAAAATTTCAGCCTAAACTGGATTTTTGCTAAGAAGAGACTTTATTTAAATGAAAAAACTACATACAAACAGAAACAAATACAAACACTTTACGCATATGCATTAAACCCCCTTTACTCAGAGCACAGTCCATATTATCATACCTGCTATTATTAATGTTAGCTGTACATAACAAAAAACATTTAAGAGTTTTGAGAAGCTCAAGACTCCATTTCCTGGGTAGCACCAGTACTCAGTTTTTTTTTTTTTTTTTTAAAGAGTAAAGATCAAACCAATGACATGGTAATCTCTAAGTAAACACACAATTGACAATGCTACCATTAAAAGATACAACACTTTTTTAAATTATATTATTGACAAAATTTCAACAAACTGCAAAACATGAATAACCATTACAAACATTTATATATTGTTCCTAAAACAATTGTTCCTTTGTGTGTCCTTTCAAACAATTGCCTACCTTCCGGTTGCAAACTGCAGCAGCTGAAACCGTTCCCTGTCTGAGAACTCCTCTACCACCTCCCAGAACCACTGAAATAGGCAACAATTTACAATCATTTCCCTGTCTGAGAACTCCTCTACCACCTCCCAGAACCACTGAAATAGGCAACAATTTACAATCATTTCCCTGCCTGAGAACTCCTCTACTATCAATTCCCTGTCTGAGAACTCCTCAACAACCTCCCATAACCACTGAAATAGGCAACAATCTACTATCATTTCCCTGTCTGAGAACTCCTCTACAACCTCCTAGAACCACTGAAATAGGCAACAATCTACTATCATTTCCCTGTCTGAGAACTCCCCTACAACCTCCCAGAACCACTGAAATAGGCAACAATCTACTATCATTTCCCTGTCTGAGAACTCCTCTACAACCTCCCAGAACCACTGAAATAGGCAACAATCTACTATCATTGCCCTGTCTGAGAACTCCTCTACAACCCCCCAGAACCACTGAAATAGGCAACAATCTACTATCATTTCCCTGTCTGAGATATCCTCTACCACCTCCCAGAACCACTGAAATAGGCAACAATCTACTATCATTTCCCTGTCTGAGAACTCCTCTACAACCTCCCAGAACCACTGAAATAGGCAACAATCTACTATCATTTCCCTGTCTGAGAACTCCTCTACAACCTCCCAGAACCATTGAAATAGGCAACAATCTACTATCATTTCCCTGTCTGAGAACTCCTCTACAACCTCCCAGAACCATTGAAATAGGCAACAATCTACTATCATTGCCCTGTCTGAGAACTCCTCTACAACCTCCCAGAACCACTGAAATAGGCAACAATCTACTATCATTTCCCTGTCTGAGAACTCCTCTACAACCTCCCAGAACCACTGAAATAGGCAACAATCTACTATCATTGCCCTGTCTGAGAACTCCTCTACAACCCCCCAGAACCACTGAAATAGGCAACAATCTACTATCATTTCCCTGTCTGAGAACTCCTCTACAACCTCCTAGAACCACTGAAATAGGCAACAATCTACTATCATTGCCCTGTCTGAGAACTCCTCTACAACCCCCCAGAACCACTGAAATAGGCAACAATCTACTATCATTTCCCTGTCTGAGATATCCTCTACCACCTCCCAGAACCACTGAAATAGGCAACAATCTACTATCATTTCCCTGTCTGAGAACTCCTCTACAACCTCCCAGAACCACTGAAATAGGCAACAATCTGCTATCATGTTAGAAGATTTTGCTAGAAGAAATATTCAGCCAAAAATGGAAACGGTTGCACAACTTTATCTTGACATCTTTTTTTCAAGATTATAAAACTTCACCATAGAATACTGTAAAGTCATTATTGCTTGTGGGACATAAATTTGTGTTCATTTCCTGTGTAGACTAATCCATGCATTTTTGATCCATTTAATTCTTTCACCCTTTACCACTCAAATACGTATTTTGACACATGTGTGGTCCCTTAGAAAGTTAAACTTAATTAAATAACTTTCTTACTAGACTCAAGTTTTATAGACTTCATTTCCAACCCTAAGGGTTGGAGATGAAGCCTTAACAACTTGAATCTAGTAAGAAAGGTCTTAAATTAAATGTAACTTTTTAAATTAAGGGACTACAAACACGCCAAAATACGTATCTAAGTGGGAATGGGTTAAATTGCATGTGGTAAAAAGGGCCCACACCTGCAAGGTGACACCCTCTCCTTCACCGCTGTTTATTGCAGGCAATTATTAAAAACACATGAAAAATGACCAAGGCAAATTCATTAACAATTTTTTGTCAAATATCTGTAATCCACAAATTTACGTCTCCACACAAATTTTGACAGAACCATTTTTTGAAAAAACTTGAAGTTTTATGTTGACAAATGTAAATGATTAAACAGTATTATTGTGTGGGTGTCCACTCAAAATATAAACGTCTGCACAAAAATTGCAACATGTTTTTGAAAACCACAAAATTTCATGTCAACAAATAAAAATGATTTTACAGTACTATGTGTGTGTCCGGTCAAAATATGAACCAGAAAAAAATCTACAATCACTAAAATTCATGATAAAAGACTGCAATTCAATGACAAGACCTCGTATTTTACCTGGACGACAGGTGTTGCAGGATCACAGTCAGTGTAGACTGTGTTAGCCTTCCAGTCTTCCACCTCTATCTTCTGTATCCCTGACAACAGCACCTCCTGGAGAAAAAAACACATGTGCTTTACTGCATTTATGGGATAGAGGGAAATCTTATCAATGACAAGGAGCCAACGTTTGACCGCACAGGCTTATCTGGGATGACACTTTACGCACATGCATTAAGCCCAGTTTTCTCAGAACGCGGCTCATATTATTCCTTGTTAGGTGTGCTAGGTCTCTGTTCCAACTTATTAAGTTATTATATTCAAACTTTAATATATCAAGATTGGTCCATATAATTTAAAGTTATTAACTTTAAACCACCTGTTTCCTTTCTTTCAGTGACCTTGACCTTACCCCTACTAGCCCAAATGCATTTCCTCGTTAGGTCTGCATTTTAGCTACCTATACAAACAATTAAATTGCAATAACTCCCTCAACATTTATTTTAAGTTATTAATGTGCCTTTGACATTAAAAATGACACTTAGTTAGTTGACCAATCAAGATGGGAAGCAGAGACGGCAAAAAGGATACAGAATCCTGCGATTGTGTTCTTGATCTTTCACTAAGGATATTTGGCTTATAAATTAAAAATCTAATGGGCTACCTTGAAAATAATTTAATATTTATTTAAAATACAAAAGAAACATTAACATTGTAAATCATTAGTAGATGTCATTTGCAAATATACTTGAACAATTTCCTCAAAAATCTCAAAATAATATTTTTACATACCTTTGCCTTAAAATTGTTAAAATTTACAATGACAATAAATTGGTCATTTCTCTGTTATTTATGTTGGGAAAATTCTATTGCAAATGCAATAGGAAATTTCCCATGAACATCTAAAGACATTATCCTAAAATTGGTCATGTTAAAAAACTTAAATTTAAATAAGAATTGAGAAGATCTCTCCTGCCAAAAGACATATGATTCGTGTTCTGAGAAAACTGGGCATAATGCATGTGCGTAAAGTGTCGTCACAGATCAGCCTGTGAAGTCTGCACAGGCTAATCTGGGACAACACTTTCAGCTTGTATGACATATTTCATTTAAATGAAGTCTCTTCTTAGCAAAAATTCAATTTAGGCTGAAAGTGTCGTACCTGCGGACTGCAAAGGCTAATCTGGGACGACACTTTACGCACATGCATTATGCCCAGTTTTCTCAGAACACGACTTATATTGTCATCAAGTCTAGGTCTATTATTTTCTACATCATAAAGTAACAAGAAACCTTCCGAGTCGGGTGATGCTCCCCAAAGTTTTTTTGTCACAATATTGCACTATATATTCAGATAAAAGGAAACGTCTTGAGGGGCATAACTTTGAACAAAATAATACGATGGATGGTTTAGCAAATTAAAAATTTCAAAGGGCCATAACTCTCTAAATAATAAAAAATCTTGCACTATATGTACAGTTTATAGAAAATTTCAATGAACCATAACTCTGTAAAAAATCATCTGACCAGAACCCGCTGATAATATGCACATCTCCTCTTGGTAGTGAAGCTTCCCATAAAGTTTCATTGAATTCCAGTCATTAGTTGCTGAGAAATAGCCCGGACAAAAATAGTGCACGGACAGACAGACGGACACACACATGGACAGACGAAGCGGCGACTATATGCTCCCCTCAAAATTAATTTTTGGGGAGCATAAAAATCAAACATACTTGTCAAAACATTGAAATCATTAATGAAAATAAGAGACACTTTGACACATACATGAGGAATAATTTTATTCTCTTAAATTGACACATACACATAAAATCATGTACATTAAATATGAAACCATTGTTTTTGCCTAACATCTCAACAACAGAAAAAACATTTTGTTCATGCAAATTAGACATAAAAGCTGTTATTTACCAGTTCATATTCATCAAAGAGCCTGACCAACTTTTGCGGCACATACTGGTTAAATCCTGCCAGGAAGTTGTCGATCTGGGGCTGGATAGCTCGTGTCATTTGAAGTTCAGTAACTAGCTGTACATACTCGGCCTATTTGGAACAAAAGCAGTTATGTTCATTCCCATTTTAATTTAGATAGAAATATTACCCACGTCATGCGAAAATGGGTCTCATGTCATATGCGGAGTCTGGACAGGAGCTACGCTGTCCACTCAAAGTCATGCAAGGTTTCGTAGTCTCATACCCAGACAGGGCAGCTTCTGACCAGACTGGCCGCATATGGCATTTGACCAATTTCAGCATCATGCTCGTACAATCATCATTGACAGTGCACTTCTCCATTTCTTTTAGAGAATCCAAAGACCACTGACACTTTAGGAATATATAACATTGTAGATGTTTGTGATGATTGTTACATTACAACATTTATTAATAATAAACTCAATAGACCAGGAATCCATCATGATTTTTTACGATTGATAGTATTGTTCTGAACAAAAAATAGCTTATCAAAATCAGTTGCTCATTTCTGCTTCATATTAAGTCTGAAAAAGGACCCCAAAATACATCTTCCTGTTCTCCATAAAGCAATACATGTTTTTCCCCTCACAGAAGCTTCATCACAAGCGTGGCTTATACCCTCTCACCTTATTGTCAGCTATATTCAAGGGCAAATTACTAAAGAATGTGTGGATCATTGAACAAGAAAAATGTCTTGCACATGAACATATCATGGTGATGACATATTGAGGCTTTGATTCAAAATGTTGCAGTAGTTTGCAACGTTTTATGCTCACTGAGAGCCTGAGAAGGTAACTCTAATCTACCCCCACCCTGTGGGGTTATAAAGTGACACAAATCTACCCCCACCCTACTTGAATATAAATATTATTCATACACAATAACACAATTTGTATTATGGGAGACAAGTCTGTATCACCTTATTCTCCTCTGTGACTGGTAGAGTGCTCCCTCCTGGTGTCAACTCCACCTCCTCCATGACCCCGAACACATCGGTCTCCACGCTGAAGGTCAGGTCAAGGCCAAGGTCAGTGATGTCGTGGTCTAGTATCCACTGACAACAAAACAAGCATACTACTGACTTAACAAGTAGCAAAAATATACCAAAATAAGAACCAGTCAGAGACCAGAACCTGCTGATAATATGCACATCTCCTCTTGGTAGTGAAACTTCCCATAAAGTTTCATTGAATTCCGGTCATTAGTTGCTGAGAAATAGCCCGGACAAAATTTGTGCACGGACGGACACACAGACGGACAGACGAAGAGGCGACTATATGCTCCCCTCAAAATTTTATTTTGGGGGAGCATAATAAATCCACGAGTAAAGTCAATTAAATGTTTGCTGATAATGAAAACATATGATTGAGAAAGGGCGTGGTAGTCTAAATAATATGTTTTTGTATATAAAGATATCTTTCAAAATACCATTAATGCCTCATCCATGTAATTAATAGCTTTCACTTGCATTATTTTTCAAACTGTTGATCTAAATTTTTAGAAACATTTTTAGTACGTCATGTTCTTTTGAATTTGTTTACAATTTATTTTTATGAATCTAATCCACAAGTTATTTGACATTAAGCAATTACAAAAAACATGATATTATTTAGAGTTGATTGTTTTCGCTTTTACTTTATGATTGCCAAATCTGCTATTTTATCATGGCCTGTATGTTACTACCTAGACCATATTGGGAAATTTTGCAGTTCTTGCATCTCTATATGTGTTAAGTAAAACAAGTTCTTGGGTCTATCAAGTAAGCAGTGCATGTACTTGCATCTCTATATTTCTTAATTAAAACAAATTTTTTAAATAAAATTCATTTTAATTATTAAATACTTACCTGTTATCGTATGCTTATACTTTCCAAGGGGAAATAACTCATCCGGAATTTTAACTGGGAATCCGCCACCTCAATACCGTAATACAGGCCAGGTTAAACATAGTGCAATGCAACCTAGCCAAAAATCGGTAACCAACCCTCAATATTCTTTCAATATATATACAAAAATATTAATCGAATAGCGGGGTGGGAGGTGGGACTTACCGATAACAGGTAAGTATTTAATAATTAAAATGAATTTTATTTAAAAAATTTGTTTTAATGTCATAAATACTGACCTGTTATCGTATGCTGATTTTGCAGCTGCGGTGGGAAGGTTCGTATATATTTTCCCAACACAGTAGAACCCATAAACAGGGTTATCAGCTAATGATATCAAGTAATCTTCGTCAAAACGGTATTAATTATGACTTCTCGGACAGAGTAATATGTCTATGTCGTAAAGAAGACACTACCGTTAGTGAAACCACAACAAGCCCAAACGTATACAAATTGTATTGTTGGCACTTCAGAAAACGAAGATAAAAAGATGACAAGGTGGTCGGATTCCTCCAGTAAACAGCTTAGAGCACATCAAAAAGTGGGGTGTGATTAATATATGCCCACAAAACAGACAGAGCTCTTAATTCATGCGGTCAGATCCTAAAAAGGAATGAATCCTTAGATAGGATAAGATTAACTTTCCTTAGTCGAGGTCTAACCCCGAGAAATAGAAGCCGCAGACACATCTCCCCCCCCCCTTTTTTGGGGAAATGAAGAGTGTCTTTGAGAACCTCGAATGGACTTCTGACTAACACTGCTGAGATAGAACTTCAAAGCCCTGATTGCCCAAAGAAGTTTATCCTCATCTTCATGACTACCAGTTTAAGAAAACTTGGAAACTTGAAGGTAGAAGCCATATAGAGGACTTGATATTAAGCAAGGAATCCTGGCTGACACAACAAAGTGAAAACGACAATAGATCCAACTGGAATTGGTCGTATTCAACAGAAAAAGCATGAATTTCACTTCTCCGTATGGTAAAAGCCATAATAAGAAGGAAAACCGTCTTAAAATTATATTGGAACTGTTAATAAGCCTGAAGAAAAAGGTTCATAGGGAGCTCATTAAGCATCCCAACATGTTACACAAGTCAAAACCACTTAAGAAGGTAAAGGAACGAAAAACATAGTGTTGACGTTCCATAGTTTGGATCAGTTCCAAAATAGGTAAGACAGCACAAAGTTGCGATGACTTACACAAAACAAGGTATACGAAAACATAATCTCTATCCTTTGATGAAGAAAAGAACAAATTTCTTATCATCAAGAAAAAGATGAGAAAAAACCTCTATGTATCTAGCAGAGTGATTAAGGTAATAACTATGCTCTCAATTACCCAGTAAAAAATGAATTTCCATAGAACCTTTATACAGTTCTGATGGAATTATCCTTGCACAAGTAACAAGGATTGAAACTCTAACAGAAAAACGTTCTTCTGTAGAGATAACTAAAAGTTATTAATGGCCAGACATGAAGTGGCACATGTTTGGATCAGTAAAAATATGTCTCAGTGAGATATGATATTTGACCTGTGAAGAAGTTTCCTGAAAATAATTGTACAGGAGACTTAAAAGGTCGTAGAACCATAATCCCATGGTTCATTAAGTATATTTCATGAAATTATGGCAAAAACTCAGTTATTGCAAAAACTCACCAAGAAGGCAAGATATTCCAGTTTATGTCAATGGACGAATTTATAACAATCGCACACCCTGCTGGATCGATTTCTGTGAACTGCATTGTTGACGTTGTTCAGCATACCGGTATACACTGCGATATACGATCGCATAACGCTAATAACTAGCGTTTGATGATAAACAACATTCTTTGATATACTACGTACACCATGCAACTCGTCTGCAACTTCACTGCCGCGCATGCGCAATTACATTATTGAACCCAACGGAAAAATAATTCGAAAGAAAGAACTGCAGGACAAAAGGTCCAACAGGGCGTTGAGACGAACTGGTATGAGAAAGACGATAGAGAAAATTTGTTGTTCTTGCAAAGAACGAATAAGTTCCTGATTTCCAGTTACAAGGAGTGATAATATGATCACCTCCGTGTCTGTAAGTAAACCACGACCGATGTGTGATAGTTGAAACCATCACAAAGGAATCGTGAAAATGTGTTGTAAATGAAAAACAGCTAAAAAGAATTTTCGCTTTTCAAGATGTAGATGTGCAGGTGATATTCGTTAGGATACCACATAATTGAGAAAATCAAGATACGTTGTTCTATGTGATCGTCCAAAACCTTATCTGCTCACATCTGTATAAGATGTAAGGAAGGTTGTGGTAGAATAAACTATATTCTTGCCAAGATAATCTTCTAGTCTAGACACCACTGAATAGTGGTAAATAATGACAAAAGATGGAAATCTGTGTCATTAAATAATCCCGAGATTAATACAATTATCTTAAAAATAAAGCTGAAACGGACGTAAGAAAAGACGTCTCAGCAGAAGGACCGGTGACCGGACCGGTAAATACCGACCGGTGACCGGAACCATTTGTCAAGGATGGGTGGGCAAAGAAACCACGGCAAGCCGAACTTTCCCACTCCAAACACACTTGAAAATTGGTAGAATAGGACAGTGTTTAACACTTATAAGTTTATGACCTATCTACAGAATATAGCCTCTTCTTGAACCAATAACAGACGCCTTTAAAATCCTGGATAATACAGGTCGCGAAGTCATCGATTTGCGAAGTACGGAAATATGATTGATAGTGGTACCTCCGGAATCGGAGGTGTGATGGCAGAAAAGGTGAAAACCCTAGGGGTAACCTTAAGCGGGTCCACGCTTGCCGGTAGAATGCATGGAAGTCTTAAATTCTGACTTGATTAATCCATTTACTTCAAGACTTCTAACCTGGACGAATTCCGAAAGGAATACGACCAGTTATAGGAAGACGGCCTGTTATGGCCAGAAGTGTAATAGAAGAATAACTTTAAGATGAGGTCCCTCCAGATCCTAGGATCTAAGATCTGAGTTCAATAGGTCCTAAGCCATCTACAAGACTGTAGCCGCTATGCGGTCAATCTGATAGGCAATCCTATGTATCAGAACTCTTGTTGATTCCAGTAGCTTGAAAATATGCACTGCCGTAGGAGCAATAGAAAAGCAGAAGTCGATACAAATGTCGTCTTGCTAATCCTGCTAGCGTCATTAATGTGTCCCAACTGTTCCGTGACACTGACTGCAAAGTCTGTAGCCGACAGGTAAAGGCGGTTAAAACAATTCATCCTTCGGGTCTCGAACATAAATTAATAGAGGTCAAATAGTAATGTTCGACCTCAATGCTAGTCTCCGAGCCCACTTCAGCCTATCTATCTGCAAGACCAGTAGTCTGCATGTAGCCGGTTGAGATAGAAGTACAAATAACAGATATAGCATGATTTGGTAACCGTCGCCAGTAGAACATCAGTATTGAAAAACACAAAAAGTCATGTAGATTGTTGAATCCATAAAATATAGTATTCAATACAATCATAGCCAGGGGTATACAAATATGTAATGTAGACGATACCCGTGATACTAAAAATTGACCGATGAAAACACAGTGGAATACCGGTAATTGGTAAGTGGTGACCGAACCGGACCGGTCAATGACCGGTAACTGTAGCCCGGTGAACGGACCAGTCATAATATGACCGGTGACGTTACCAGTTAAAGACCGAAAAATGGTGGAATCCATATGGTCTGTTATCAATGTCAAGCACTGCTCGGAAAAGAAGATCATGCCAAAAAAATCCAATCCGATGGCGATGAGACATCACTTATTCTGACCGGTGATCAGTGATCGGTGATATGACCGATGAATGGTGACCGATGTCCGGTGATCGGGACCGGTATAATATAACTGCGTCAGAATGGAAATATCTGGTGCAGAAGAATGACCATCCACGAAGTCATCTGATAATGTTAACCGGAAAACAACGGTAGATTATCAGTATTAATAGGCATAAGTGTCCTTGTAGTCGTAGTGGAGAAAAGAACAGCTTATCCCGAAGCCTGAATGTTAAACGAACTAGTGTTCGTATACAACTACGGCTCGGTGACTGCAACATGTGTGGATGCCATAAGAAGAACCATCACACGTGGAATGGAGACATGATATTCCTAAAGGAATAAAATGGAGAACGTCGATATGACCAGTAGGTTCATTAACGCCTACGTGAGAAGTGGCGACATCCATATAACTTCGATGCCGAAATATTGTTCGGCTACGCTGGAAATATTGTCTTCTACAATATTGTCTCCGTGAGCATGGACATGATCGCTTACGAGCGTATCAACACCGAGAACTGCTCAATGAAGGAGAGGTATGTTCGATAAATATCCAGTGGTGCTCAATGCAGTCCGCTGATGTCTACGTGAAGGTTGACGACGTCCTCGTTTCCTGCGATGTCGAGATCTGGATCGGCCGAGATGTGGATCGGCTGCGATGAGACCGAGATCTTCTAGAATAACGTCTCCGTGAGTGACGACGTGATCGCTTACGAGAGCCGCGACGATGAGAACTGCTCGACGAAGAAGAGCGTGTCCGATGTCTAATCCTTGATGAAGACGATGTATTCAACAAAGAATAGGAGAATAATTCAATGAAGAAGACCGAGTTCTTCTTCTTGACCGGTGACTGGTGTTATCGGTGGCAGGCCTAACTGATGACTGTTGACCGGTGACCGGAGCGGTGATCAATGACCGGACCGGTGACCGGACCGGACCCGTTGACATGACCGGACCGGTGACATGACCGGACCGGTGACATGACCGGTGACCGGACCGGACCGGTGACATGACCGGTGACCGGACCGGACCGGACCGGTGATCAATGACCGGACCGGTGACCGGACCGGACCGGTGACCGGACCGGTGACATGACCGGTGACATGACCGGACCGGTGACCGGACCGGACCGGTGATCAATGACCGGACCGGTGACCGGACCGGTGACATGACCGGTGACCGGACCGGTGACATGACCGGTGACCGGACCGGACCGGTGACATGACCGGTGACCGGACCGGTGATCAATGACCGGACCGGACCGGACCGGTGACATGACCGGTGACCGGACCGGCCGGTCAGACGTCGATCAATGGTCCGTGATCAACGTCCCCGGTGACGTACCGGTCATATCATGACCAGTGTTGTCACCGGATAATGACCGTATGGCGGATGCCAAATGGTCCGGCATTGGTCGATGTCCTTGACCAATGCCATCGGGCAAAGACCGGCTGACGGGTGTCGCCATATGGTCTGATGTTGACCGACTGTCTAAGAGACTTAGCATAGTACGGTCGCGATCGTGCCCGATACCCGGTGACTGATACTGCAACTATCATCCATGATCTGCGAAGTCACCGGGTATTTATCCACTCTTGTTTCTGCGACCATCATGTAGTCGAATATATGAAAAACAAGAGCAAAGCATATTCAACCATAAACTGGTCACAGACCAGATTATCATACGGCACATAAAATCATTATTTGACCATAATGAAAATTATAATAATACTGCCGTAGATCATAAATTAAACAAAAGTTTAATTCAAAACAGATGAAAAATAAAATGACGATCAATTAGATTGTCATACGGAACGTTAAAATCATTATTGCACACAATGGCAAATGATAAACAATCTGTCAATAGAAGAACACGCTTTGCACGATCTCGTAACACATTAGAAGAACATGCTTTGCACGTTCTAGCAATGTATTAGAAGAGCACGTTTTGCACGTGGTCGTTCGCGCCTGAAAACACCCAGCATGGTAGAAATAAACCATTGTTCGATAAAAACAAGCATGGCTTACCTTTTACAAATGAAACAAAATCCATTAAATCCACACAAATTAATCCGAATGAGAAATAAAAAGATAAATAACACAATTTATCTATTCAAAACCCCAATCAACCAAGTGAAAAACAATATTTTAATTCAGAGCCGTAAAAGACACGTATACACCTGGTTGATCCGGAAAGAATATTGAGGGTTGGTTACCGATTTTTGGCTAGGTTGCATTGCACTATGTTTAACCTGGCCTGTATTACGGTATTGAGGTGGCGGATTCCCAGTTAAAATTCCGGATGAGTTATTTCCCCTTGGAAAGTATAAGCATACGATAACAGGTCAGTATTTATGACATTAAAACGAGTTCTTGGGTCTCACAAGTAAGCAGTACATGTACTTTCATCTCTATATTTCTTCAGTAAAGAAGTAATTGTGTCTCTCAAGTAAGAAGAACTTACATCTCTATATTTCTTAAGTAAAACGAGTTCTTGGGTTTCTCAAGTATGCAGTACTTACATCTCAATATTTTTTAAGTAAAACAAGTTATTGGGTCTCTCAAGTAAGTTGTACTTGCATCTCTATGTTTTTTTAAGTAAAACAAGTTATTGGGTCTCTCAAGTAAGCAGTACTTGCATCTATTTTTTAAGTAAAACAAGTTATTGGGTCTCTCAAGTAAGCAGTACTTGCATTTCTATATTTCTTAAGTAAAACAAGTTCTTGTGTCTCTCAAGTAAGCAGAACTTGCATCTCTATATTTTTTTAAGTAAAACTAGTTATTGGGTCTCTCAAGTAAGCAGTACTTGCATCTCTATATTTCTTAAGTTAAACAAGTTCTTGGGTCTCTTAAGTAAGCTGTACTTGCATCTGTATATTTTGAAGTAAAACAAGTTTTAGGGTCTCTCAAGTAAGCAGCACTTACATCTCTATATTTTAAGTAAAAACAGTTTTTTGTGTCTCTCAAGTAGGCAGCACTTACATCTCTATATTTTTGGAGTAAAACAAGTTCTTGTGTCTCTCAAGTAAGAAGTTATTGGATCTCTATATTTCTTAAGTAAAACAAATTCTTGGGTCTCTTAAGTAAGCTGTACTTACATCTCTATATTTCTTAAGTAAATCAAGTTCTTGGGTCTCTCAAGTAAGCAGTACTCTCATCTCTATATTTCTTAAGTAAAACAAGTTATTGAGTCTCTCAAGTAAGCAGTACTTGAATCTCTATATTTCTTAAGTAAAATGAATTCTTTGGTTTCTCAAGTAAACAGTATTTGCATCTCTATATTTTTTACATAAAACAAGTTATTGGGTCTCTCAAGTAAGCTGTTGGTGCATTTCTATATTTTTGAAGTAAAACAAGTTTTAGGGTCTCTCAAGTAAGCAGTATTTACATCGCTATATTTTAAAGTAAAACAAGTTCTTGTGTCTCTCAAGTAAGCAGAACTTGCATATCTATATTTTAAAGTAAAACAAGTTCTTGTGTCTCTCAAGTAAGCAGTACTTGCATCTCTGTATTTCTTAAGTAAAACAAGTTATTGGGTCTCTCAAGTAAGCTGTACTTGCATTTCTATATTTTTTTTAAGTAAAACAAGTTCTTGGGTCTCTCAAGTAAGCAGTACTTGCATCCAGGGATTTTTTTTCAGTTTTGTCGGTCCTAGACCGATTGGGGTCATGAAAGACCGATTGAAAATCCCAAACAGTCGGTCCGATTCTGTTTGCTAAAATGCCCATGTCATGAAATCGATTACACAGTGTACATGCTAACACACCCTTATGACATTCTTATCTCGATTAGGTGTGATAAACCATTCGCTGCTGTCTCTAAACCGGTCAGGACCGGTTTATTGCACATCAGACCAAGAATAAAAAACTTGTGAACAGCGGATTAAAGACGCATCCGAAAAGACGCGTTTGAAAGCACGCGCTGTAACTAAACAAAACATTTTCTACCAGCGTTATAATACGATAATATAATATAGGGATAATACACGTTTTCGAGGGCATGATCATCTGCGAGCGCTCGAAAAATCTGTTCCTGCCCGAGTGCGCAGATGATCATGTCCAAGAAAATGTGTATTTTCGCTATTATTGCATAAACAAACCACACATACCAAAATAAATTAAAATAACATTGAAAACAATATGTTTTGTTCATTCGACATCAACAAAATAATTTGATTATTTCAATACAGTTCAAGGTTGTGTTTTACATATGCCTCACTCGGTCATCATCCGAAATGACGAGGCTCAACCTTCGGATAGGCAGTTTTCGATTTAAAATGTGTTTAAACTGTGGATTAATGCAATGTTAAAATGCAGCCGGGCAAAGTAAGAAATGAGGAATTATTTTGGAATTTAAAACAGGAACGTTGAAGTTACATAAACACTTACATTTACAGCATAGTCTTTGAAAGTGTTGAGTTAATAACCTTAACTTCATTGACGTTGCCAATAAAATAAAGCTGTTGTCAAGAGAGTGCAGATGGTATAATTTGAAAAGTGGATTGAAATAGTCATTGCAATTATCCCTGCATGCATGAGCAAACTGGTGCTTATTCAGTTCCCCATTTATGCTTGGAAAGTCGTATAGACTTACACGGATTAATAATATTGACAACGATGAAAAAAAGTCTGATAAAACAGCACACGAAACAACAATGAAATAGCAAATGATAAAACCAGTTGAGAAAACTCGTATGTTCCGTTTAAAAAAAAATTCCTAAGGGATTTTTACTTGTACATTTATTATACCACCTTCATAAATGGCAAAATCAATGGTATATATTTTAGCGTAATTTTGTCATTATTTCGGACATAAATTTTCGGATACTTTTTACCCATTTATATCCAGACCGATTGAGGTTGCGGGAAAATATGATCCTGCTTGCATCTCTATATTTCTTAAGTGAAACAAGTTCTTGGGTCTCTCAAGTAAGCAGTACTTACAATGTATATTATTTTAAGTAAAAAAGTTCTTGGGTATCTTAAGCAAGCAGTAATTGCATCTCTATATTTCTTCAGTAAAACAAGTTCTTGGGTCTCTCAAGTAAGCAGTATATGTAATTCATCTCTATATTTCTTAAGTAAAACAAGTTCTTGGGTCTATCAAGTAAGCAGTACATGTACTTGCATCTCTATATTTTTAAGTAAAACAAGTTCTTTGGTCTCTCAAGTAAGCAGTACTTACATATGTATATTTTAAAGTTAAACAAGTTCTTGCGTCTCTCAAGCAAGCAGTAATTGCATCTCTACATTTCTTAAGTAAAACAAGTTCTTGGGTCTCTAAAGAAAGCACTTCTTACATCTCTATATTTCTTAAGTTAATCAAGTTCTTGGGTCTCTCAAGTAAGCAGTACTCTCATCTCTATATTTCTTAAGTAAAACAAGTTCTTGGGTCTCTAAAGAAAGCACTTCTTACATCTCTATATTTCTTAAGTTAATCAAGTTCTTGGGTCTCTCAAGTAAGCAGTACTCTCATCTCTATATTTCTTAAGTAAAACAAGTTCTTGGGTCTCTAAAGAAAGCACTTCTTACATCTCTATATTTCTTAAGTTAATCAAGTTCTTGGGTCTCTCAAGTAAGCAGTACTCTCATCTCTATATTTCTTAAGTAAAACAAGTTATTGGGTCTATCAAGTAAGCAGTGCATGTACTTGCATCTCTATATTTCTTAATTAAAACGAGTTCTTGGGTCTCTCAAGTGATTCCTATTGGTTCACATGCATCTACAATGCCATGTGTGGTTCTTAGCATTAAACATGCAATTTCTGTGACCCATCAGCAGACTGTCAAAGAAATTCATATGAAGAAATGACTTTATATAATATTGTTCAAATTGGGCATAAATTAACTTACCTGCAGATTTTGTGCATATTCAGGATCAATAGATGCAACATCTCTATAATTCAATGGTATACCTGCAATAGACATTCACTAGAAAATATAATGTTTACAATAAAAGACAAAATAACAGTTTTCTCTAAAACCTTTTTTGTTTATCTTGCCAGGAATACACTTATTGCTTGTGTTAAACTCACACAAAATGACAGAACACAAATAAAGGGAACATGTTCAACTCATTCACTGAAATATATTTCACTTGTAGCAATATTAAACATGATTTATATTGACAAATATCATCGACCCATCTTTGTTAGATATCACTTTAAGTTATATCATTATAAATGATGTTAACAACATAGCTTTGTGAGATATATTGCTATTAACAACATAGTCATAGGTTAAGTGTACATCACAACTTTGTTAGATTTCCCTATAAGAAACACATAGTCATAAATGAAGTTTCGCTATATGCTACATCTTTATAAATGGAGTGTACTTTATATCTACCACAGAACAATGGCTTGCTACCCATCTCTCACAACTGACTTACCGAGGATGTGTTTAAAGAAGGAGCGCGTGAAGCAGGCACTGATCAGCTGCTGATGGTACAGCGCCAACCCGAGGCACTGACCTGCAAACCGGAAATAACTCAGGTGGTCCGGATTCACGGACGAGTTGCTGTTTGGCTGAAACGTGCAGCCTGAAAACATATGAAGCTCAATCTTGGAAGTTAGGGCTTAATGCATGTTCGTAAAATGTTGTCCCAGATAAGCCGTTGCAGTCCGCACAGGCTAATCAGAGACAACACTTTCTGCCTAGACTGCAGTCCGCACAGGCTAATCAGAGACAACACTTTCTGCCTAGACTGCAGTCCGCTCAGGCTAATCAGAGACAACACTTTCTGCCTAGACTGCAGTCCGCACAGGCTAATCAGGGACAACACTTTCTGCCTAGACTGCAGTCCGCTCAGGCTAATCAGAGACAACACTTTCTGCCTAGACTGCAGTCCGCTCAGGCTAATCAGAGACAACACTTTCTGCCTAGACTGCAGTCCGCACAGGCTAATCAGAGACAACACTTTCTGCCTAGACTGCAGTCCGCTCAGGCTAATCAGAGACAACACTTTCTGCCTAGACTGCAGTCCGCACAGGCTAATCAGAGACAACACTTTCTGCCTAGACTGCAGTCCGCTCAGGCTAATCAGGGACAACACTTTCTGCCTAGACTGCAGTCCGCACAGGCTAATCAGAGACAACACTTTCTGCCTAGACTGCAGTCTGCTCAGGCTAATCAGGGACAACACTTTCTGCCTAGATTGGATTTTTGTTTAGAAATGACTTCCTTGTAAGAAAAATTTCCACAAAAGTGAAAAAGTGTTGACCCTGATTAGCCCATAAAGCTGGAATTCTAGAAATCTAAGATGTTCATATGAATAAAGCTTTTATAGAGAAATCTAAGATGTTCATATGAATATAGCTTATATACAGAAATCTAAGATGTTCATATGAATATAGCTTATATAGAGAAATCTAAGATGTTCATATGAATAAAGCTTATATAGAGAAATCTAAGATGTTCATATGAATAAAGCTTATATAGAGAATTCTAAGATGTTCATATGAATATAGCTTATATAGAGAAATCTAAGATGTTCATATGAATATAGCTTATATAGAGAAATCTAAGATGTTCATATGAATATAGCTTATATAGAGAAATCTAAGATGTTCATATGAATGAAGCTTATATAGAGAAATCTAAGATGTTCATATGAATATAGCTTATATAAAGAAATCTAAGATGTTCATATGAATATAGCTTATATACAGAAATCTAAGATGTTCATATGAATATAGCTTATATACAGAAATCTAAGATGTTCATATGAATATAGCTTATATAGAGATATCTAGATGTTCATATGAATATAGCTTATATAGAGAAATCTAAGATGTTCATATGAATATAGCTTATATAGAGAAATCTAAGATGTTCATATGAATATAGCTTATATAGAGAAATCTAAGATGTTCATATGAATATAGCTTATATAGAGAAATCTAAGATGTTCATATGAATATAGCTTATATAGAGAAATCTAAGATGTTCATATGAATATAGCTTATACACAGAAATCTAAAATGTTCATATGAATATAGCTTATATACAGAAATCAAAGATGTTCATATGAATATAGCTTATATAAAGTTTTATTACCTACTAGAACCTCTAGCACTCAAAACCGCAAGGAAACACAAGAAACTCATAATCAAAATTGAAAAGAACAAATTGAAAGTTAATCAAGTTATGGAATTGCATTCAATGCCCAGGTTTTGGCTTTTAAGTTTAGTTTCATGATGTTGTTTTTCTTTGAAATAGGTTATGGATTTTTTTTTCTGAATTTTTCGGTTTAGTACTGCAGCTTTATTTCATTTTCTAAGAAGAAAAGGTTTTTGGTTGCTTGTTATAATGATTTCCATTTTGTAATATTTTTTTTGCTATAATGAATATCATGAAACATTCAAGATTAATTAAACTAAATAATTAGTTTATGGGAATCAACAGGCATTTTATACAATAGGAGATGTAATGTTAACTAATTTGATGATTTAAATCCCTCAAAGTAAGGTCTATGCAAACATTTTACCATCAGCTGACTGAGTAAAGAGAGCATAGTCTGGATTGAGGAGTTTCCCTGGATAGCACATCAAACCACTCTATGTCCCTCACTTACCATCAGCTGACTGAGTAAAGAGAGCATAGTCTGGATTGAGGATATCCCTGGTTAGCACATCAAAACACTCTCTGTCACTCACTTACCATCAGCTGACTGAGTAAATAGAGCATAGTCTGGATTGAGGATTTCCCTGGACAGCACATCAAACCACTCTCTGTCACTCACTTACCATCAGCTGACTGAGTAAAGAGAGCATAGTCTGGATTGAGGATTTCCCTGGATAGCAAATCAAACCACTCTGTCACTCACTTACCATCAGCTGACTGAGTAAAGAGAGCATAGTCTGGATTGAGGATTTCCATGGATAGCACATCAAACCACTCTCTGTCACTCACTTACCATCAGCTGACTGAGTAAAGAGAGCATAGTCTGGATTGAGGATTTCCCTGGACAGCACATCAAACCACTCTCTGTCACTCATTTCCATCAGCTGACTTAGTAAAGAGAGCATAGTCTGGATTGAGGATTTCCCTGGATAGCACATCAAACCACTCTCTGTCACTCACTTACCATCAGCTGACTGAGTAAAGAGGGCATAGTCTGGATTGAGGATTTCCATGGATAGTACATAAAACCACTCTCTGTCACTCACTTACCTTCAGCTGACTGAGTAAAGAGAGCGTAGTCTGGATTGAGGATTTCCCTGGATAGCACATCAAACCACTCTCTGTCACTTACTTACCATCAGCTGACTGAGTAAAGAGGGCATAGTCTGGATTGAGGAGTTTCCTGGATAGCACATCAAACCACTCTCTGTCACTCACTTACCATCAGCTGACTGAGTAAAGAGAGCATAGTCTGGATTGAGGATTTCCCTGGACAGCACATCAAACCACTCTCTGTCACTCACTTACCTTCAGCTGACTGAGTTAAGAGAGTGTAGTCTGGATTGAGGATTTCCCTTGATAGCACATGAAACCACTCTCTGTCACTCACTTACCATCAGCTGACTGAGTAAAGAGATCATAGTCTAGATTGAGGATTTCCCTGGATAGCACATCAAACCACTCTCTGTCACTCACTTACCATCAGCTGACTGAGTAAAGAGAGCATAGTCTGGATTGAGGATTTCCCTGGACAGCACATCAAACCACTCTCTGTCACTCACTTACCATCAGCTGACTTAGTAAAGAGAGCATAGTCTGGATTGAGGATTTCCCTGGATAGCACATCAAACCACTCTCTGTCACTCACTTACCATCAGCTGACTGAGTAAAGAGGACATAGTCTGGATTGAGGATTTCCCTGGACAGCACATCAAACCACTCTCTGTCACTCACTTACCATCAGCTGACTGAGTAAAGAGGGCATAGTCTGGATTGAGGATTTCCATGGATAGTACATAAAACCACTCTCTGTCACTCACTTACCTTCAGCTGACTGAGTAAAGAGAGCGTAGTCTGGATTGAGGATTTCCCTGGATAGCACATCAAACCACTCTCTGTCACTTACTTACCATCAGCTGACTGAGTAAAGAGGGCATAGTCTGGATTGAGGAGTTTCCTGGATAGCACATCAAACCACTCTCTGTCACTCACTTACCATCAGCTGACTGAGTAAAGAGAGCATAGTCTGGATTGAGGATTTCCCTGGACAGCACATCAAACCACTCTCTGTCACTCACTTACCTTCAGCTGACTGAGTTAAGAGAGTGTAGTCTGGATTGAGGATTTCCCTTGATAGCACATGAAACCACTCTCTGTCACTCACTTACCATCAGCTGACTGAGTAAAGAGATCATAGTCTAGATTGAGGATTTCCCTGGATAGCACATCAAACCACTCTCTGTCACTCACTTACCATCAGCTGACTGAGTAAAGAGAGCATAGTCTGGATTGAGGATTTCCCTGGACAGCACATCAAACCACTCTCTGTCACTCACTTACCATCAGCTGACTTAGTAAAGAGAGCATAGTCTGGATTGAGGATTTCCCTGGATAGCACATCAAACCACTCTCTGTCACTCACTTACCATCAGCTGACTGAGTAAAGAGGACATAGTCTGGATTGAGGATTTCCCTGGATAGCACATCAAACCACTCTCTTTCACTCACTTACCATCAGCTGACTGAGTAAAGAGATCATAGTCTGGATTGAGGATTTCCCTGGATAGCACATCAAACCACTCTCTGTCGCTCACTTACCATCAGCTGACTGAGTAAAGAGGGCATAGTCTGGATTGAGGATTTCCCTGGATAGCACATCAAACCACTCTCTGTCACTCACTTACCATCAGCTGACTGAGTAAAGAGAGCATAGTCTGGATTGAGGATTTCCCTGGATAGCACATCAAACCACTCTCTGTCGCTCACTTACCATCAGCTGACTGAGTAAAGAGGGCATAGTCTGGATTGAGGATTTCCCTGGATAGCACATCAAACCACTCTCTGTCACTCACTTACCATCAGCTGACTGAGTAAAGAGAGCATAGTCTGGATTGAGGATTTCCCTGGACAGCACATCAAACCACTCTCTGTCACTCACTTACCTTCAGCTGACTGAGTTAAGAGAGCGTAGTCTGGATTGAGGATTTCCCTTGATAGCACATGAAACCACTCTCTGTCACTCACTTACCATCAGCTGACTGAGTAAAGAGAGCATAGTCTGGATTGAGGATTTTCCTGGATAGCACATCAAACCACTCTCTGTCATTCACTTACCATCAGCTGACTGAGTAAAGAGAGCATAGTCTGGATTGAGGATTTCCCTTGATAGCACATCAAACCACTCTCTGTCACTCACTTACCATCAGCTGACTGAGTAAAGAGAGCATAGTCTGGATTGAGGATTTCCCTGGACAGCACATCAAACCACTCTCTGTCACTCACTTACCATCAGCTGACTTAGTAAAGAGAGCATAGTCTGGATTGAGGATTTCCCTGGATAGCACATCAAACCACTCTCTGTCACTCACTTACCATCAGCTGACTGAGTAAAGAGAGCATAGTCTGGATTGAGGATTTCCCTGGATAGCACATCAAACCACTCTCTGTCACTCACTTACCATCAGCTGACTGAGTAAAGAGAGCATAGTCTGGATTGAGGATTTCCCTGGATAGCACATCAAACCACTCTCTGTCACTCACTTACCATCAGCTGACTGAGTAAAGAGAGCATAGTCTGGATTGAGGATTTCCCTGGATAGCACATCAAACCACTCTCTGTCACTCACTTACCATCAGCTGACTGAGTAAAGAGAGCATAGTCTGGACTTAGGATTTCCCTGGATAGCACATCAAACCACTCTCTGTCACTCACTTACCATCAGCTGACTGAGTAAAGAGAGCATAGTCTGGATTGAGCATTTCCCTGGACAGCACATCAAACCACTATCTGTCACTCACTTACCATCAGCTGACTGAGTAAAGAGAGCATAGTCTGGATTGAGGATTTCCCTGGATAGCACATCAAACCACTATCTGTCACTCACTTACCATCAGCTGACTAGAGTAAAGAGAGCATAGTCTGGATTGAGGATTTCCCTGGATAGCACATCAAACCACTATCTGTCACTCAATTACCTCAGCGACTGAGTAAGAGAGCATAGTCTGGATTGAGGATTTCCTTGGATAGCACATCAAACCACTCTCTGTCACTCACTTACCATCAGCTGACTGAGTAAAGAGAGCATAGTCTGGATTGAGGAATTTCCCTGGATAGCACATCAAACCACTCTCTGTCACTCACTTACCATCAGCTGACTGAGTAAAGAGAGCATAGTCTGGATTGAGGATTTCCCTGGATAGCACATCAAACCACTCTCTGTCACTCACTTACCATCAGCTGACTGAGTAAAGAGAGCATAGTCTGGATTGAGGATTTCCCTGGATAGCACATCAAACCACTCTCTGTCACTCACTTACCATCAGCTGACTGAGTAAAGAGAGCATAGTCTGGATTGAGGATTTCCCTGGATAGCACATCAAACCACTCTCTGTCACTCACTTACCATCAGCTGACTGAGTAAAGAGAGCATAGTCTGGATTGAGGATTTCCCTGGATAGCACATCAAACCACTCTCTGTCACTCACTTACCATCAGCTGACTGAGTAAAGAGAGCATAGTCTGGATTGAGGATTTCCCTGGATAGCACATCAAACCACTCTCTGTCACTCACTTACCATCAGCTGACTGAGTAAAGAGAGCATAGTCTGGATTGAGGATTTCCCTGGATAGCACATCAAACCACTCTCTGTCACTCACTTACCATCAGCTGACTGAGTAAAGAGAGCATAGTCTGGATTGAGGATTTCCCTGGATAGCACATCAAACCACTCTCTGTCACTCACTTACCCTCAGCTGACTGAGTAAAGAGAGCATAGTCTGGATTGAGGATTTCCCTGGATAGCACATCAAACCACTCTCTGTCACTCACTTACCCTCAGCTGACTGAGTAAAGAGAGCATAGTCTGGATTGAGGATTTCCAATGGATAGCACATCAAACCACTCTCTGTCACTCACTTACCATCAGCTGACTTAGTAAAGAGAGCATAGTCTGGATTGAGGATTTCCCTGGATAGCACATCAAACCACTCTCTGTCACTCACTTACCATCAGCTGACTTAGTAAAGAGAGCATAGTCTGGATTGAGGACTTCCCTGGATAGCACATCAAACCACTCTCTGTCACTCACTTACCATCAGCTGACTGAGTAAAGAGAGCATAGTCTGGATTGAGGATTTCCCTGGATAGCACATCAAACCACTCTCTGTCACTCACTTACCATCAGCTGACTGAGTAAAGAGAGCATAGTCTGGATTGAGGATTTCCCTGGATAGCACATCAAACCACTCTCTGTCACTCACTTACCCTCAGCTGACTGAGTAAAGAGAGCATTAGTCTGGATTGAGGATTTCCCTGGATAGCACATCAAACCACTCTCTGTCACTCACTTACCCTCAGCTGACTGAGTAAAGAGAGCATAGTCTGGATTGAGGATTTCCCTGGATAGCACATCAAACCACTCTCTGTCACTCACTTACCATCAGCTGACATGAGTAAAGAGAGCATAGTCTGGATTGAGGATTTCCCTGGATAGCACATCAAACCACTCTCTGTCACTCACTTACCATCAGCTGACTGAGTAAAGAGAGCATAGTCTGGAATTGAGGATTTCCCTGGATAGCACATCAAACCACTCTCTGGCACTCACTTACCATCAGCTGACTGAGTAAAGAGGAGCATAGTCTGGATTGAGGATTTCCCTGGATAGCACATCAAACCACTCTCTGTCACTCACTTACCATCAGCTGACTTAGTAAAGAGAGCATAGTCTGGATTGAGGATTTCCCTGGACAGCACATCAAACCACTCTCTGTCACTCACTTATCATCAGCTGACTGAGTAAATAGAGCATAGTCTGGATTGAGGATTTCCCTGGACAGCACATCAAACCACTCTCTGTCACTCACTTACCATCAGCTGACTTAGTAAAAGAGAGCATAGTCTGGATTGAGGATTTCCCTGGATAGCACATCAAACCACTATCTGTCACTCACTTACCATCAGCTGACTGAGTAAATAGGGCATAGTCTGGATTGAGGATTTTCATGGACAGCACATAAACCACTCTCTGTCACTCACTTACCATCAGCTGACTAGAGTAAAGAGAGCATAGTCTGGATTGAGGATTTCCCTGGATAGCACATCAAACCACTCTCTGTCACTCACTTACCATCAGCTGACTGAGTAAAGAGGGCATAGTCTGGATTGAGGATTTCCCTGGATAGCACATCAAACCACTCTCTGTCACTCACTTACCATCAGCTGACTGAGTAAAGAGAGCATAGTCTGGATTGAGGATTTCCCTGGATAGCACATCAAACCACTCTCTGTCACAAGCTTACCATCAGCTGACTTAGTAAAGAGAGCACAGTCTGGATTGAGGATTTCCCTGGATAGCACATCAAACCACTCTCTGTCACTCAATTACCATCAGCTGACTGAGTAAAGAGAGCATAGTCTGGATTGAGGATTTCCCTGGATAGCACATCAAACCACTCTCTGTCACTCACTTACCATCAGCTGACTGAGTAAAGAGAGCATAGTCTGGATTGAGGATTTCAATGGATAGCACATCAAACCACTCTCTGTCACTCACTTACCCTCAGCTGACTGAGTAAAGAGAGCATAGTCTGGATTGAGGATTTCCCTGGATAGCACATCAAACCACTCTCTGTCACTCACTTACCCTCAGCTGACTGAGTAAAGAGAGCATAGTCTGGATTGAGGATTTCCATGGATAGCACATCAAACCACTCTCTGTCACTCACTTACCATCAGCTGACTTAGTAAAGAGGGCATAGTCTGGATTGAGGATTTCCCTTGATAGCACATCAAACAACTCGCTGTCACTCACTTACCATCAGCTGACTTAGTAAAGAGAGCATAGTCTGGATTGAGGATTTCCCTGGATAGCACATCAAACCACTCTCTGTCACTCACTTACCATCAGCTGACTGAGTAAAGAGAGCATAGTCTGGATTGAGGATTTCCCTGGATAGCACATCAAATCACTCTCTGTCACTCACTTACCCTCAGCTTACTGAGTAAAGAGAGCATAGTCTGGATTGAGGATTTCAATGGATAGCACATCAAACCACTCTCTGTCACTCACTTACCCTCAGCTGACTTAGTAAAGAGGGCATAGTCTGGATTGAGGATTTCCCTTGATAGCACATCAAACCACTCTCTGTCACTCACTTACCCTCAGCTGACTTAGTAAAGAGGGCATAGTCTGGATTGAGGATTTGCCTTGATAGCACATCAAACCACTCTCTGTCACTCACTTACCATCAGCTGACTTAGTAAAGAGAGCATAGTCTGGATTGAGGATTTCCCTGGATAGCACATCAAACCACTCTCTGTCACTCATTACCAACAGCTGACTGAGTAAAGAGAGCGTAGTCTGGATTGAGGATTTTCCTGGATAGCACATCAAACCACTCTCTGTCACTCACTTGCCCTCAGCTGACTGAGTAAAGAGAGCATAGTCTGGATTGAGGATTTCAATGGATAGCACATCAAACCACTCTCTGTCACTCACTTACCCTCAGCTGACTGAGTAAAGAGAGCAGTCTGGATTGAGGATTTCCCTGGATAGCACATCAAACCACTCTCTGTCACTCACTTACCCTCAGCTGACTGAGTAAAGAGAGCATTGTCTGGATTGAGGATTTCCATTGATAGCACATCAAACCACTCTCTGTCACTCACTTACCCTCAGCTGAGTGAGTAAAGAGAGCATAGTCTGGATTGAGGATTTCCCTGGACAGCACATCAAACCACTCTCTTTCACTCACTTACCATCAGCTAACTTAGTAAAGAGAGCATAGTCTGGATTGAGGATTTCCCTGGATAGCACATCAAACCACTCTCTGTCACTCACTTACCATCAGCTGACTGAGTAAAGAGAGCATAGTCTAAATTGAGGATTTTCCTGGATAGCACATCAAACCACTCTCTGGCACTCACTTACCATCAGCTGACTGAGTAAAGAGAGCATAGTCTGGATTGAGGATTTCCCTGGATAGCACATCAAACCACTCTCTGTCACTCACTTACCATCAGCTGACTTAGTAAAGAGAGCATAGTCTGGATTGAGGATTTCCCTGGACAGCACATCAAACCACTCTCTGTCACTCACTTATCATCAGCTGACTGAGTAAATAGAGCATAGTCTGGATTGAGGATTTCCCTGGACAGCACATCAAACCACTCTCTGTCACTCACTTACCATCAGCTGACTTAGTAAAAAGAGCATAGTCTGGATTGAGGATTTCCCTGGATAGCACATCAAACCACTATCTGTCACTCACTTACCATCAGCTGACTGAGTAAAGAGGGCATAGTCTGGATTGAGGAGTTCCCTGGACAGCACATGAAACCACTCTCTGTCACTCACTTACCATCAGCTGACTGAGTAAAGAGAGCATAGTCTGGATTGAGGATTTCCCTGGATAGCACATCAAACCACTCTCTGTCACTCACTTACCATCAGCTGACTGAGTAAAGAGGGCATAGTCTGGATTGAGGATTTCCCTGGATAGCACATCAAACCACTCTCTGTCACTCACTTACCATCAGCTGACTGAGTAAAGAGAGCATAGTCTGGATTGAGGATTTCCCTGGATAGCACATCAAACCACTCTCTGTCACTCACTTACCATCAGCTGACTTAGTAAAGAGAGCACAGTCTGGATTGAGGATTTCCCTGGATAGCACATCAAACCACTCTCTGTCACTCAATTACCATCAGCTGACTGAGTAAAGAGAGCATAGTCTGGATTGAGGATTTCCCTGGATAGCACATCAAACCACTCTCTGTCACTCACTTACCCTCAGCTGACTGAGTAAAGAGAGCATAGTCTGGATTGAGGATTTCAATGGATAGCACATCAAACCACTCTCTGTCACTCACTTTCCCTCAGCTGACTGAGTAAAGAGAGCATAGTCTGGATTGAGGATTTCCCTGGATAGCACATCAAACCACTCTCTGTCACTCACTTACCCTCAGCTTACTGAGTAAAGAGAGCATAGTCTGGATTGAGGATTTCCATGGACAGCACATCAAACCACTCTCTGTCACTCACTTACCATCAGCTGACTTAGTAAAGAGAGCATAGTCTGGATTGAGGATTTCCCTGGATAGCACATCAAACCACTCTCTGTCACTCACTTACCATCAGCTGACTGAGTAAAGAGAGCATAGTCTGGATTGAGGATTTCCCTGGATAGCACATCAAACCACTCTCTGTCACTCACTTACCCTCAGCTTACTGAGTAAAGAGAGCATAGTCTGGATTGAGGATTTCCCTGGATAGCACATCAAACCACTCTCTGTCACTCACTTACCTTCAGCTGACTGAGTAAAGAGAGCATAGTCTGGATTGAGGATTTCCCTGGATAGCACATCAAACCACTCTCTGTCACTCACTTACCCTCAGCTGACTGAGTAAAGAGAGCATTGTCTGGATTGAGGATTTCCCTGGATAGCACATCAAACCACTCTCTGTCACTCACTTACCCTCAGCTGAGTTAGTAAAGAGAGCATAGTCTGGATTGAGGATTTCCCTGGACAGCACATCAAACCACTCTCTTTCACTCACTTACCATCAGCTGACTTAGTAAAGAGAGCATAGTCTGGATTGAGGATTTCCCTGGATAGCACATCAAACCACTCTCTGTCACTCACTTACCATCAGCTGACTGAGTAAAGAGAGCATAGTCTAAATTGAGGATTTCCCTGGATAGCACATCAAACCACTCTCTGGCACTCACTTACCATCAGCTGATTGAGTAAAGAGGGCATAGTCTGGATTGAGGATTTCCCTGGATAGCACATCAAACCACTCTCTGTCACTCACTTACCATCAGCTGACTTAGTAAAGAGACCATAGTCTGGATTGAGGATTTCCCTGGACAGCACATGAAACCACTCTCTGTCACTCACTTATCATCAGCTGACTGAGTAAATAGAGCATAGTCTGGATTGAGGATTTCCCTGGACAGCACATCAAACCACTCTCTGTCACTCACTTACCATCAGCTGACTTAGTAAAGAGAGCATAGTCTGGATTGAGGATTTCCCTGGATAGCACATCAAACCACTATCTGTCACTCACTTACCATCAGCTGACTGAGTAAAGAGGGCATAGTCTGGATTGAGGATTTCCCTGGACAGCACATGAAACCACTCCCTGTCACTCACTTACCATCAGCTGACTGAGTAAAGAGAGCATAGTCTGGATTGAGGATTTCCCTGGATAGCACATCAAACCACTCTCTGTCACTCACTTACCATCAGCTGACTGAGTAAAGAGGGCATAGTCTGGATTGAGGATTTCCCTGGATAGCACATTAAACCACTCTCTGTCACTCACTTACCATCAGCTGACTGAGTAAAGAGAGCATAGTCTGGATTGAGGATTTCCCTGGATAGCACATCAAACCACTCTCTGACCACGCCCTGACCCTAAAATAGATAAAAAATATCCTTCATCCAAACCATCAGCCTGCGCAAAAAGCTTAACTTTCAGCCTGAGGTTATACAAATTATCGTCATACTATAACATATTGCCGCGGTCATAGCCAGATTGGGTTATACGAATAAAAAGATTGCCCTGCATTTATTTTCAAATCTTGTAACAACACAATACATTATACTAAAGTCTGCAGCCGCTGATTCCCTCTCAGACACATGTGTGCTGGGCAATCTTATTTTAAATTCTACCATAACCCATTGCCCATCAGAAGCAAAGAGAAAATTGCTTTTGCAACCAGTATTAAGCCAGAACAGCCTGCGAGTAACTCACAGTCTGTTCAGGTTACAATAGCCTGCGAGTAACTCGCAGTCTATTCAGGTTTTATGCTGTTTGCTGCCCATCAATATCTAATTATTCGAAATGAGCCTTTAAAACTTGATTCTAGTAAAGAATATTTTAAATTTAATTGGACTTTTTTTAATGGACTACAAAACAATCAAAGTGCGTTTATATTAACCCATTTATGCCTAGTGGACTTTCCCATCCTTCAAAATTGGATCAATTTATTTCCAAAATTAGGGATGTCTGGTATATACTTATTTCTATATTTAGAATATTTCTTACATAAAGTCCTTTAAGCAAACAGCGCAGACCCTGATGAGACGCCGCATCATGCAACGTCTCATCTGGGTCTACGCTGTTTGAAAGGCCATTTTTCTAGACGCTAGGCATAAGTGCGTTTCTAAGGGGTGAAGGCATAACTGACCATCCCTTCTTCTCCTTGGAACTGCAGACTGAGGTTATGCTTCAAGTCTTCAGGATTCTTGCCCAGAAGTTGGCTGCAGCTGCTGTGAAACAATGTGCCTGAAGTGTGGAACAAATGTGCCTGAAGTGTGGAACAATTGTGCCTGAAGTGTGGAACAATTGTGCCTGAAGTGTGGAACAAATGTGCCTGAAGTGTGGAACAAATGTGCCTGAAGTGTGGAACAAATGTGCCTGAAGTGTGGAACAAATGTGCCTGAAGTGTGGAACAAATGTGCCTGAAGTGTGAAACAAATGTGCCTGAAGTGTGGAACAAATGTGCCTGAAGTGTGAAACAAATGTGCCTGAAGTGTGAAACAAATGTGCCTGAAGTGTGAAACAAATGTGCCTGAAGTGTGAAACAAATGTGCCTGAAGTGTGGAACAAATGTGCCTGAAGTGTGAAACAAATGTGCCTGAAGTGTGGAACAAATGTGCCTGAAGTGTGGAACAAATGTGCCTGAAGTGTGGAACAAATGTGCCTGAAGTGTGGAACAATTGAGGAAATAATGCACCTTTTGATTTCTATAATCCTTTACCACTTATAGACATATTTAATCCTTTAGCACATAGATACGTATTTTGGAGCATTTGTAGTCCCTTAATTAAAGACATTTTTTTACTAGATTCAAGTTTTAAAGATTCATTTTAACCATTAGTTACTGATTAGCAGCAAACAGAATAAAACCTGAACAAACTGTGAGTTACTCGCAGGCTATTCTGGTTTTGTGCTGGTTGCAAAAGCCATTTTTACTTTGCATCTAACGGAGGAAAGGGTTAAATATGTGTATATGATCCATTGTGGTCACAATTCAACTATCATGACCGCTTTAATCAACTTAGGTCAGTGATAAACAACTTAGAGAGTTGCTATTCTCCTAACTTAAATATTTTGTATTGCAAAATGTCAATGCAACTGGTATAGAAATGTTAAGTAACTTGCTAGGGTTTCTTGAGACAATGTCCATATGCAGAGGTTAAACCAATAAATGCTTTTATCATATAAATACAAATGTCTGCTCCATCATGGGTTCACAGCTATTAAGAAATTGCCAAAGTGCAAAATTATCTTTAGTTTTATCTAAACAGTGTTACTTGAACATCTCGGTGATATATTCAATTAATAGATTACATGAAACACGCAGTAAATGTAATAACAAAACTGCACAGCATTTTTATCCAAACTATATGGTACAATAGATTGGGTCATAATTTATGAAAATGACTCTTATTTATGGAAGTGTATGAAAGAATGAATTACTTACTGTTTTGCTTAAAACCAATACTTTATAGACACAATTCCAGTTATTTCCACTAGAACTTTAAAGACACAAATAAATGTGCCGTGCTCTGTGAAAAGGGGGTTTAATGCATATGCATAAAGTGTCGTCCCAGATTAGCCTGTGCAGTCCACACAGGCTTATCAGGTCCGACACTTCCTGCTTTTATGATATTTTTTGTTTGGAGAAAGCCTCTTCTTAGCAAACATCCAGTTTAGGTGGAAAGTGTCTTACCTGATTATTCAGGGACGTCACTTTATGCACATGCATCCTTTTTCACAGAGAAAGGCCTGAATATATTTCACTTCAATTTTTTTTTCATAACAATACCTACCTCTGTCCACTATGAGAGGATCTCCACTATGGCGGGTTTCCATAGCGACACTCTCAGCATCCTTTCTCTTGCTGATATGTTCATAAAACCACTTGCGCCGTAACTCAAATGGCTGAAAATAGGTGATAAGAAACATTTTATGGATAAGCTTGAAAACAATGATAATGAATAGGGCTTATGAATATCGCCGAGCCTATTCTCGTTGAAATAAAAAAGTTTTCGTAGCTGTGTACATTTTTATATAACTTTAAAAATAATAATTTATGTAAATCATAAATTTTTATAAAGAAACAATACAGTTTTAGGCAAAGGCGGATATGACCTTTTCAATAAGAAAATCTGCATCTGCCTGGAATTATACAAAGATTTGCTTATGAATATCTCTGCCTGGAATTATACAAAGATTCCCTCATGAATGTCTCCAAGACTATTCATGTTAAAATCAAAAAGTTTTAGTTTTCGTAGCCGTGTACACTTTTATATAACCTACCAAATGATATGTGAATCATAAGTATTTATTAAGAAACAATACAGTTTAAGGCAAAGGCTGATATGTACTTTTCAATAAGGAAATCTGCATCAGCCTGAAATTATACAAAGATTCCCTTATGAATATCTCTGAGACTATTCATGTTAAAATTAAAATTTGTGTGTTGTTGTGTACATTTTTATATTACCTTTAAAATGATACATTTGTACCTTAATCAGAAGTATTTATAAAGAAACAATACAGTTTTAGGCAAAGGCGTGTACTTGTAAAAAAAGCTAATTTGGCCTTAAATACAATTATAACATATTATTGATTAATATTGATTCAGAGATACATATTTTTTAAATCTATAACATTTTATTCTTAATTCACTTTTAATACATCAACGCTACTATAAATATGGGAACTTTTTAGGTTTCATGTGTTTCAGTTGTTTTATTGTGCAAATTCATGAAATTTTGTTTATTGGAATGAAAGGGGCGGACACACTGCCATAGCAATTCTGGTTTCGAGATAACAGATAGAGATGAGCGACTGCGGAATCGATGTCAAGTGATGCAGATCTGATATTTGCAGCAAAAATTTCTGATAGTTTCCATTGGTCCAAATAGATGTTTCAGATCTATGTGTATTTATAGATCTTTGTATGCAGTGACTTGCCTGTTTGTGTATCACAGACAGGAAAGATGTGAGAAGCTCTGGCGAGTCCAGAACGAAGTGAAGATGTTCAAATATCAGAGTTGGGTTTCTGAAATAGAGACAAATACATACAATAATAACAAGATATGTGTTTGTCAAAACACTATGTCCCCTTCTGCGCCGCTTTGAAGCTATATATTTGACCTTTAACTTTGCAGGATGACCTTGACCTTTCACCACTTAAAATGTGAAGCTCCATGAGATACACATGCATGCCAAATATCAAGTTGCTATCTTCAATATTGCAAAATTTATGGCCAATGTTAAAGTTTGACACAAACAAACAAACACACAAACCAACAAACAGAGCAAAAACAATATGTCCCCAACTATAGTGGTGGGGGACAGAAAAATGTTATTCCCTGAAAATACTTGGATCTTAATATTTCTCATTAAGATTTAATTTGTCCCTCCTCGATCCTGCATAGACAAATAACACCCTAGAGGATAATCATAGCTCTACTTGTACTGTGGTTACTATCATACAACATACATAGAAGACCTCGTTTGTTGTTATTTGTACATAATATTGTTCAATACTCAGGCAAATTACATGTTTGTCTTTTCTTAACCCATTTATGCCTAGCGTCTAGAAAAAAGGCCTTAGCAAACAGCGAAGACCCACATCACGTGGCATCTCATCAAGGTCTGCGCTGTTTGCTTAAAGGAATTTTTCTAAGAAATATTCTAAATATAGAAACAAGAAACCGTTGGAGACAGGTGATGCTCCCCAAAGTTTTTTTTGTCACAATATTGCACTATATATTCAGATAAAAGGAAACGTCTTGAGGGCACAGTAGTTGGGAGGAAAAGAATTTTTTTATATAAAATTTCAAAGGGCCATAACTCTGTGAAAAATCATCCGACCAGAACCCGCTGATAATATGCACATCTCCTCTTGATAGTGAAGCTTCCCATACAGTTTAATGGAATTCCGGTCATAAGTTGCTGAGAAATAGCCCGGACAAGAATTGCACAATATGAACAGTTAATGGAAAATTTCAAAGGGCCATAACTCTGTGAAAAATCATCCGACCAGAACCAGCTGATAATATGCACATCTCCTCTTGGTAGTGAAGCTTCCCATAAAGTTTCATTGAATTCCGGTCATTAGTTGCTGAGAAATAGCCCAGACAAAAATTGTGCACGGACGGACACACGGACACACAGACGGACACACGGACGGACAGACAAAGTGGCGACTATATCCTCCCCCCAAAATTTTTTGGGGAGCATAATAAATATAATAGACATCCCTAATTTTGGAAATAAATTGATCCAATTTAGAAGGATGGGAGTGTCCACTAGGCATAAATGGGTTAATTTTCAACCAACACTGATAAATAAATCAAGTACAAGGAGAGCGCCAAGGAGGTTAACATTTCTATGGCTAGCTAATTAAATAAACATTCCTCTTTCCAACAGAAAACCTTATATTCTCTATTTGTACAAAATAACCCACGTTTTGATCCCATGAAATGCTGAGATTGCATTCATGAAGTAAATGCACTGAAGAGAAAGCTCTTTATTCACTATTTTTCTGAGCTGTAACAGGTTGTTTTAAACGTTGATTTTTAGAGGCTGTGGTAAACATTTACCCTTTACCACTTAGATATGTATTTAACCCTTTACCACTAAGAATTGATTTTACCCTTTACCACTAAGACACGTATTTAACCCTTTACCACTTAGACATGTATTTAACCCTTTACCACTTAGATATGTATTTAACCCTTTACCACTTAGATATGTATTTAACCCTTTACCACTTCCATACGTATTTTGATGCATATGTAGTCCCTTAGAAAGTTAAATTTAATTAAAGACCTTTTTTTACTAGATTCAAGTTTTAAAGTCTTCATTTCCAACCCTTACATACTAAATTAATGAGCAGCAAACAATATCAAGCCTGAACGGACTGCGAGTTACTTGCAGGCTGTCCTGGTTTTATGCTGTTTGCACATAGCCATTTTTACCGGTAATTTGCTTCTGAGTGGGAAAGGGTTAATGCAGTTAGATTATCTTTTTTACTTGCTGCCATGCCTGGGACCAGGGCTTTATCAGTGGTTAGATTGTGTTAATCAACTTTATGATAAAAATAATTTTATTCCGCAATGATATCTGGTGAGCAATTCAGCAGTTTTCACACATTTTTAATTAATATTTATCATTATACATTTCTATTCATTTTTATTTCTATAAATTTTAATACATAGATTTTTTTTGCTAAATACCATGTCTTCAATGCAATAAAGCAGTTTAAAGGCGGTATGCCATAGCAGTTACATTTGTATTTACTAGGCTTCCAAGCCCACTGTAATTTATAAAAAAGTGAATATTTAAATATTTAAATAAAACATAATTATGTTACCATTGTCATAAATTTGACCAGTCATACCTAAGAATGAGGGCTTGTATCACTGCCATATGATCTCTCACAAATTGTGCAAACACTGTTGAAGCTCTGAAAACAATTTAAACAAGACTATTGCCAAGCAATAAAAGTCCCCTACCGGTGAACTCCAGCATTTTCAGAATTTTTTTTATTTAAAAAAATTATTTTACATATATTTTTTGCCATAGCAACCAGAATTCTTGACGTAGGAACATAATTAAATGACATGCATAATCTCCATATTGGCATCTATCCATGTTTCAAGTTTCATTAAAAAAATATGAAGAACTTTTAAAGTAATTGCAGGATCCAGAAAAGTGTGACAAACTCACAGACTGACGGACACACAGAGCACAAACCATAAGTCCCCTTCGGTTTCACCAGTAGGGGACTAAAAACAGCGCATTACACATGTTTAATTAAAACATACAAGACTTATGAATGCAAAATAAATGAGACTCGCTACCGTATTTTCCTTTGTATAGCGTGCGGTTTTTATCTCCAAATTTCAAATAAAAAAGTTTGTGCGCGTTATACATTGATACAACGCTATTCTGGCTGCTAAATTGCAAACAAATCATTTCGTAATCGTAAATATTTGTAATAGCTGCCTTATTCTTTTTCTAGAAACTGACCTCATATATTTAAACTAAAAGGTAGTCACCTGGTATAACTGCAGACTAGGTAGTAGGCATGTATGACTGAACAGACTTTGGGTGGCATGACCTCTATCAGTGGGGGGCCACGTTTGACCTCCGTCTGGGCTCGAGGTCTCGGGGATTCTTTACCTGTGGCTACATTGTCACATGTAACAAAATGTTTGATAAGGTTTGTTCATGTTAAATATCAAAAACATTTTTGTTCTGTATCCAAAATTATCTGGACCAAAAGGGGACACAGGAATTTAAACTGCTTTTAGATCGATGAAATTAAGCGTCTTTTCTCAGTAAGCTTCTTTTAAACAGATTTATAACTATTTCTTTAACTGGGACTGTTACTTGCCATTTCTTTCATAGACTCAGAAGATAGTATTGCGGGAACTATTATCAATTACAATTAGGTAAAAGAAAAACGCATTACAACATCCATACCCTCTGTATGTCCATCATTGTTGTCATGGATGCCAGGACTAGGTTCAGACGATGTGCTACTTCTCAACCTCAAGTTCTCTATCAGACAGGAGTCCCCCTGGTTCTCATACTCCACACCAAGTATGGCCATCCAGTCCCTTAGTAACTGCCATAGCTGGGACAGGGGCTGCAACAGTGGTGGTCAACTGAGCCTCCTTCAGGGAAAACAGGGCTTAATGCATGTGCGTAGTTTCGTCCCAGATTAGCCTGTGTGGACTGAACAGGCTAATCTGGGACAACACTTTACGCACATGCATTAAGCCCAGTTTTCTAAGTAAAAGGCTTATATGATTATCAGCTATATTATATACTTATTGTTTTTCAACTGCAAATTTATTCTGAACTTAGTATTAAAATACGAAAAAAACCATATTTACTACTAAAGTTTCCTGTTTCCATATGACCCGTGTCATTTGGAAATGGGCCTGAAGCCATATGCGACAAAAGTTGCTCCAAAGCAGCCTGCAAATCCGCACTCGGGGGCTACCCTGTCTACTTATTAGACCACAGAACCTAAATGCCAAAAAAATTAGGTCCGTTTCCGGTCGCCCGATCGTGTCTCCCGAATCGGCTCCGACCCTCAACTTTTTATTGCGGTCGCCAAAAAAATAAATAAACAAGAAATGTGTTTGTCAGAAACACTATGTCCCCTTCTGCGCCGCTTTGACTCTTCTTTTTACCTTTGACCTTGAAGGATGACCTTGACCTTTCATCACTCAAAATGTGCAGCTCCATGAGATACACATGCATGCCAAATATCAAGTTGCTATCTTCAATATTGCAAAAGTTATTGCAAATGTTACAGTTGGTGCAAACCAACCAACAGACCAACCAACCAACAGACAGGGCAAAAACAATATGTCCCCCACTATAGTGGTGGGGGACATAAAAATGTTCATTTTTGTTCATTTTGCATAACTTTCTGCTTCATTGTGCTTTCATTGTGCTATTATTTGACAAAATGGCTGTGCCCATGCAACAATTGCTAGCCTCCTCGATTTTGGCTTTAACTATTATACCATGCTCGCACCAAAAAGGCAGAAACTTATTCACTCCCATTGCAAACCACAAATTCATAGCCGACATTTTCAAGGAATTCCATACTGCTAATACGAATGATGGTGCCGCTAGCTCAAAATCCCCGGAGTGTAAGATTAGGTGTTCCACGAAAGTTGATGGCAGAGAAAAATAATTTTTTGAGGTGGAAGGTAATTTTTTTATAAACAATCAACATTTATATCAAACGTATTTGTTATTTCTAATGACACTATTGGCTGTCAAAGAACAAGAAACCGTCGGAGATGGGTGATGCTCCCCAAAGTTTTTCTTTGTCACAATATTGCACTATACATGTTTATATTCAGATAAAAGGAAACATCTTGAGGGGCATAACTTTGGACAAAATAATACAATGGATGGTGTAGCAACTTAAAAATTTCAAAGGGCCATAACTCTCTAAATAAATCATCTAACCAGAACCCACAAATAACATGCGCATCTCCTCAAGGTAGTTAAGCTTCCCATAAAGCTTCATTGAATTCCAGTTAGAAGTTAGAGGAAAAAGAATTGCACTATATGTACAGTTTATAGAAAATTTCAAAGGGCCATAACTCTGTGAGAATTCATCCGACCATAACCGGCTGATAATATGCACATCTCCCGTTGGTAGTGAAGCTTCCCATAAAGTTTAATTGAATTCCGGTCATTAATTGCTGAGAAATAGCCCAGACAAAAATTGTGCACCGACGGCCTGACACACGGACAGATGAAGCCTCGACTATATGCTCCCCCAAAAATTTTGGGGTAGCATAATAAGTCATAAATAAGAGAGGTATACCATACTTTTGTCTCTAAAATGGTGTGACACTTTCCATAAAATTGTAATAAGCACTGTGTTGTTTGTTTTTGTTGGATTCTATGTCACAGTCACATATTTTAACATGACAAAGCTTTATTATAAGCTTTACTAGCCTTCCGTTCTAGAACCCGAAAGCCCCCCCCCCCAAAAAAAATTCCCTGTTTTTTTCCCCAAGGAGACCAGTAACGGACCTTTTTTTTGGCCTAAGTGACTTTATTTTAAACTTAATATCAAAATACGTAAAACCACATTTACTACTAGAGTTTCCTGTTTCCATATGACCCGTGTAATTCAAAAATGGGCCTGAAGCCATATGAGACAAAAGCTGCTCCAAAGCAGCCTGCAAATCCGCACTCATGTCCGGGACTACCCTGTCTGCTAATGAGACCACAGAACCTTTAGTGACTTATGGTGACAGGATAGCTCTCAACCAGACTGGGGAAATGCTCAGGATGGTCTGGTGCTATGATGGCCGCATATGGCATAAAACCTATTTTTGCATGATGCATATCATATCATTCTAGTTGCTAGACTACTTTTTCTTAAAAAACAACACTTTGATGTACTTTTTCAACCTTATTGTATAGCAGAACATTAAACAAAATGCATTACCTCTAAAGCTTGCCTCAGCCCATCTTCATTCAAGCCAAAAGAAGAATTTGCAATGGCCGTCTGCAGATTAGAGAGGATTGTCACACAGCGTAGCAGGTGCGATTCCTCCATCTTGGATTCATACGAGGCACTATAAACAATTAGTTTTATTTTATGCAATCAATTTAAATGCAAGGCCCAATTTGACTTAAGATTTCATATTAAGGTTAAGTTACAAATGCATAATGCAGTTTGAAATAAAATAATTAAAAAAAACGGTATGATTTTGAAATAAAGAAATAAAGAACATTTGATAGACACCAAGGAATGGAGTAAATTGGACTCAAAGTAAGTTTATATACATCATGCTTACCTTATTTAAACTTTGTATCCTATTGTAAAAAGGCCATTAACATGTGTGTAAGGAACTTAAAGAGTGGAAGTGAGATATACATAAACATAAAAAACATAACAAAATGTGTTTGTGAAACACTATGTCCCCCCCCATCATTTATTTGACCTTTGACCTTGAAGGATGACCTTGACCTTTCACCACTCAAAATGTGAAGCTCCATGAGATACACATGCCTGCCAAATATCAAGTGCTTTCTTCAATATTGCAAAAGTAATGGCCAATGTTTAAGTTTGACGCAAACAAACCAACAAACAAACCAACAAACAGGCAGGGCAAAAACAATATGTCCCCCAGTATAGACTGGGGGACATAAAAATATAAAATCTGCTACCCACTATCAATTTCACACTACAATTATAGAAGAAATGTAGACCAAGAAAATGAATTTCTCATTTCCAAAAGATTAATCCATAATGATATTACCTCAAAATTGTGTGGCCTAAATGTGACACGGCAGCGGCTATGCTTCGAAGCAGCTTTTCTGTCATGTCTGGTTGCCCTTTTTTATTACACAGGTGCCCCAATAGCCGTGATACCTGCAATAATCAGGCATAATTTATGACATATGTCCTTAATTTTTCATGAAGATTATAAGATTGATCACATAGCCTGTTTTTGTTTAATTTGTATCAATCAATATATACTATATAATATAATTATATTTACCTTAGTTAGCACATAATTTCATCATAAGCATTTATTTAGTAACATGTTTTGACCAATTATACCAATTAATTCTAAATGGAAAAGAGTGAACTCGGAGCATGTCCCAGTATAATTGTAGGGGTTTTCAATTATTTAGCTTCAACCGGTGTACAAAATTGCAATTTTGGGGGAGAAACTGTAATATTTTAACAGGATTTGTATACAGAATGAGAAAGAAAAAACAAATATAAAAGAATGAGAAAGAAAAAATCAAATATAAAAGAAACAATAAACTTTGTCGAAAATATAAAGTTTGACAGAAGTATGAAATTATAACAAGAGCTGTCAGAGGACAGCGCGCTCGACTATTTGAGTGCTTGACAGTATAACGTAAGCCATCATGGGGAAATTGTTCATATTCAATAATTTATTAGACGATCTTTCAAAAATAAAAAAAGGAAAAAATAACAAGGGCTATTTGTAAAACATGCATGCCCCCCATATGGGCTGTCCGTTGTAGTGGCAGCCATTGTGTGAATACGATTTTTGTCACTGTGACCTTGACCTTTGACCTAGTGACCTGAAAATCAATAGGGGTCATATGCGGGTCACGATCAATGTACCTATGAAGTGTCATGATCCTAGGAAAAAGCGTTCTTGAGTTATCATCCGAAAATCATTTTACTATTTCGGGTCACCGTGACCTTGACCTTTGACCTTGTGACCTCAAAATCAATAGGGGTAATCTGCAAGTCATGATCAATCTACCTATGAAGTTTCATGATCCTAGGCATATGCGTTCTTGAGTTATCATCCGAAAACCATTTTACTATTTCGGGTCACCGTGACCTTGACCTTTGACCTAGTGACCTCAAAATCAATAGGGGTCATCTGCGAGTCATGATCAATCTACCCATGAAGTTTCATGATCCTAGGCGTATGCCTTCTTGAGTTATCATCCGGAAACCATTTTACTATTTCGGGTCACCGTGACCTTGACCTTTGACCTAGTGACCTCAAAATCAATAGGGGTCATCTGCAAGTCATGATCAATCTACCCATGAAGTTTCATGATCCTAGGCATATGCGTTCTTGAGTTATCATTCAAAAACCATTTTACTATTTCTGGTCACCGTGACCTTGACCTTTGACCAAGTGACCTCAAAATCAATAGGGGTCATCTGCGAGTCATGATCAATGTACCTATGAAGTTTCATGATCCTAGGCCCAAGCGTTCTTGAGTTATCGTCTGACAACCACCAGCACCCGATTGTATAAACAGTTAAACCGGCGGTTAACCACATACCGGCGGTTAAAAGTCGGTAACATGTTGGTTACTGGTCGGTAAGCGTTTGTATAAAATTTGGTTAGTTATACCGATCGGTTAAAACCCAGTTAAAACATACCCTGCTTCCCTAGGTGGGTAAGTACAAGTAACCGAGGAGTAACTTACACAAAATGGCCGCGGCGCGCGACATTATAAAAGCGAACCATCGACGACCTTCACAATTTCGACGAGTAAACAACAAATTGCAGCGACTGACACTTTATTTGACTTAATTTACAGGGCTATACGATTTCCGACTTCGGACGACGAATTTAAGGATGCACAGAACGTGTTTCTTATATTCTGTTATGGGTATGCCGTGTGTGATCCAATGCATCAATGGCGCCCATGTTAAAATCATTTCTCCGAGAACAGGGAACAACAAAAGTACAAACAAAAAACAAAACATGTTCGAACTAGTATCTTACCTTTAATAGTCCTTTAAAATCCATAAATGATCCATTTAATTCAATAATTGACGAGTTTGCATCTAGGGTCTTTGATAATTATTTTAGCATAGTTAAATAAAGACCCTTATGCCATCATATCATTATATTCAAATGAGAACTCAATAAACTTTCTTCTTCGTCACACGCTACGTCATGTACTCTATGTGCATTACTGCTGTTAAAATGAACCGGAGCAGTTTATCAAATGTGTCGTGTTCTGAGAAAAATGGGCATAATGCATGTGCTTAAAGTGTCGTCCCATATTAGCTTGTGCAGTTCGCACAGGCTAATCAGGGACGACACTTTCCGCTTTTATGACATTTTTTGTTAAATGAAGTCCCTTCTTAGCAAAAATCATTTTTTAGCGGAAAGTGTCGTCCCTGATTAGCCTGTGCGATCTTAACAAGCTAATCTGGGACGACACTTTACGCACATGCATCATGCCCAGTTTTCTCAGAACACGACACAAATAATAGCCGTTGGTGAACTCGGTTGCATTTGCAGATTTCCGCATACAAAGATATATTTAAACTTGAACAATGTTTTATTTGTCTATGGTAAATTCCCTTATTGTACAAGAAAGTAAGTAAGTTTATGTAAACATAAGCCAAATTAGAAGAAAAGTCTAGCATGTTACGACGACCATGTATAATTTTTATGTTACATCTAGAACAACTAGAAGAATAGACGTCTTTGTAAGCACTCTCTTGCAGTTTGGAAGCACCAGGGATTCCGCTAAATGATGCAAATCCCGACATCATTATCAATTCGTCCCTGGTCATTTTGATGAACTCATAGTTAAAATTTACACTTTATTTTATTGTGAATTCATTTGTAAATCAATTTGATAAAAAAATACATGTCGCTGTTTATAAGCGTGACACTTCGCGCGAAAATTACGTCATTAGAAAATGCATTGTGGGAATGTTTTGGTTAAAGTTACCGGTGGTTAAATTCTACTATGCGCGTTTAGGTTACTTTGCGGTATATCGTGTTTATACAATCGAGTTACCTTTAGGGTTACTATACCTGAATAACCGCAAACTTACCAAGGTTTGAATGCTACTGAGCGGTAACTTTACCAGCGTTTATACAATCGGGTGCTGGTGGACGGACCGACAGACAGACCGACCGACATGAGCAAAGCAATATACCCCTCTTCTTCGAAGGGGGGCATAAAAATTGGGGGTTGAGGGGTAGGGGGGGGGGGGGGTGAGAGTGGGGTATAATGTGGGGTGGGGTAATTTATAAGATGATGTTAAAAAAATATATATAAAAAATTGGGGGGGGGGGAGGTTTTGGGGGGGGGGTAGGGGGGTGAGAGGGCGGTATAATGTGGGAGGGGGTAATTTATGAGATAATGTTAAAAAAAATTGGGGGGGGGGGGGGGGGAGGTTGGAAGAGGGGATAGCGGAGGGGGGGTGAGAGGGGGGTATAATGTGGGTTGTGGTAATTTATTAGATGCTGGGGGAGGTCGGGGGGAAGGGATTCTGGGTAGGGGCGTGGGGTATTGTTTGGGTGAAATCCATTGTGGTATTCAGGTAAGTGTTGTTTTGTCAAAGTAATAATAAAATGTGATCATAAATAAAGAAGTTATGGAAATTTATGCAAAATGTTCAATTATGTAAGTGTAAAAGGGGCCATAATTATGTCAAAATGCTTGATACAGTGGTCTGCTCTTGTTTATAGGTTGGGGTCATGTTGGTAAACAAGTATGCAAAATATAAAAGCAATATGTCAAAAGATATAGGAAATATATAGGGTAGTACGCAAAGTTTAACATAGATTTATCAATAATATGCATATTCTAAGTATTAAAGTGGCAATAATTCTGTCAAAATGCTTGATACAGTTGTATGCTCTTGTTTATAGGTTGGGGTCATGTTGGTAAACAAGTATGCAAAATATGAAAGCAATATGTCATGGGACAAAGAAAATATTTGGAGTAGTACGCAAACTTTAACATTTGCACTCTAACGCTAACGCAGACGCTCACGCCGACGCCGGGGTGAGTAGGATAGCTCCACTATATATATTTAATATGTAATAGTCGAGCTAAAAACAACAAGAGATGTGTTTGTCAGAAACACAATGCCCCCCTAATGTGCCGCTTTGATTAAAAACAAGAGGGCCAAGATGGCCCTAGTTCGCTCACCTGAGAGGAGTCGGTTCATTCAATCTTTACCATACGTCAAAATTGACCTAGATATTGTCCAGACAAACATCCTGGTCAAGTTTCATCATTATTGAACCAAAACTCTGGCATATGGAGTGTTTTTGTTTTTGTAAGATTAAACTTGGTGACCTATATTTTGAGTTGACCCCCCCTTACCAAACATCAAACTTTGCTTACAAAAATAAATATTATGACCAAGATTCATAAAATCTGAAAAAAAGTTGTGACCTCTTGAGTGTTTACAAGGAGTTTGTATAATATAATGAAAATTTGGAAAATGTAAGGGCAATAATTATGGCATTAATTATGTGATATATATAAAACCAATCTTTGTACCAAGTTTCATGATGATTGGGCAAAAATTGTGATTTCTAGAGTATTCACAAGCTTTTTTTACTATAAAAATATAAAAAAACTGCCCCCCCAGGCAGCCATGTTATTCAACTGAACGGAACCATTTTTGAACTCAACTCTCATATCAAGGAAACAAATGTTCTGACAAAATTTCATGAAGATTGGGCCAAAAATGTGACTTCTAGAGTGTTCACATGTTTTCACTACATACATATAGAGAAAAATGCCACGCCCACTGGTGGCCATGTTTTTTCACCAATCTGGACCATTTTCGAACTCGTCCGAGATATCAATAAAACCAATGTTAATTTTTGACCAACTTTCATGATGATTGGGCAAAAATTGTGACTTCTAGAGTGTTTACAAGGTTTCTATATAGCCAAATAAGGAAAACTGCCCCCCCCCGGCAGCCATGTTATTCAACTGAACGGAACCATTTTCAAACTCAACTCTCATATCAAGGAAACAAATGTTCTGACCAAATTTCATGAAAATTGGGCCAAAAATGTGACTTCTAGAGTGTTCACATGTTTTCACTATATACATATAGGGAAAAATGCCCCGCCAACTGGTGGCCATGTTTTTCCACTGATCTGGACCATTTTCGAACACGTCCAAGATATCAATAACACCATTGTTTTGACCAACTTTCATGAAGATTGGGTAAAAATTGTGATATCTAGAGTGTTTACAAGGTTCCTCTATAGCCAAATATGGAAAACTGCCCCCCACCCAGCAGCCATGTTTTTCAACTGACCGGAACCATTTTCAAACACAACTCTCATATCAAAGAAACAAATGTTCTGACAAAATTTCATGAAAATTGGGCCAAAAATGTGACTTCTAGAGTGTTCACATATTTTCACTATATACATATAGAGAAAAACTGCCCTGCCCACTGGCGGCCATGTTTTTCCACCGATCTGGACCATTTTCGAACTCGTCCGATATATAAATGCAACTAATGTTTTGACCAACTTCCATAATGATTGGGCAAAAATTGTGACTTCTGGAGTGTTTACAAGGTTTCTCTATAGCCAAATAAGAAAAACTGCCCTCCTCCATGGCAGCCATATTAATTAACTGACCTGAACCATTTTGGAACAAAACTTTAATATCAAGGAAACAAATGTTCTGACCAAATTTCATGAAAATTGGACCAAAAATGTGACTTCTAGAGTGTTCACATGTTTTCACTATATACATATAGAGAAAAATGCCCCGCCCACTGGCGGCCATGTTTTTTCACTGATCTGGACCATTTTCGAACTCGTCCGAGATATCAATAAACCAATGTTTTGACCAACTTTCATGATGATTGGGCAAAAATTGTGACTTCTAGAGTGTTTACAAGGTTTCTCTATAGCCAAATAAGGAAAACTGCCCCACCCACTGGCGGCCATGTTTTTCAACGGACTGGAACCACTTTTGAACTCAACCAACAAATCATTAAAACAAGTTTCATGAAGATCGGACAGTAAATGTGGCCTCTCGAGTGTTTACGAACAAATGTGGATGGACGGATGGACGACGGACAAAGACCAGTCACAAAAGCTCACCTGAGCAATCAGGTGAGCTAAAAATGTATCAACATTGAATAAACTTATTGTTAAATAGTATTAAATTCCACAAAATAATCAAATTTGACAAAAAAAACAAGATTTATCAAATTTTGAAAATCTATTTAATACCACAAGAGCATACAATTCTAATAAAAGTCAGATAACGATTTACCACAATTTCACTGATTGTACTGGAGGTCACTATTTCTATTAATTGTGGATACATCACAGGACAATGCTTCAGTAACAAGTCTACTGTCTCAGAATAGCCCCCCTCCACACACAGCTCCAGTGGCGTCTTAGCATGTAGGTGGTTCCTAGCCTCTGAATTCCTTGAGTGCACTGTTGGGCGTGGATTCTGGGGACTAGCTTTACTCCTTGTTAACAGACGGATTCCTCTAACCAGCAGGTACTTTACTGTGTCATGCTGGCCGTGACTGAATTGCAAAATTAACAAATGTCAAGATACCCAACGTGTGAAAATCAAAACACAATTGTGATATAATCTTAAACAGTTTAGCAATGTGACTACTTTTTTAAGTACCTGTACAAAGTATAGCCAGCAATAAATATAACAAGAGGGCCAAGATGGCCCTAGTTCGCTCACCTGAGAGGAGTCGGTTCATTCAATCTTTACCAAATGTAAAACTTGACCTAGATACTGTCCAGACAAACATCCTGGTCAAGTTTCATCATTATTTCATCTGCGAGTCATGATCAATGTACCTATGAAGTTTCATGATCCTAGGCGTAAGCATTCTTGAGTTATCATCCGGAAACCATTTTTCTAAGATGAGTCGGCGTGACCTTGACAGCCATTGTGTGAATACTTTTTTTGGCACTGTGACCTTGACCTTTGACCTAGTGACCTCATAATCAATAGGGGTCATCTGCGAGTCATGATCAATATACCTATGAAGTTTCATGAACCTAGGCATAAGCGTTCTTGAGTTATCATCCAGAAACCATTTTACTATTTCAGGTCACAGTGACCTTGACCTTTGACCTAGTGACCTGAAAATCAATAGGGGTCATCTGCGAGTCATGATCATTGTACCAATGAAGTTTCATGATCCTAGGCATAAGTGTTCTTGAGTTATCATCCACACATACATTTTACAATTTCAGGTCAATGTGACCTTGACCTTTGACCTAGTGACCTGAAAATCAATAGGGGTCATCTGCAAGTCATGATCATTGTACCTATGAAGTTTCATGATCCTAGGCATAAGCGTTCTGAGTTATCATCCAGAAACCATTTTACGATTTCAGGTCACTGTGACCTTGACCTTTGACCTAGTGACCTGAAAATCAATTGGGGTCATCTTCAAGTCATGATCAATGTACCTATGACATTTCATGATCCTAGGCATAAGCAATCTTGAGTTATCATATGGAAACCATTTCACTATTTTGGGTCGCCGTGACCTTGAGCTTTGACCTGGTGACCTGAAAATCAATAGGGGTCATCTGCGAGTCATGATCAATGTACCTATGAAGTTTCATGATCCTAGGCCTAGCGTTCTTAAGTTATCATCTGGAAACCATTTTACTATTTCGGGTCATCGTGACCTTGACCTTTGACCTAGTGACCTGAAAATAAATAGGGGTTATCTGAGAGTCATGATCAATGTATCTATGAAGTTTCATGATCCTAGGCATATGCGTTCTTGAGTTATCATCCGGAAACCATTTTACTGCTTTGGGTCACTGTGACCTTGACCTTTGACCTAGTGACCTGAAAATCATTAGGGGTCATCCGCGAGTCATGATCAATGTATCTATGAAGTTTCATGATCCTAGGCATAAGCGTTCTTGAGTTATCATCCGGAAACCATTTTACTATTTCGGGTCATCGTGACCTTGACCTAGTGACCTGAAAATCAATAGGGGTCATCTGCGAGTCATGATAAATGTACCTATGAAGTTTCATGATCCTAGGCATAAGCGTTCTTGAGTAATCATCTGGAAACCATTTTACTATTACGGGTCACCGTGACCTTGACCTTTGACCTAGTGACCTGAAAATAAATAGGGGTCATCTGCGAGTCATGATCAATGTACCTATGAAGTTTCATGATCCTAGACTTAAGTGTTCTTGAGTTATCAACCTGGAAACCATTTTACTATTTCAGGTCATCGTGACCTTGACCTAGTGACCTGAAAATCAATAGGGGTCATCTGCGAGTCATGATAAATGTACCTATGAAGTTTCATGATCCTAGGCATTAGCGTTCTTGAGTTATTATCTGGAAACCATTTTACTATTATGGGTCACCGTGACCTTGACCTTTGACCTAGTGACCTGAAAATCAATAGGCGTCATCCGCAAGTCATGATCAATGTATCTATGAAGTTTCATGATCCTAAGCATAAGCGTTGTTGAGTTATCATCCAGAAACCATTTTACTATTTCGGGTCATTGTGACCTTGACCTTTGACCTAGTGACCTAAAAATAAATAGGGGTCATCTGCGAGTCATGATCAATGTACCTATGAAGTTTCATGATCCTAGGAATAAGCGTTCTTGAGTTATCATCTGGAAACCATTTTACTATTTCGGGTCACCGTGACCTTGACCTTTGACCTAGTGACCTGAAAATGAATAGGGGTCATCTGCGAGTCATGATCAATGTACCTATGAAGTTTCATGATCCTAGACTTAAGCGTTTTTAAGTTATCAACCTGGAAACCATTTTACTATTTCAGGTCATCGTGACCTTGACCTTTGACCTAGTGACCTGAAAATCAATAGGGGTCATCTGCATGTCATGATCAATGTATCTATGAAGTTTCATGATCCTAGGCATAAGCGTTCTTGAGTTATCATCCCAAAACCATTTTACTATTTCGGATCATTGTGACCATGACCTTTGACCTAGTGACCTGAAAATCAATAGGGGTCATCTGCGAGTCATGATCAATGTACCTATGAAGTTTCATGATCCTTGGCATAAGCGCTCTTGAGTAATCATCCGGAAACCATCTGGTGGACGGACGGACCGACATGAGCAAAACAATATACCCCCTCTTCTTCGAAATGGGGGGGGGGGGGGGGGCATAATGAGAAAACTGCCCCCCTCCCAGCAGCCATGTTATTCAACTGACCGGAACCATTTTTGAACTTAACTCTCATATCAAGGAAACAAATGTTCTGAGCAAACTAAATGAAAATTGGGCCAAAAATGTGACTTTTACTGTATTCACATGTTTTCACTATATACATATAGAGAAAAATGCCCCGCCCACTGGTGGCCATGTTTTTTCACAGATCCCCACCATTTTCAAACTCGTCCGAGATATCAATAAAACCAATGTTTTGATCACATTTCATGATGATTGGGCAAAAATTGTGACTTCTAGAGTGTTTACAAGGTTTCTCTATAGTCAAAAAGGGAAAACTGCCACTAAATACATATGGAGAAAAATGCCCCGCCCACTGGCGGCCATGTTTTTTCACCGATCTCGACCATTTTCGAACTCATCTGACACATCAATTGAACCAATGTTTTGACCAACTTTCATGATGATTGGGCAAAAATTGTGACTTCTAGAGTGTTTACAAGGTTTCTCTATAGCCAAATAAGGAAAACTGCCCCTCCCACTGGCGGCCATGTTTTTTCAACGGAGCGGAACCACTTTTGAACTCAACCAAGATATCATTAAGACAAACATTTTGACAAAGAAACTTGAAGATTGGGAATGAAATGTGACTTCTACAGTGTTTACAAGGTTTTACTTTTTTTTGACCTAGTGACCTAGTTTTTGACCAGGCATAACCCAGTTTCGAACTTGGCCGAGATTTCATTGGATCAAAGCTTCTGACCAAGTTTCATGAAGATGGGACAAGAAATGTGGCCTCTAGAGTTTTACAAGCAAATGTTTACGGAGGGATGGACATACGACGGACAAAGACCGGTCACAAAAGCTCACCTGAGCAATCAGGTGAGCTAAAAAGATATAACTTCAATACCACATATTCTGTTCAACAATTATTAATCACCAGGCAATAATTTTTGTATATTTCTTGAGTAGATCGATTGATGAATTTAAATTTGTAACAAATCATTCAATTGTAAAAAAGACTGAATTACCTTAAGTATGAAAGACATTAATATCCAACGCATACATCCTGCATCTTTTTTCACAATCTAGATAAATTTGGTTAATACACAAATGGGAGTACATGATTCTATATTCTAAACTGGCATTTGACATTTCCTGTAAAACGCTTATCCAGTAAAGCTGTATCGATAGCGTTGACTTCGTCCAGGTAGAGAAGTACGGATAAGAGCTTATTGTTAACAACTTCACTACCAACTGTGTGTAGTGTTTTTCAGGAATTTTGCAGGTAAACAGCCAACACGCGGCGGATCAAAGACAATGGACGTAAATAAAAGATGCCGATGAGTGATCAACACCTGATTGAATAGAGAATAATAGGTTAGTGTTGATTATGGATTAGGTTTATCATGTGAGGTTTAGAAAACAAAAAGCGCGAGCCTTGGCGAGTGCTTTTTCGTTTTTGTGCCGAACATGATAAACCTGATCTAAAATCAACACTAATCTATTATTCTATTTATCCCACTTTTTATTCAATAAACCTTTTTATATAAATAAAATTAGTTTAACTGGATAATTTCGCTGAATTTATGACATAATTTTGTCAAAAAAAATACGTCATTTTGTGCTGTTGTTTATAGCAGAAATTAAATCAACGGGGCTTTATCAACCGAATTCGCTGTAAAATTGGGATAAAATAGTTTCTGCGCTTTTACGGTATTTATTTTCACTAATTACAACCCATAATATTATCACTTTCTCCAATTGGCACAGATAACAGTACGATTTTCGTCAGTTTGGCTACAATTGTAATTGAATAAGACTAATGGGATATTGGCTTTGTTGCGTCATTCACTGCTTAAGGGTCATTCAGTCCCACTCATCCGCTTACCATAACTATGGACTAGTTAACTCTTTCAGTGCTGGAATCGAATTTTGAAGGCCTTTGCAAACAGTTTGGATCAAGATGAGACGCCACAGCACGTGGCGTCTCATCAGGATCCGAACTGTTTGCTATTCTGACAGTATTCTTTGGAAAAAAATTCAAAGAAAATGCTAATTTTAGAGATTCAGCAGACGACATTTTAGCAGACGACAAATTTCCCAGCATGCAAACGGTAAATTGGCATGTTAAACACTTGCTCACCTCCTGCAAGTGACTTAAAACTAACACCATCTCCCTACCGTGATTTATCATTGACGAATATAACAAACCAATGTGAAAATGGCCAAGGCATATTCCTTATTTCGTCAAAATTCCAATTCATGTGCGGACAAAAAAGTCTTCTTTTTTTAACTATGAAATTTCATAATGGCGAAAATAAATGGTTTCACAGTATAGTATAAAGAGCCTTGATATTCAATTATTTATGTTTCAAATATAAAATTTTGTTCCCAGATGTTTCAGACCTTATTGCAAAATGGAGTGGCGTCCACCCATAGCTTGTCTCTTTGTTGATGTCTGCTTTGTTATTAAGTAGAAACTCAACTGTCTGAAAAATATACAAATTTATATAATAAGGGTCAATGCATGCAAGTAGGAATGTTGCACTTTGAAAATTGCAACAATCATTTGTAAGACAAAAAAAAAAGTTTGTGTAGATGTGCAGACAGATAAATGGATACACAATTCCTTCATACCACATCTCTTCTTCAAAGCAAATGGTATATAGATACTACTTAACTCATATTCAAATAGGATCAACTTTTTTACAAATTACACTAAAGAAATAAGTAAAAGAGACAGGTGGTTTTGATGCAGGTCGTTAAAATGCAAATGATAACAGATACAAATATTTATTTTTTCAATCTACAGATGAAACAGTTGAATGAAAAAGAATATGGAAACTGGAAACAATTTATTGATACAATAGTGATGTATAATCTTACTGGAATGTGCCCATTTTGGGCTGCAACATGCAGGGCAGTCTGACCTTGAGTGTCCTGCAATGAAATAATGAAGGTCATTAAATTGTGAATTTAATTCGACATCTTTTTTGACAAAGTTAATTCTTATACAAACTTCTGGTGAAAATAAACTGCTTTACACTGAAGAAAAAATGGTCCAAGTCACAAAATATACATTTGTACATCAAATTCAATGAGTCATATTCATTGGACAGTAAATAGCTGGTAATGGCACCTGTATCTTGATGCTATGAATACAGATTTGTAAAAATGCAGCAATAACAACGTTTGGAACACTTTCATTGCTTTTAACACAGCACCTGGTCCTACAACTAAACAACATTTCAAACTTTGTCTCAATGTTCATGTAAAATATTGACCAATGAGAACATTTGTTACATTTCAGCTTTGATTTTGATTGGTTTAATGTTAACAATTGAGCCTTGTTATTAGATAATATGAAAAAAAATTGTAGTTGTGGAACTATGCTAATGCTGTTAAAATTTTTCTTATATTTATTTAACCCCTTGCATGCTGGGAAATTAGTCATCTGCTAAAATGTTGTCGGCTGAATTTCTAAAATTAGCATTTTCTTCGATTTTTTTCAAAGAATATAATCAGAATAGCAAACAGTTTGGATGCTGATGAGATGTCACGTTCTTTAGCATCTCATCTGGATCCAAACTGTTTGCAAAGGCCTTCGAAATTCGGTTCCAGCGCTGAAAGGGTAAAATTCCAGAAGACCATCAGCAGCGTACCTCTATATCCAGGTTACCAATGAGACTGGCAATCTCCTCCAGCACCTGATGTCTCCCATTGGCTGCCAGCCAGTGAACCTGACAACATATTGGGGCATCAGCATCAATGTTAACACTTTGCATGCTGGGAAATTTGTCGTCTGTTAAAATGTCGTCTGCTGAATTTCTAAAATTAGCATTTTCTTCGATTTTTTTTCAAAGAATACTATCAGAATAGCAAACAGTTTGGATACTGATGAGACATCACGTTCTGTGGCGTCTCATCTGGATCCAAACTGTTTGCAAAGGCCTTTAAAATTCAGTTCCAGCACTGAAAGAGTTAAGTTTACAGTCAGTGGTGAAGACCAACAATGCTTAAGTAAGAGCTTAACAGTTTGTGACTCTATCTAAGCTCGTACAGAATCATCTTTTTGCACTGGCTAAGCTAAGGTGACAAGCTTACCGCATTTTTCCAAATTAGGTCAGTAGCCTTTCCTATTCAATCAGTAATGATAAATGACATAACAAAAGGGCCTGAAAGGCCCAAACTTTCTCACCTGAGATAACAAGATATTATTGGGACAAATCTTCTGACCAAGTTTCATGAAGATCGAAAATAAATGTGGCCTCTAGAGTGTTAACAAAGTTTTACTATAGCCATATAAGGAAAAATGCCCCGCCCCCTGGCGGCCATGTTTTTCAACCAACTGGCATCATTTTCGAACTCGTCCAAGATATTATTGGGATGTATCTTCAGACCAAGTTTCATGAAGATCGGACAATAAATGTGGCCTCTAGAGTGTTAACAAGATTTTACTATAGCCAAATAAGGAAAAATGCCCCGCCCCTTGGCAGCCATGTTTTTCAAGCAAACATAACCATTTTCGAACTCATCCAAGATATCATTGAGACCAATCTTCTGACCAAATCTCATGAAGATTGGAAATAAATGTGGCCTCTAGAGAGTTAACAAGGCAAATGTATACGCCGCACAACGGACAAAGGACGACGCACGACAGACAAAAGGCGATTACAAAAGCTCACCACGAGCACGTTGTGCTCAGGTGAGCTAAAAATATACAGTACACACAAACAATTATAAAATATTTTCATATTAATGCTGTATTGTTATTTAAAAACACTGGTAATTAAGATTTGACCATCATATGTTCCAAATTATATTAGTACTTATAAACCAGCTGACCCAGGACAAGTGTGAGTTTTTTAATTGACTGAAATACTGTTCGGAGCAGCAAAACATTTACAACAAAACAAAAAAACATTTCATCATTAATAATTTGCTACACAAACCATGGTAAACCCTTCGTTGTTCTGTATGTTGATGTCTGCTTTATTCTCCAAGAGCTTCACTATAATTTTCTTGTGCCTGAATGCAGAAACATCTACATTTTAATTGATAAATGCTAATTCAGTCACAATAAACTAATTTTAATCAGCATCAAACATTTTTCATACAAGTATGGACAAAGCAGTAGTTTTAAATGGTCAATCCAATATGTATCACCTCTAACAAAAATCTGTTATAATTGATGCCATTTTATGGGATTTACAATCAAAATGACATTGTATAAGTCACACCATTGACAGTTAAAAAAAATAAAAAATTCTATAGCTTCGTGAAGAGGTTGACACTATATTACCATGGTTAGCTATAACCCATTTAATTATCTTTTGACCAGCAGGTGTGACCTCACAAGTTTCATGAAAATCCTTTAACCTTTTCCCAGTCAGAAGCAAAGTAAAAATGGCTATGTGCAAACAGCATAAAACCAGAACATCCTCCTAGTAACTCAGTCTGTTCAGGTTGTAATGCTGTTTGCTACTCATCAGTATCTTAGGGGTGGAAATGAAGCCTTTCAAACTTGATTATATTAAGAAAGGACTTAAATTTAATTTGATTTTCTAAAAGACTTCAAATGCGTCAAAGCGCATTTCTGAGTGGGTACGGGTTCAAGAGTATAGGAGATATAAAATGACCAATATGATACAGGCTCAGACAATCAACCTTCACATTTGACCTTAACTGCCAGGTAGCATGACAGGTTTATGCCTTTTTTAAGGGACCTTTTCATGACTGGATAAATTGACAAAATTGAAAAAAGAGAGTGTCGGATTTGCAAATTTTCGCTATAGTTATTTTATTTGCTAGGAAACAGTAATATTGAATGCTTATCATGCTCTATTATATTCATTATATGCATCCTTTGACAATTTAAAAACCTGACAAGGGCTGTTTGTAAAACATGCATGCCCCCCATATGGGCTCTCCGTTGTAGTGACAGCCATTGTGTGAATATGTTTTTTGTCACTGTGACCTTGACCTTTGACCTAGTGACCTGAAATTCAATAGGGGTCATCTGCCAGTCATGATCAATGTACCTATGAAGTTTCATGATCCTAGCCATCGGCGTTCTTGAGTTATCATCCGGAAACCATTTTAATATTTCGGGTCACAGTGACCTTGACCTTTGACCTAGTGACCTGAAAATCAATAGGGGTCATCTGCCAGCCATTATCAATCTACCTACGAAGTTTCATGATCCTAGGCATAACGTTCTTGAGTTTTCATCCGAAAACCATGTTACTATTTCGGGTCACTGTGACCTTGACCTTTGACCTAGTGACCTGAAAATCAATAGGGGTCATCTGGAGTCATGATCAATGTTCCTATGAAGTTTCATGATCCTAGGCATAAGCGTTCTTGAGTTATCTTCCAGAAACCATTTTACTATTTCGGATCACTGTGACCTTGACCTTTGACCTAGTGACCTGAAAATCAATAGGGGTCATCTGCGAGTCATGATCAATCTATCTATCAAGTTTCATGATCCTAAGCCTTAGCGTTTTTGAGTTATCATCTGGAAACCATTTTACTATTTCGGGTCACCGTGACCTTGACCTTTGACCTAGTGACCTCAAAATCTATAGGGGTCATCTGCGAGTCATAATCAATGTACCTATGAAGTTTCATGATCCTAGGTCCAAGCGTTCTTGAGTAATCATCCGGAAACCACCTGGTGGACGGACCGTCCGACAGACCGACATGTGCAAAGCAATATACCCCCTCTTCTTCAAAGGAGCGTTCTTGAGCTATCATCCGGAAACCATTTTAATATTTCGGGTCACAGGACCTTGACCTTTGACCTAGTGACCTGAAAATCAATAGGGGTCATCTGCCAGCCATTATCAATCTACCTACGAAGTTTCATGATCCTAGGCATTATCGTTCTTGAGTTTTCATCCGGAAACCATTTTACTATTTCGGGTCACTGTGACCTTGACCTTTGACCTAGTGACCTGAAAATCAATAGGGGTCATCTGCGAGTCATGATCAATGTACCTATGAAATTTCATGATCCTAGGCATAAGCGTTCTTGAGTTATCATCCGGAAACCATTTTACTATTTCGGGTCACTGTGACCTTGACCTTTGACCTAGTGACCTGAAAATCAAGAGGGGTAATCTGCGAGTCATGATCAATCTACCTATCAAGTTTCATGATCCTAGGCCTAAGCGTTCTTGAGTTATCATCCGGAAACCATTTTACTATTTCGGGTCACTGTGACCTTGACCTTTGACCTAGTGACCTCAAAATCAATAGGGGTCATCTGCGAGTCATGATCAATGTACCTATGAAGTTTCATGATCCTAGGCCCAAGTGTTCTTGAGTTATCATCCGGAAACCACCTGGTGGACGGACCGACCGACAGACCGATATGTGCGAAGCACTATACCCCCTCTTCTTTGAAGGGGGGCATAAAAATTATAAAGCATTACAAACGCGAAACGATGGTATAATTTGGAAAGTTCTGATGTTAATGTTAGAGTTTGTGACATCATGAGGATATTTTATATTAGGAATAAATTTCATATAACATTATGTTAGCACGGATGGCTGAGTGGTTTAAGCGCTAGATTTTTACTCCAAGGGTCAGTGGTTTGAGCGCAGGTGTGGAATACTTTTTCTTTCTTTAATTTGCTTTTTGCTTTTTACTGGAACTCTTTAGTTCCAATGTTTACATTTATCAATTTCAAGCATTTAATGACAAACTTCAAAACATGCCAGAATCTGAGAAAAGGTCCCTTTAACATATCGCAATGAACTTAACATTTGAGTCAAGTTATGAAAAACAGGCATATTATATATATGGAGCAGACAAACTTAAAGGCTTAAATGTTTCACCTTCAAATATGAATTCTGCACATGATTTCACTAACCTTGAAACTTATATATAATTGTCCTGAAAATCCTTGAGAAGTAAATAGGAGACGTGAAATGAAAACGCACATTTTTCTCAACTGCAGACAAAGGTCATTCCTATTAGCACCTTCTTCCACTTTCTAGAGAGGGGTCAATAAAACACGAAGAGCAATTAAAAAAACAAAAAAGTTATCTGAATTATGTGTACACTGGAAAGTCTTCAAACACCTGAGAGCTTCTTTACCCATTTTTTGCCGCCCGGTGTAGTGCGGTGTTTCCAGAGGTGTCCTGTGCATTGACATCTGCGCCTTTCTTGATGAGAACACACAGACATTCATATGCACCCATGCTGGAACAGTTTACACACATACCCTCAGAAATACATTTTAAATATGAGATCTGCGCAGCATCCTGGGAAAACAGGGCTTAATGCATGTGCATAGTCATCCCAGATTAGCCTGTGCAGTCCTTACTTGGCTGCCTAATCAGGCAGGGCCCTCAATCTGTCAAATCCACGGCCGAAATTCGGCCGCATTCCTCCCCCTGAAAGTATACTTTTTTCCCCTTTTTTGGGGAAAAATTCCCCCTAAAAAAAACAAAAAAAAAAATAAAAAATTAATGTTTATAGATAGATGTGTCTCATGATTATTATATCACAGTTCTATTTTAATTTAATCTTGTCAAACATACTAAATTATGAAAAAAGCAATGAATATAGTGCAAACATGTACAAATGTTATAATCAGAGAGTAAGTAAAAAATCCCCCCAAAACGGAAACGCCGCGAAAATTCCCCCTGCTATGGGTAGCGACCCGCTTCCCCTAAAATGGATTGAGGGCCCTGTCAGGTACAACATTTTTCAGCATGGACCGGATTTTTGTTAAGAAAAGACGCAGACTAATCTGGGAAGACACTTTATGCACATTTGAATATTATGACTGCTTTATAATATTAATGGAAATAATATCTGATAATCACATCAGGCTTCAAAAGGATTACTTGCATAAAGAATCACTAAAAATACTGATATAATGCTTGAGCTTTACACTATTTGGGCCGTGCTCTGTGAAAAAGGGGTTTATTTCATCTGCGTAAATGTCGTCCCAGATTAGCCGGTGCAGTCTGCACAGGCTAATCAGGGATGACACTTTCCACCTTAACTGAATTTTTGCTGTAAAGAGACTTTTTTAAAATGAAAAATACCATAAAAGTGTCGTCCCTGATTAGCCTGTGCAGACTGCACAGGCTTATCTGGGACGTCACTTTACGCAGATGAATTAAACCCCTTTTTCACAGAGCATGGTCTATTTATAATTTACTACACAACAAAAACTGTGTATAACCACCAAACAACTTCAAATATGTCCAGTCTTTGACTCAAAATATGTACATGAACAAACAAAACATAAGAAATAAAAATGTGAACTTACTTTGCTGCCTGATGAAGCAAGGTGTTGTGACCACGGTCTGTTTTGTGATTAATGTCAAATTCTGAATTCGAAATCAGCTCTGACAACGTCCTGTATTAACGATAAATGCAGTAAGATAAGATACAATTCAATTAAAAGAATATACAGTACATGATGTCCAGATAAGACATGTCATATCTGTATCTTACTATCTTACAACATGTATAGTAGCATAACTTCAATTTATCATTTAAGCTTTGAGGTCATACACATATGTATTTCTATTTAAATGAAATTAATATTAAGAAATTTGTGAAGTATTGCACTTCAATTTAGAATCAGCTCTTTTTATCAACAAACAATTTATTTTATGACTGTTAATATAGATACTCTGTATGCATAATTAAATTAATGCTGAAAAAACAGATACATGACATTCATCAATACCAATTAAAACGAAAAAAAATTGACAAAAATAATACTTGTTCATATAGTCCATACTTAAGTGTTTGATTAAGAGTTAGAGGCATTTCTTTGCTTACCAAATTTAATTATAAAATATCACAAGCTTTTATCTTTTTTTAATAATATAGAAGGCAGCACATCCACAACTACAATAAATTTTCTTTTTAATTGCTATCAACTCACTTGTGTCTATCAGCAATCACCAGGGACATCAGCATGGAATAGGCAGCATCCTCATCTATAGGAGGAAAATCATTACTGTATTTTTTATTAGTTTTTACTTGTTTAGTATTCAATATAATAAAATATTTATGAATACAAGGGTCATCGACATATATGTAAGCCCATAAAAAAGGGATAAAATCTGCGTTTTTTTGTATTAAGATAAGGCAATAACTCTGAGGTGCCTAGTTTTCAAACATGGTCTCTAATTTATATCAAACAACTTTTGCAGAATTTAGTGTGAATACTATGTGAAAACTTTATGAATACATGAGATGAAACCACAAATTTATAATTTGTATAACCAAAGAACAGGCTCTGAATAGCATGGTGCCAATCGACTAATTATTACATTTTGTAAAGTTGGCCCCTAGTTAATGTAAACAAACATTTCCTGAAAGTTTAGCAAGATTCAATGAAAACTGTATGACTAAGGGAGCAGAAACAGTGTCCGCCCAACAACCCATCTATCTGCCACCCTTCTGCTAATGGTGGTCCCATACAACTTGTAAAAAGACTGGCCAATAAAAATAAACTGGTGAGTAGTATCTATGTGTGTTTTTTTCACATTTTTCTATATAAATTACTGCATAAGTATCACTTCAAAAAAGAGATTGTTGTTGTGTAAAGCTGGGCTTCTTCTGTTTGAAAATGTAAATATCATTGTCAAATGTCATACAGAGTCCATATATAAGGCCTAAGCACAGAAGTTTTCTCTCATGGAAACAGTACTTGTGCTTTCATCTGCTAATGATAGTTTTGTGCGTAACACTATAGATTTTTATCGTTGCCTACTATAAAACATTCCATATTAAGCATGCAGAATAATAAAATTCTATGTTAGATTTGCAGTTCTATGGTACCCTAGTTTTATTGTGGCTCTAACACCAACATAGATCTTGGATTTTCAAAAGATCGCGGGCATAGCGTAACAGTGCATTTTTGAAAATTCAAAGTAGAATTGTTCAAAGATATATCACATAGCAGTGTAAAAATACATTTATTCAAATATGCTATATTCCTATTGAGTCATGGTTTATTTTCATTAAAATGTTACATCCGAAATATTTTCTAAATATATGACTATGAATCATTATAAACATAATTATTAACCTTCGATCTTTATATTTGTTGCTTTTTTTTAAATGTTTATAAACATCAAACTAATCGATTGTTATGATACTAGTGTCGAACCCCCATTTTGAAAATACAGACCACAGTTCTTCTTCAGTCGTGGATTCTAATTGGCTGTTCCAATTTCAAGATGTGCATGCTATAAATAGCTTCAAAACTGACATTACAGGGGAGATTAATTTCTGTTGAAACAAATGTCAACAGACGAGACGATGTAGCATAGAAAATACTCATATGTTATTGATTTTGTGCTACTTAGAAACACTATATGAACAAAACATAAAGGAAGAAATATTGTATGTATTTGATACGAACGTGTCGAGTTATGATGAATTACAATACTTACCTATTTTTGTTGCATTTTTATCATCAAAACCATGGTGTCAAAACTTTATTTTCTGTTACAAACTGCATCATGTGGGAATGTTGTACTTGCAAACGATCTCTAAAACCATAACTCAAAAAGGATCCACGGCTCAATAGCTAATTATGAACATACCATATAGAAAGTGCTTAGCAGGGCTCGAATTTAACTTTTTTTTCTACTTGCAAAATATTGTGAGCAGCTTTAATACCAACTCACAAAATAAAAAACTTTCTTGAAATTTTGCTGGATTTTCGATTATTGAAAAAAAATAGCTCCTTTGTTGAGTGGGCACTTCTACAAAATACTTATTGTACTTGACGGGTATACAGCGTTTTTTTTTCAATGCAAGCCATATAATTATTAGTAGCTCAATTACACCAATGAAATGAATTGTTTATGTATTAACTGTAAGTACTTTTCGATATATTACATAGCAATGACGTCTGGTCAATCATGAACTGCACACAATCCTAGTAGAACATTTGATTTACGTGATCATCTTCATCGATTACAAGTTTTAGTTTTATATTAAGTTCTTTTTCCCACTTTTTCGCTGTTTTCGTACAAGGATTAAATTTCCGTTTTTGTTTTAACTCAACGGTAAACTTTGCTACATCTTTCATTTGTTATTTTCGTCTGTGGGCATAAAGAAACTAGTTTTTTTTTTGCTTCAAAACCGCGTCTGTTCAAGTCCAATGAACACGTGTGAATTGTCGACTGTTTCACGTTCTTTGTACCAATACAATCCGCGTATCTGTATTACAAGTATACCTGTCTACATACAAGGTGCGCGCTACCGCATACGGGTATTCGGCTTTCTATATATTGACCTACGGTTTAGCATTGTTGACGTCGAGCGCATTTAGATATATATATTTTTACTATTTCTTTACTCGCACAAAAATACTAGTGGCTTAAAACTTAACTCGCAATCGGTATTTTTCACTGGCATTTTGGGAGTGTTAATTTTGAACCCTGCTTAGGCTCTTTTCGAACATTTAAAATATGTTTATTAGTTCAGTGCTTATTTGTACAGGAAGACTGTCCCCATTTCAGTCATTCAATCTTGTATTCGATAGAAAACCCGAATCAGAAATTGTCAACTGTTCTTTCTGATATCAATAATGTGGACTTGATAGAAAAAGAAGACAATCAGGCATTTAGGATTATCCTGTAAGTACCTGTTATCGAACAGCACCTATTATCGGACGTTTTGTTTCGGTTATGTATGCACATGAGCAAAAGTGCGCATGAAGTCACATTGATAAACTAATGGTACCACATGAAGTCCATGACCTACTTGCCTACTTAGCTTGAAACAAATGTGCTGAAAACAGGTTAAAGGAATGCATTTATTGAAATTTACACCGTTTTATGTGTTTTTTGCTATTACTTTTTGAATGCATTTATCAAAATGTGCATTTACACACCAAAAAGCATATTTCCGTTTGCAATTTTGATTGCAGCAGACGCAGATTTTTTCGCCGAGTCTGGGTCACGTGATAGTCATGTGACTTTGTATATACTGGAGTAGTATTTATGAAGTGTCGGGTAATAGGTCACGTTTACATCGGCCGCCATTTTGTTTTGTTTTGTCTGCTAGAGGTGACAATAACCAGGAAATCATTGTTATGAATCCTTGAAGGTAGTTTGCCCGAAAACTTTACAGATAAATCATTCAATGATTGAACTGTTGGTCATTTGTTAAAACAAAATGTTTTTTGTCATTTTAAGTGTTTCAATTTTTAGGTAATTTAACGTCATTTCTTCAGTGTTCGATAACTGGTTCGTCCACCATAATACAAAAATTAAGTTTACCATCCGGCAACTGAACTGATCGAGCTGATCGAAGACTTCTTGCTAGTCGTTGAATAAATGCCATCATGGACATGTGTCAAAGAATATCAAAGATGTGTCTTGGCATTATGTGAAATCGAAATCTAACATGAATAATAGCTTGAAATAGCTCATAATAAATCTAATTTTTTGGTGGAAGTTGTAACGCAATGGGAGGTAACTCAGCTAAAGTACTGTAAACATATACAACAATGGTTACATTCCACTAATGGATGTAAACGTTCTTTAAAAGAGCGTCCGTATCAGCGAGCTTTCCATTCCTGTTTAGAAGACTGATAACTGCATTAACAACGCTAAAGATAAATTCATGTAAATAACTATGCATTTTAGAATATGAATCATTCAAATGGCGTTTTAGAATAACACTTACAGAGCAGGCCATGCGTAAATGTATGATTTGTCGGTATTTCGGATGCTTTATTTCGGATTGATTTCTGAGTTTAAATGATCTAAGTTTTTTAACATTTTTATTGAGGACTTATTTTTTAAATAAAGTTTCCATTTATGACGATCTACCACAATCAATATCATTCTTAGTGCGTGGGGGGGGGGGGGGGGGTAAATCAAATTTTGGTCCAGTTGGGAGACCCATTCCCAATGGAAAAAAGTATAATTTATGTTTCCCAAATGGTTATTAAAATCTCCCAATTGAAGGTTTCCAAAAAAACAAATATATTTTTTTTATTCAGAATAAACATTTAATTCATCTCAAGTCAAGCTCTATAAGTTGAACTTAAGTAAATATATTATTAAAATCACTTGTCTCAATTGTAGAGTAATTAGTAGCAAAAAATCATAAACACTTATTTCACAATATGAGTGAAAACAACGCGATTTTTCCCAATCCAAAAGGACTCGGCCACTTTCCCAAAATGGTGGGAAAAAACCCTGCATACTCAACAAGAACAATATTTGCAGGGAGAATGGCCATAGAACTTATTTCAATATCAATCCTTGTACATATAACATTAAATTAAGAGAAGTGAACCCACAGACCCTTGATAACCGTAATTACTCTATGTTTTCGGACACTTAAAAATAATTAAAAAAATTCTTGTGTGAAAACTTAGATACGAAAAATATTCACAAAATACAGGTGTCCGAAAACTGAGAGTCGAAAATTGAAGTGTTCGAAAATAGCGTCAATTGTGTCAACGACTACCGGTAATAGCATGCACTTGTGAAATACCATGCCGTGTAGTATAAATTACAGTTATATATGTTTGCACTGCATTTTAAATAATTTTACATGCTCAATTTATTTGACAGAAAGTTATTACAATGTTGTTCTTTGACCAACAAGTTCAAATATGAGCATGTGATGTACCAAAACTCGCTAGTATGAACCTGTAATTAACGCAATAAAAAAAGCAAACTATGAAATTTTTGTTTGTTCATTTCTGATAGTTGTTGTCTAACACCTTCCATTGTTCGTAAAACTTGCAATAGGGTGCATCACACTTTGAAGAGTTTAGTATTTGTTACAGTTATTTTACTGAGAAGGGGTAGTACCATTGCGCACAGAGCGTATATTGATATTGTCATCTACATTGCGGTAGATAATTGAACTGTTAATTGGCACTACCCCTGATAATTGTCATAACGCTTATGCTATCGGGCGAAACCATTGTTTATTTACCAATAACGCAAATGTAATGGTCCGTTGCTCTCAGGCATGCACCTGCCATGTTTTACGTTGTTAATCTGGTTGTAAAACTCCATGATCAAAGTGTCATTAGATATCCAAAACAGGACCGAAATTTGGTAAATTAGCACTGTAAAATATACTGTCCGAAAACTTAGAGACATTAATTATTGACGAAAACTCATGTGTCCGAAAATTAAGAGTCACGAAAAATAATTACTTTTGCTAAAAAAAGGGGTGTCCGAAAAACTTAGAGTGTCCGAAAACATAGAGTAATTACGGTATTATCATTATAATACAGGTGGTAAGCCCTACCTACATGTATTTTGCTGGTTAACATCTTTAACATCAAACAAATATGCCTTATTTTATCAATACATATACGTTCATGTCAACAAAATACAATGTAAACTCTGTTTCACAACATGGTTCCAGCTCAAACATGTATCAAGTCAGAAAAAAGCAATAAGTACCGGTAATTTCATTGATGTTTTGTGTCATAAAATGTCTTTTTTAAGTCAGTTTTATTGCTTTTATTCCTTTACAACTTGAGTTGTGAAATATTGATTGATCATGTTTGAAGAGTTTTCATTGGTTAACCAAAGGCAAGTCACCATGTCCAACATCAGTGTATTGGAAAATTACTTGCACAGTCAAAGAATAAATTCCCATGGTACAAGTTTTCTGCATTTAATTTCGGCCCCACCAGTAGTTATTGTAGACAAATTTAATTGCAGAGTGTGTGTATGTTAAAGCAATAAGTGTGCAACCTTTTTCTTAAATTCACCATGTCTTTCTTTATATTCACAGTAATACATTTTCCTATGATATTGTATGTTCAAATCCCCTTTTAGAACAAATCACATACATTAAGTAAAAAAACCAACACATTTTCACAAGCTGTTCTAACTGTAATGTCTCTTATTATTTATCAATGTGTTTTGTTGAAATTTTAAATGTGAAGAAATGAAAAAATATCTGTAAATAAAATCATAAATTCATACATTTATTATGTATCATGCGAATTGTATTCACATGATCCACAATTCCATGATTGAATATTCATTAAATAAGCTATACCAATTTGAAATTAAAACATCACGAAATGACACAATCTAAAAATATTAAATTCAGTTAAAAATCATTTAACGGTAAATCATAATTAAAATTGCACTAAATAAGTATTTATTCCTGTGGGCTATGTATGTTTTTTTCAACTGGTTTCTGTGATGACAGGTTTACACATTAATCTCATCAAGAACCCATTTTATTTGAGGATACTGAGTACATTGTAGAATGTTCAAGGTCTTAGAAAATTATGCACTGGATAATAATTAGGTATAAAAATTACAAAGGGCTTGTAAAGTGGACATAAATGTAACAGTTTGTAACCTAGGTAGCATTCATGATAGTGTTTTGTAGCGTATTGTCTAACTTATTAACGTATGTATTTTTAATCTAGCATTAAAGCGGGTATATACAATTTTTAATATGTGTTTATTTGTAATATATTGATAAAATATGTTACAATTACACAAAATAGACAAGAAAATTATACATTAAAGCCGAATTTCATAAAATGCAGCAAAGACAAATTAGCGGCCCGAGCCGATTGTGACTAACATATTTTCCTACAATAACCGAAGCATTCGTCTTTGTATAAGGATTGGAGTTAGTGTTCGTGTGTCGTATGAATAGAATTCATTGCAGAAATTCAAATAAACCGTTAAACTAAGTTTAGATTCACATTGTACATGTATGATATACATGCTGGCGAATTCGGCTGTACAGCCGTTTTCAATTTGGGAATTAAATATCTGGCTTATTTCGCATTTTTCGACACATGTTCTTCTTAACTTTTATTTTAATTTATATTGAAATATATATATAATTAGTTTTTTACACATTTTATATAAATTCATAAATATTTGACAAAATCGTATATACCCGCTTTAAAAATATTTTTAGGGGCATACTTTTCCTTTTTTTTGCAAAAACACTGGCGGAACAAAATCTAATTATATTTATGAATGTTACTAGTGTACTATATTTTTGAATTATAATTTTCCTATTTAAACTGTCCTGGTGTAACCTTCCAAAAGGTTGGCTAAGTCACTTTAACACTATCAATACGTCATAAAACAACATTTTTCTTCATTTTGATTTTTGTTGTTGGTCAAAATGATGAAAAATGTTGTTTTTTTACATATTGATAGTGTAAAAGTTACTTGTCCACGCGCAGAATACCTGTGGCTTTAAGAGGTTGATTGAGTATTGAGTCCAACTAAGTTGACTGTGCTTCCTTACTGTATTGATCAGTCTTTTCTAGTACTTTCCAAGCCTTCATTTGTTATTACAGGAATTCCCCAATGCTCTGTTCTTTGTTTTCTTTGGTTGTAAAATTCTATTTCGCTATTCTATGTGGACGTTTGCTTTTCGATTTCTAGTTTCAAAATGAGTGGCAGAGAATGCTACAACAAAAGCCTAGGATTCAAATCGAAGACTTCTGTACAGGTTTATAGATCTTCATTTTATGTCATTGTTGGTGGCTGGCCATGGCTGGTATAAGACAGTTATTGAACAGGAATGATGACGTAAATGACTATTGATTTCGGTCCAAGTATCAAACGAGCTATAAGCTGCTTTTCTGGAAAATAGCAGGACAGATATAATGAATCTTTTGTTTTTATCCTCTTATAGCATTACTACCCAGCAAGTTCAGCCTTTATTTTGTCAGTACCGGTAACCATGTACATTGAGTCTGAAGTTCTTATGTTTTAAAGAGCACACAAATTATGTTGCATGATTTGTGTTCCACGTAATTATTTAATGGTGATTGAATATGAAAATGATTTCCTTATGCTAATAGCTTTATGCCCTCATTTTAAAGAAAACTAGAATTATTTTTTTGTATTTTTGGGGAAAAAAAAACATAGCTGAGGAATAAAAAGATCCAGGTCTTAGTTCAGATTTACATTGAGATAACTTTTTTAGGGTATGTCAACTAAAGAGACAGCTGAACTGACCAAGTAGTAACATTGTGTATGGAGAGAATGAGAGCATGTCCATGTTGGTTTAGCATTTTGTAAAATGACCATTATAAGGTGCTCTTTAGTAGCCATTTGGCCTAATATATTAGCTGGAAAATGTATAATTTAAACTGTTATTTATCTTAAAATTCACATTAGAGTGAAGAATTCTTTTGAAAAATATTTGAAAAAAAAATACACAAATATGGACTCCCTGGTAAAAATATGAGTTGCCATAAGATTTTTTTTTATAAAACGATTGACATTAAGAAACTATAAAGTAGCCTAAATTTTTAGCTGCTGTTCTAAAAAAAAAGAAGAACTTTTGACCATAAAATTCCCAATCAGAAAGACCAAACCACCAAATGTGAACATTATTAAATACAACATGTACATATTCAACATTCATCACTTTAAGCAATTTCTTGGTTTGAGAAAAATTAAATTACTGTTGGTGTTTATTCACAAATTAAACTTTTTTCTTTCCTATATCCCCCAACCCACAAAAAAAAACAAAAAAACAATTACAACAATGACACAATGGACATAAAAATACAACAACAACTTTTTTATTGTAGGAAATACAATTATTAGCTTGAAGAGCTTCTCTGGTCAATTTTCATTCACCATCGCATCAACAATTTACTGAACCTTTCCCCATATTTTTGTTCTTAATTTTTTTACTTACATGTATATGATATTTATATATGTTTTTTCAGGTTGCAGTTGGTGATAGCATTTCTTAACTACTGGTAGAGCTGTGTTATCCACAGAACAAGAAGACAGAATCATGGGTAAATTAACATGATAATTCAAACAACAGTTATTTCTGCCCATTTTTAACATCATCAATATTTCCATCTTATTACACCAGACTTGACATTACACACATATACCCAAAGAAACAGCAGACCACAAAGATAAAACTATGTTTTGTTGCAGACACTGCAATTCTATTTTCCTGTCAGTAATGACATATTTCATTTTCATTATTTTCCTGTCAGTTATGACATATTTCATTTTCATTATTTTCCTGTCAGTAATGACATATTTCATGTTCATTATTTTCCTCTCAGTAAAGACATATTTCATTTTCATTATTTTCCTGTCAGTAATGACATATTTCATTTTCATTATTTTCCTGTCAGTAATGACATATTTCATTTTCATTATTTTCCTGTCAGTAATGACATATTTCATTTTCATTTTTTCCTGTTAGTAATGACATATTTCATGTTCATTATTTCCCTGAGTAAGGAAAGCCTGCTGCAGTGTTGCATGGTGTTAATACAAGGCGCTGAATCTTTTTAGAAATTTATTGATATATTGTGTTTACAAAAATAATGTTTGCACTTTTTCACAATCCACAAAATATGAATAAATCTCTAGGGCAATATAAAAAGTGGAAAAAATATGCAAGCCTTTTATTTTTTTTTCATTTTTCATTATATTTCAATTGAAAGCTTTGACGATTGTCTCTGGAAATATTTTTGATGGCGTTTCCTTTACATTTGAGCCTACTCTATAAAAAGGGGTTTTAATGCAAGTGCGTAAGGTGTCGTCCCAGATTAGCCTGTGCAGTCTGCATGTGCGTAAAGTGTCGTCCAGGATTAGCCTGTGCAGTCTGCATGTGCGTAAAGTGTCGTGCAGGATTAGCCTGTGCAGTCTGCAAGTGCGTAAAGTGTCATCCAGGATTAGCCTGTGCAGTCTGCAAGTGCGTAAAGTGTCATCCAGGATTAGCCTGTGCAGTCTGCAGAGGCTAATCAGGGACAACACTTTACGCTTTTATGATATTTTGTGTCTTTTGTTAGCAAAAATCTAGTTTAGGCGGAAAGTGTTGTCCCTGATTAGCATGTGCAGACTGCACAGGCTAATCTGGGACGACACTTAACGCACATGCATTAAACCCCTTTCTCACAGAGCACAGCCCATTTACGTTTTAACAATACACATACATGGAAAGCTCCGAGAACTCTAACATGCATTATGGCAAGCGGATAACCTGAGAAATGTAAACAAACAGATGTTTTAATGTCCGAGATTAATTATCATTTAATCACTCTTAAGATTTAAAATGCTTTGGTATCTTTTTTCAATAGTCATTTTTAATGTATATCTTTCAAAAAGTATGCAATTATTTTCATTTTGCAGATTCAGCATTTTGAAGTCATAGTGGGAGTCTTCTTCATAATAAAATTGTCTTGTTTCTTTTTTATTAATTCAGCACATACGTTTGTTGATTCTAAACATTTAGTTCACACTAGACTAGTATTATTCTATTTTGCACTTACTGCACTTACTTCATTGCTGTTACACATGCTGTTGAACCTTGCTGTCAATGATCTAAGGGGAGTGATAACTAAGGATAAATCTGGGATGTGCCAAGATAAGTTTAATGAAAGCCTCTCCTGGTTATGTAATATAATTATATTTTCCATTTATCTGACATCACAAACATCACCATGTGCTTACTGTATAAAAAGGTGAAACCACAAAACACATGACATCCACAAGGGATAATTGGACAATATTGCAAATTAATTAATTTTAGTATGATCGATATTTGTGGGAGCGTCTCTTATTATAGATATATTCAAATAACAGCTAGCTGTTTTTTGTTGATACATGCCAGAAAATATACAAACTTAGGACAATTAACTCTTTCAGTGCTGGAACCGAATTTTAAAGGCCTTTGCAAACAGTTTGGATCCATATGAGACACCACAGAACTCATCAGACAGGATCCAAACTGTTGCTATTCTAATGGTATTCTTTGAAAAAAATCGAAGAAAATGCTAATTTTAGAAATTCAGCAGACGACATTTTAGCAGACGACAAATTTCCAGCATGCAAAGGGTTAAACTTATTTGGGACAATATAAATACAATTCAATATGAGAGCCATTCATAGCTCTAAAAACATAGGTTGGACACATATAAGATTGTTTAATTCTTTAAAGCTTGTCAGCTTACCAGCTGTACATTAGTCAATAAATTAATACATAGTTATATGTGACTTGAATATGGAAACACACGGGTTACTCCTGGCAGCAGTGTAATATTTGCAATGGCTTATCTGTCCACTTTTCATACCCAGAAAAAGATCTGGTTTTAGCGCCTTAATGTAAAAAAAAACCTACTCAGCTATTGTTAAAGGATTAATTTCCATTCATTTTAAAGCCACAAACATGACCATATGCACTTTGGAAAATATTAAATGCATATGTCCTTATGTTTAAAAAATATTAACCTCTGTGCTGTAATGTAGAAATGGGATGTTTTTGATAATTTACTTCCACTATATTGACCTGGCATTAATGAACTAAATTAGCTAAAATTATGGGCTTGGATTGTTTACTATTTGCATTCAGTTTTGTTCCTGCAAGTTTATACCAAATTTAAGAAGGCCATACAATTATACTTTGTCAGGGCCCCTTCAATTGATTTACTTTTAGTACTGAAAGAAATGATTAATCATAACTGTATTTAAATATGTTCATGCAAACAGGTCACTGCAAGGTTAACCCATTTATGACTAGCGTCTAGAAAAAAGGCCTTGGCAAACAGCGCAGTCTCTGATAAGACGCCGCATGATGCGGTGTCTCATCAGGGTCTGCGCTGTTTGCTTAAAGAAATTTCTGTAAGAAATATTCTAAATATAGAAATAAATATACTAGACATCCCTAATTTTGGAAATTAATTGATCTAATTCAAAAGGATGGGAGAGACAACTAGACATAAATGGATTAATGCTGGCGAGATATAGCACATCCTAGTCTATGAATGACAATTGTTAACAGGGGCGTAGCTGGACTGATTTTCTGTGTACCCAAACGACATGCTAGGGGGTCCGGGGGCATGCTCCCCCGTATTTTTTTTTATCTCTACATAGCCGTACGTGCATTCTTGAGAGGTTTCAGACAATATCATAGTGCAAAAAATGGTCAAAATTTGATACCATTTGTGTTCAATTTTAAAACATGTGATTTTCCTTTAAGATTTGTATTCCAGAATTTTGTCGGGGTATATCATTTAATGTATGTCTAAATAAAACCATGATATGGTATGGTATAACATAGGACATAACACTTTTGGATGAAAGTAACTAAAGCTTAATTTGTATTGTTAAAACACAAATAAAGAGGCATAATTATGCAAAATATCCTTCTTTTAGATAGCAACTATGTCTATCATATTTACTCTATAACTCTAGTCACTTACATCTTGTCTTGTATTCTCTACCTATAGTAAAATACTTGTAAAAAACAATATACGTAAACTGTATACATTCTAATTAATGCAAGGTCTTCTGTATTACATGCATTACATTACACACAAAATAAAAGCGACAACGGCGCTCCTTTTGTCTAACAAATACGTCAACGACCTCTTCCAGATCGATCTCTTGCTCTCTGTTTATATTCAACAGAGCAAAACCAAACGTGCGCTCCGTTCCCATGGTGCTATGGAGGTATGTCTTCACCCGTCTCATTGTACAAAAAGACCCTTCCGCTGTTGCTGTCAATAGTGGCATGCATAACAGAACGTGAAGACATTGCAATTTTTTTCTTCTACCCATCTGTTCTGTGCCCACGGCGTCAGTTTCCAAGTTCTCATAGAACCGCAAAAGCCGTTTGGCAGAGTAGTCAAAGGCAAAAACTATTGTTAGGACAGTTGCCATCATGTTCTTAACATACATCGAGTCAGAGGCGTGTATAATGGCGAGATTTAACCAGCACGCCTTGCAGTGAGTGTATACAGATCTGGCGACGATGGCTTGGATAAGAGCCTGGACCCCCTTCTGCTTCCCGGACATGTTCGACACATCATCATAACCTTGGCCGCGCATTTTCTGAATGTTTACTCCAAGAGCTTGAAGGTTCTCGAGGAAGGCATTAGCCAGAGCTTTGCCGTTGGTAGACTTGCACTCTGCAAACCCAACGAACTCCTACTGGAGACATGCTTTCTCTGCATCGTAAAATCGAAGGCAGAGAGCCATTTGCTCCATAGTGGCAGCATCAGTGGCTTCGTCCGCCATAAATTGAAGCAGAACGACTGTATTGGATGTTGGCTGGTCTAAGTTTTCGTAGAAAACATCTCTGTACTGGGGCGCCGTCAAATTAGCAGCCATTCTTAAAATTGCCTGCTTTGTAAACAATTCATTCAGATACATAGTAGAAATCAACAATAAAGCGCAGTCGATAATAGTGTTTTGGATAGTCACCACCAAAAGAAACATGACCTCGAAAATGGTAGCTAAATCATGCGTATTCTATGAAGTCGAATGCAAACTTTCAGACTGTTTAAATGTTTTCGATATGAAAACACATCTCTCGCATAGAAAAAATGCCTAACCTGGGTTAGGCATCACATTTTATTTCATTTTTCGATCACTTTAATTTTGTAATTTTTCCAAACAGCGTACGCACGTGTGAATTTGCGTATGCCCAGCTACGCCCCTGGTTAAGTGTATATTAACTATATTTACATCTGTCATTGGACAAGAAAACATGGGCTAAAATTTTCTCTTTACAACCACCCTACTTTTCATGCCAGTGAGATCAAAGATAGCAAATGTCTTTTTCTGTGCAGTTCTTAGCTGCATCACACGCACTACGGGATGTTAAGCGGAGTTTTTGCGATTATTTTACATTAGTGCATATTGCTGGTCATAAACCTAAAGCGTTTTTTTTCCCCAAAGCGGAAAGGAACCTGTACCTTGACAATTGGGATAAAAAAGAGTCGCGAAATCAATGAATTGGGAAAAATTCGAGTCGCAAAATTGATGAATTGGACACCTTTAAAATGCATGTTATCTATCATTAAGGGCTATATTCTGCATTACAAAGCATTTTAAGCTCTATGTTTTAACAGAAAAACTACTAGTGATGATATTTTGACTATGGTATTATGTCATGTGAAAATTGTGTTATTGCCACTTAGTAGGAATGTGCCTGTCAATGGAAAAAAATATCTTCCAGTGCTAGGCATAAGCACTGAGGTTGCATAAAAAATATTAATAATTTTGTTTTAGCTCTTAAAAGTCTTAAACGCCCTGCAATGTTTCATGTGAGTTAAATTTAAAACTTAAAAACAAAACAAAAACAACAACAATGGAACTTGTACTGGTTTGAAATCTTTTAACAATAGACAGTGAGAATAGTCACACATAACCAAAATGAGTTTTTAGAGTGGAATGCTTTAACAACTATTTTCAAAGGTAAGTCTTATATTTTGTTTAGATTTATTTTAAATCATCAAATAAGATATTAAGATCATCTGCCATAAAATGCTAATGTATATGTTGTAAATAACTATAGTATTTTACACCCATGTCTCATTATTTTATATTTTATGTTAAACTTTTATTTCTTTATATCTGTATCCGAATAGTTTCTGTCCGGATTTGACACTTAAATAACTATACATAGATCTTAAGTAATATGCGCATTTAACTCAATACGGTTATGTTTTTTTTTTAATGTCAACAAAAATTAGTGTTGAGAAAGTTTATTGATGTAAGGAAGACTGGTCTTTACGATGGAATTCTTTCACTGGAAAAATTGATCACTCGCCGCTGTTATGTACACAGTGGTTAGAGTTGCGCCCCTTTGAAAAGTTTTGTTTACTTTCTACGCAACAATGTCCGGCAAAAATAAATGGCCGAAAATGAAAGGCTTGACGATTTCAAAAGATATTTCCAGCGAAAATAAAAGGCACTGGCGGTTGGGAACGGCACCTAGAATCGTTTGGAACAGTAGATATCGAGATTGGGAAAGGTCCCGTGCTAAAATTGGGAAGCCTCAGGTAGGCTTTGGGAAAGTTACCGTTCCCCGGTACTAGTTAAAGAAGGAAAAAAAAACGCTGACCTATTATATCTAAGGTACAAAACAGAAAACCAAAAGAAGAATGGAAGTGAAATTAAAACATATGAGTCAACCGGCGCCATGCGAAGTATCCGTACATATTTTAAATATTTACTCGAACAAATTCAGTGTTTTGTCAGGCATTGCTATTTGATTTGATTATTAACAGTATCGAGAGTATCGAGCTCATGCTAAATACATAAGTCAATATGGTGGAATAATTCTTGTTAAATTAATCAAAAATAATATTTATCATGGTATTGTTGAAAACATATTAAGAATCTATTATTGACATACCATAACTATATGGCTGAATATCTTCATTTAACATATTTCTGGTCTAAAGAAAATTCCAGTTCACCTAGTTCACGCGATCGCGTCTATATTATATAACGATTATTTTACTGGTTACGAAATGACCCTGATACCTTGCGGGTTGGAATGCAATGCATTAAATCGAGGCCACGCTACCACTGCTTGAATGACGGCTTGTTTAAAACTTTATACTTTTACATGTTAAATGTTCAATTTCGAAAACAATTTAAAATGGTTTGACTCTTGATTCCGATCCCTTGGAAGAGCAATTACTTGTTGTCTTTGGTACAATTCTTCGAACGTGTGGCAACTAGCAATCAACACGTGTCGCTAGGCTGTCAACATAGTCATTATTCCATTAACATGATTAATGATAGTTGCAATTCCTATTTTTTCAAACTGTGGTCTTATTAAAAAATTAAGTATTTTATGCATATTTAAACAAATCTCCAGTGGAGTTGTAATTGTGCTGCTGTATTCATTAATTTCTTCCCTATTGAATACATATTGACCAATTTAAGCAGTCTGTTTGAACACTGAGTGTTTAATTTACTAGCTATTTATTCAGGGACTAGATAAAGATTGATTTAATTCCAGGCAGAAATCCAGCCTCCCCCTAATGTTTACTAAATTCTTATCAATGGTCACTCTTCACATTTAATTTTCCATATATAGAGAGAGAATTTGCAGGTCAATGCATTCAACTTCGTCTGTACCCATATTGATTTTCCCATGTCTGTATGTTAATGCAGTTGTATCCAGATTATTTGATATATTTGGCTTTATTTAAAAATCTCGTGCATGCTTTATTTAACAAATCCCCTGTGGAGTTGCAATTGCGCTGCTGCACTCATTCATTACTTTCATATTGAATACATATTGACCAATTTCAGCAATCCGGTTGAACACTGAGTGCTTAAATTACTGGCTGTTTGTTATTTGTGAGCGTTGTAGAGGCAATTTTGCAAATCAGTATGGGCTTAACTACACTAGGAACCGGAACCGGTGACTGCCTGTATGGATAACTGCATTAAAATTAAGCAGACGACGAATGCTTAGGAGCGTCTGCTCTAACCACCGCATCTGCCTGTTTATAGTTCCCACTGGTACACCACATAGTGTGTATGTATTCAAAAGTATTTAACAGCTTGTAAGACAAAGTTGGCCAGTCTAGTGTTTATCATTGAAATCTGTACATATTGGCTGCATGCAGGGAAAATGGGGCTTAATGCATGTCAAATAAGATTAGCCTGTGCACACTGATTGGCTGTATCAATTATTTGGAAAAAAACAACACATCTCAACCTGTGCTTTAAGACACACTCTTTATAAATTTGAATTGGTTGTGGTCATTTCAAACTTGCGATATAAAAAGCTATAACATAATATTGAAAACTGAGTTGCGTCTAAGATTATACAACAGCGAACAAATTCAGTGCCATCAGCGCTTTTATTTATTCAGGGACTTGAATAGAGATTGATACAATTCCAGGCAGAAGTACCCCCCCCCTCTCTCCCTGGTGTTTACTTAAACTTTTCACAAAGAACTTACCATATTTATTTGTATAGAATTTTTAAGTCAATAAATTCAACTTCATTTGTACCAATATCGATGCTGGAGCTTTAATTGTGACCATGATGTCAGAGTTGTCATAGAGACCATAGAAATATCTATATTTAGCTGACGTTAACATCCAGCAAAGTTTGGAAATAGCAATTCAGCCCCAGGGTGGCAAATTAATGCTATTGTCTCCAGTCAGTATGGGATCAAATCTTCTGCCATTTATATCCACAGATAATTTCCAGAATAATTCTTACATAATTATTTTTGTACAAGTTGAATGTTGAATGTTGTCCCAGAATATTTTATATCAAGATTGTGTTTGCTTTAAACCAAAAGGTGGCTTTAGGTTTTTCTGCCTTTGTCTGTTGGCATAGGTCTATTGATGGATCGTAAAACTTGACTAACACAAAAGTATTTAGGTGGATCATAAACACATAGGTATACTTACTTAATTAACACATACAACTTGACAAACAGAGAGGTCCATAGGTGGATCATGAAACTGGACTAACACATAGGTCTATAGGTGAATCATAAAACTTGACTAACACATAGGTCCATAGGTGGATCATCAAACTTGACTTACACATATGTCTATAGCTTTGTTATTTAACAGATTATTGTAATAGCCCCCCCCCCCCCCCCTCTCTCCCTGGTGTTTACTTAAACTTTTCACAAAGAACTTACCATATTTATTTGTATAGAATTTTTAAGTCAATAAATTCAACTTCATTTGTACCAATATCGATGCTGGAGCTTTAATTGTGACCATGATGTCAGAGTTGTCATAGAGACTATAGAAATATCTATATTTAGCTGACGTTAACATCCAGCAAAGTTTGGAAATAGCAATTCAGCCCCAGGGTGGCAAATTAATGCTATTGTCTCCAGTCAGTATGGGATCAAATCTTCTGCCATTTATATCCACAGATAATTTCCAGAATAATTCTTACATAATTATTTTTGTACAAGTTGAATGTTGAATGTTGTCCCAGAATATTTTATATCAAGATTGTGTTTGCTTTAAACCAAAAGGTGGCTTTAGGTTTTTCTGCCTTTGTCTGTTGGCATAGGTCTATTGATGGATCGTAAAACTTGACTAACACAAAAGTATTTAGGTGGATCATAAACACATAGGTATACTTACTTAATTAACACATACAACTTGACAAACAGAGAGGTCCATAGGTGGATCATGAAACTGGACTAACACATAGGTCTATAGGTGAATCATAAAACTTGACTAACACATAGGTCCATAGGTGAATCATAAAACTTGACTAACACATAGGTCCATAGGTGGATCATCAAACTTGACTTACACATATGTCTATAGCTTTGTTATTTAACAGATTATTGTAATAGCAGCGTTTGTTTTCCTTCTTTAACTAGTACCGGGGAACGGTACCTTTCCCAAAGCCTACTGGAGGCTTCCCAATTTTAGCACCGGGCCTTTCCCAATCTCGATATCTACCTTTCCGAATGATTCTAGGTGCCGTTCCAAATCGCCAGTGCCTTTTATTTTTGCTGGAAATATCTTTTGAAATCGTCGAGCCTTTCATTTTCGGCCATTTATTTTCGCCGGACATTGTTGCGTAGAAAGTAAACAAAACTTTTCAAAGGGGTGCAACTCTAACTGCTGTGTAAAATGTGACTGGATTACATAACCGCGGCGAGTGATCAATTTTTCCCGTGAAAGAATTCCATCATAAATACCAGTTTTCCTTACATCAATAAACTTTCTCAACACTAATTTTTGTTGACATTAAAAAAAAACATAATCGTATTGAGTTAAATGGGCATATTACTTAAGATCTATGTATAGTTTTTTAAGTGTCAAATCCGGACAGAAACTATTCGGATATGGATATAAAGAAGTAAAAGTTTAACATAAAATTAAAAATAATAAGACATGGGTGTAAAATACTATAGTTATTTACAACATATACATTAGCATTTTATTGCAGATGATCTAAATATCTTATTTGATGATTTGTAAAAAAATCTAAACAAAATATAAAACTTACCTTTGAAAATAGTTGTTAAAGCATTCCACTCTAAAAACTCATTTTGGTTATGTGTGACTGTTCTCACTGTCTATTGTTAAAAGATTTCAAACCAGTACAAGTTCCATTGTTGTTGTTTTTGTTTTGATTTTAAGTTTTTAATTTAACTCACATGAAACATTGCAGGGCTTGTAAGTCTTTTAAGGGCTAAAACAAAATTATTAATATTTTGTATGCAACCTCAGTGCTTATGCCTATCACATAAAGATATTTTTTTCCATTGACAGGCACATTCCTACTGAAGTGGCAAAAACACAATTTTCACATGACATGATAATATATATAGTCAAAATATCATCACTAGTAGTTTTTCTGTTAAAACCTAGAGCTTAAAATGCTTTGTGATGCAGAATATAGCCCTTAAGGATAGATAACATGCATTTTAAAGGTTCCCAATTCATCAATTTTGCGACTCAAATTTTTCCCAATTCATTGATTTCGTGACTGTTTTTTTTCCCAATTTGAAGATTTCACCATTCAAGATTTGAAAAATTCCCAATTGTAGGGTTACAGGTACCTTTCCCCTTTGGGGAAAAAAAATGCTGGTAATAGACACAAACTTATTTTTTCTTTTTCAATGGAATAAAAACAAATCTTTTGTGCGTTGAATAAAACATTTTAATAATTCTGATTTACTGCTGTTATAAATGTATCTAACATTCCTTTAAAATATGTAGCGTAATAACTCTAAGTTTTTGGATACTCTAAGTTTTCAGACACTCCCTTTTTTGGCCAAAATAATTGTTTTTCGTGACTCTTAATTTTCGGACTGTATATTTTACAGCGCTATTTTACCAGATTTCGGCACATATTCACTTATCTTGTGACACATGATCATGGGGTTTTACAAACGGATAAAGGTCATAAAACCTGGGTGACGCATGCCTAAGGGCAATGGACCATCACATTGTGTAATTGGGTAAATAACCATGTATACCGGTAGAAAACAATTGCTTCACCCAACAGCATTTTAAATCCTATCTTTTTATTCAGGACGCAGTATGTTTAATGTTTTTACTGTTTTGTTCTTTATCATTTCAGGCTCGAGTGGCGTTGTTTTTATTTTAAATAGAAACACTATTGTGCAATGATTTATTGCTTTTATTTTAAATAATATATTTTTCGGACATTTATTTTTTTTCTCAAAATTGTCGGACACCTGTAATTTTTGAATATTTTCCGTATGAAAATTTTCGGATACTATTTTTTAAAATTATTTTTAAGTGTCTGAAAACTGAGTAATTACGGTACTTAACATTGAAATGTATGGACCAAGTAGCTTGAAAGTACTTTAGTATTACTGATAATGAAGTTTTTTTTGCTGACTGTCACTTGAATGTCCTTAATATTTTATAAGCAAATGTTTGAGATCAGTAATATTACATTATTTTTGTTACTTTTAACCAAAAAAGTGTGGTATTATCAAGAGTACAAGTTGTCATAATTTCTCTGGTTTTTTGACCCTATGTAAGATAAGAACCAGTCTAGACTTCCCCAAATATTTCAATATTACTCTTCAAGTAATTCAAACTGTATGTCAGCTTCTTTGAAGAGCTAGATTTATTTGATTTAAGAACAATTGCAATGCCCTGTAAATCAGACACAAAATTAATCAATAATTAAGGCTTCAGCTCAAATAAGTATATTTCAATATTTCATGATGAGATTCTCTCCATTATTAATTAGAAACCAGTAATTGCGTTAACAGTATCAGAGTGGTACAATATTTTGCACCTGTTCCCGTTAATTAGTTTCAAATAATCATTGAAGGCTGTCATTATCAGCATATTATTCCAAATCATCCTCCCTTGAATATTGCACAAGAGCTCTCGTTTAACCATCAGCTAATTGCCAATGTGATTACATTTTTCCAATATATTGATCGGTATTCTTGAATGCAGAGTGGTTTGCCAGATATAGTTCCCACATTTCCTCCTCCATTGAGTCCTAGACCTCTACAAAGATACAGTCCTCACATCAATATTTCCTTTCCCAGAATGCATTGCGCCTTGCTGGTATTGATTATCTTCTAACGTCAGCTTCTCTCATTGGATATAGCGGTAATGATTAACAAATACAGAATGTCAGCAGGGTTTTACAAGATGGGATCATAGTTTTCAGCCATATTTGGGGACATTATTTGGACTAGTTCCTTACACAGAACAACGCCAATCTCAGGATTATTTTGTGGAAATTTTGACATATTTGTAGAGGTAAGTTTAGCAACTGTTTTGTTTTGTGTTGCATATTACAGACAAGAATTCATTGATTTTTCCTTAAGTAGACATATTGAATAATATAACATCTTGTGGATAGATTAAAAATGTTTTTAGAAATCCTTTTGTGTCAATGTAACTATGCATTTTAAAGAAATTGTATGATAAATATGAATTCTGATTTGCTTATTAGAATTAAATTATATTTTATGTTCCTATTGACCATTATTATTAAATACTGATTTTAAAAAAAACCCCCCCCCACCCACTCAGAAATACCTTTGTTTTAACATGCAACAGTAGTGGACCTGTTTCTGAAAAGATGACACTCAGACATTAACTTGACACTTCTGAACACTTTAAAAAACATACTTGAATTGTTTCCAATATTGACAATTGAATGGTTATTTAGTGGTATATTCTTGAATCAAATTTATTTAATTCTAGCATTGAATAGTGTATATTAATTGCCATGGTATTTTAAAAGATACACAAATAAATGTCGGTGATAAAGGTCAGTGATAAAGGTCAGTGATAAAGGTCATTGTTAAGTTAATGTGTGCAACCTATTCTTGTCAATATATCAGTGAAGCATTTCAGCTATAGTACAAGATTAACTATCCATTTATTTTCATTCAAATTAAAGGACTTGAAGCTTAGGCAAACAATCATGCGTGCAGTTAACACAGCCTAATATGGGAAACACTTTTTTATTTTAAGGATTAAGTCTCTTTAAAAAAAAAATCCAGCTAAGGCAGAAAGTGATGTCACTGATTAGCCTGTGTGAACTTCACACATTTTTAATTGAAGTCTATACCAGAAAAACTTCACCGTTGGCCGCCATGTTGGAAAACAATAGAAAGACGCCTACATGATCAATACAAATTAATTGGCAAGCCAGGGATTGTTGGAAACAAAAACTAGCCATTTACGTCGCATTGGGCAAATTTTCTTTGAAATTTCTTTTTGCTGATGTGTAAAACGCATCGGCCGCTTTAAGTAGCGAAAGATAAAAAATCTTGTCTTTCTGCAATGCATTCTGTTATTATAATACTCCCTATAATGGCATCAAAATATAAACATACAAAATACCAAACATAAACAGGCCCCATTTTATAAAATGTTTTTATGGCAGAATACATTAACCTTTTTGTAGTGTATATAGCAAATTTTATCAATTAATACATGCCATAATTATTTTTGACAAATTCATTTTTTTTTTAAATTGTACATTTAGGGACCTTTTAAATGATAAAGACCCTTCATGAAAGCATTACAAACATAAGTAAAAAGCAATTTGAAAACAATAAATAACTCATTTATAAATTACACAACTACAGTCAGCATCATTTTTCGGCGAAAGCTGTATTAAGCCAGCTTTTCACCTTAGCCTGACCTTTGTGAGCGTCCAATAGAATTCAAATAAAACTTCCCGCGGCCAAGTACAGATGAATACACTTCATTGACTGCATTGGCTGATTTGAGAATACGACCAGCACATTGGAAACATGTCAGCGTCTTTGTAACACTGTTTTACTGCGTGTTAAGCATGAAACAATTTTATATCTAATGAAAAGGCTTAATAGATAGAACAGTTAAACACTCAATCTCGACATCAATACAGTTTGTGCGTCCACCTTTTATTTTCAGAAGATTTTCAGCGCAAGAACGTTTGCACTTAAAGGCAATTTTCTCATATTTAGTACTAACTTCCATATTCCTGTCAACATGTTAACATGTTAAAGTATAGAGAGCAGTGGAAGCGAAGACTCACTTTAATGTATTGCATTTCAACTCGCGAGGTATATCGGGTCAATTTGCGGCCACTGTGTGTGAATGTCAGAGTTTACATACAGGTCATCGCTGCGTCTCAACCCTATGTGTTGATCGGAGTTCGCGGCCAGGAAAATAATCATTACATAATAAAGACGCTATAGCGTGAACTAGGTGAACTGGAATTTTCTTTAGACCAGACAGATGTTAAATGAAGATATCCAGCGATATCATATGGTATGTCAATAATAGATTCTTAATGTGTTTTACAACAATACCATGATAAATATTGTTTTTAATTAATTTAACAAGAATTATGCCATCATATTGACTAATGAATTAAGCATGAGCGCAATGATTCTCGATACTGTTAATAATCGAATCAAATAGCAAAGCCAGACAAACCACTAAAACAGGTTTGTTCGAAGAACGCGCGTATAAATATTTTAAATATATACGGACACTTCGCGTGTGGCCGGTTGACTCATATGTTTTAATTTCACTTCCATTCTTCTTTTGGTTTTCTGTTTTGTAATCTATACGTTTATGACCAGCAATATGTAATAATGTAAAATAAGCCGCGAAAACTCCACGTATCATCCCGTACTGCGTTTGCTGCAGCTAAGAACTGCACAGAAAAAAAGACATTCGCTATCTTTGATCTCATTCATTGAAGTCTTTACCTTTCATTAACTGCAACGACAATCAACGCCGTATATCTTTTTTAAAGATATTTCTTGTTTATTTATACAAGACATTAAGATTAAATTTCAAGATCAAACATGTTTTGTGTACCCAAAAGTATCTGTTATATCTGATAATAGATTTGTCTTTTCAATACACACCACTGTTAGCTATTCTGGTATGCAACGTAATATGCAACATACATATTATTGTAACAGATGCCCCAAGCCTTAAGTTTGTTCATCCTCTTGTTCAACAATCTATACTATTGGTATGATATTGTGTTTGCTTAATTTGGTTACTTTGCAAGTCTGTTATTCATATGTGTATGATTAATGGGATCGTATTGGTTACTAAATTTTTTTTGTTTGAGTGTGTTCCAAACTTTGGTTAATCAATCTATGTTATTGGTATGATCATGTCCAAACTTTGTTTTATCAATCTTTGTTACTGGTATGAGCGTGTCCTATAGGCAGCTTTGGTTAATCAATTTATGTTATTGGTGTGATTGTGTCCAAACTTGTGTTTATCAATCTATGTTATTGGTTTGATTGTGTCCAAACTTGTGTTTATAAATCTATGTTATTGGTGTGAGTGTGTCCAAACTTGTGTTTATCAATCTATGTTATTGGTTTGATTGTGTCCAAACTTGTGTTAATCAATCTATGTTATTGGTTTGATGATATCTTTACTAAGGTTTATCTATTTATGTTTTTGGTGTGATTGTGTGCTTACTTTGTTATTGGCGTCGCTCTGGAGAGCGGCGACTAGTATGTAATGCTTTTTTTTTTTCGCTTATGGGAGAAGTTATTTTACGGATCAATGTATATATTTTTGTTTTTAGAATATCTTGCATTGTGGTGATTTTTTGTGTAAATAAGTGTAAATAAGTACTGCATTTGTGCCTTTTACATTTATTACAACATTTATTGCCAATAATGCAAAGCAAATTGTTTTAATTAATAAATGATCCACAACTGATCACAGGGGAAAGATCACAGAGACTGTGTAAATACGCGAAACTTTCTGGTTTTGTATAAAAACAAAACATAATCAAAATATATTTATTTTGTGGTTTTTCTAATTTGCTTAGTTAGTGGAGAATCAATGTAATACGATATTTGACGACCTATCGCGCAAGCAAGTTTATTGGTAGGCGTAGCTAGTGGTATGAAAACGTACAATGTATTAGTTTATTAATAGACATATAATAAAGATTGCTATACACAACTTCACCAAATAGCAGTACATAAATGATGTCAGCCGGAATAGCTCAGTTAGGAGAGCGTTTGACTGAAATTGTTTACGCAACAATCATCTAAAGGCCCCCAGTTCAATCCTGGGTTCTGGCACGAACGGAACAGTTCGGCGGCTGACAATTTTTTTAAGTCAGGTTAATAAATATAATTAAGCTTTATTTTATGTAGAAATTTTAAAATCCATTTTACTACAATTTGAAATTTTTAATAAAATTAATGGATGCCGCGTGGTGACAACGTTAATTAAAATTTCTTACATCACTTATATCTTATAAAAAAATACATGTGTTTTTATATTAACAAATAAATGCAAACAACACATCTATTATCCATGTATTTTTATGGTTGTCTATCATAGGCCCTAAGTTCTATCCCTACCACATATAGAGCGCAAAGCGCAACACGTATTATTGATTGTAACAATGAGTTGCGATAGAGGAAGCAGCCGCTTATCAAGGAGGGGCTGTGCACCAGCAACCCGTTTCCCTAGAGTCAGGCACTCCTCGGAGTTGTTTTTTTTAAGAACCACATATAGAGCGCGAAGCGCGACACGTATTACTTTCCAGGTGGTATGGGCCTTTTAGCATTATCCGACCATAACATCCATAGTTATCTTCCTTAGAATTTGAGAAATTTTGAAATCGTTGTTCGGAGTCCAAAGTTTTCATCGGATTGTTCCCAAACTCGCACAGGTTTTTTTATCAATGAGGACCCACCCAAACTCTATATGAGCAATATCGGACCATAAGTCCAGAATTATGTCTCTTTGAATTTAAAAATAAAAGTGAAAAACGGTTTGGTTGGGTGAATATGTCAACATTTTTCATCAGATTCTTTCCAAACTTACAGTGTCTTCATATCAATGAGCATTTTTACCTCATTTAAAATGAGAAACATCGGGACAATAAGTCCAGAATTTTTATGCCCCCCTTCGAAGAAGAGGGGGTATATTCAGGGTCTTCCCCAGGCCATTTAAGCGCCCCTTGCCGGGGCGCTTGAATTTCGAAATCAGAGTCCCCGGGGCGCTTGAAATTTTCCGATCAGTGTATTCTTCAGTAAAAGAAAGTGGAGATTGTCCAAAAAAATCAAGGTTTCCCTATCAGTGTATCAATATTCCCTGTTTTAAAAAGAGCACTCGGTACCTACTTTCACAAGTAATCGCCATAAACACCACATGGGGTAATGGATAATCCACTGATAAGAGAATAGCATGACGCGCGTATCGATTATTCTAGCCACATTACACGGTCATTTAAATGCTGACAAGGATGTACTAGTATCTGGTAACTTTCCAGTCGTCAAACTGTGAAGTTCATCGTCCAATCGGTTACGCGAATGCTTATGAGGGCGGGGTTAACTATCGACCATTATTTTTGATTGACGTCGGGCATGAAGTAAGAGTTTATCGCAGCTTAATTAGCAAGAAGTTGTACCATTTGAGTAATATAAAACCGGTAATTAGTACAGTACAGAACATTAAAGACGGTTTCGGGCATCATCATCACACCTTTTTACTGTAAACAAGTGTTACCTATGACTCATAATTAATACGAGAAATTAATTGTAAGTGGTAAACAATTAATTATTGTAGCGAGTAAGTTGTGCAAATGACTCCCGGTTAACAATTATGTGATAACAATTTATTTAATTCCAGTACATGTATATTTCAACATGTCCAGTTATAGAACTGATTCACCTCGTTTTTCTGACATTTATTCGACACGTAATGCGCTTTAACAAATTTTCGTTGAATTAATTACGCACTCTTGTAAATGTTTCGTCCGATAATCGATAGTTAGAAGACTGATGATGGCAACCGGCCGTGATCCTCGTGGACAACGTGAATTTCATGCATAATTCCGTCAAAACATTTATTCGACTCGTAAAGTGTGTAAACAAATTATCGTTGAATTTATAACGCAACGGTTAATATTTGTTGAAATCTCAAATGGGAATAATTAAATTTGTAATCCGAAACCCATTACCGTAAGTCGATGTTGACGCGTTTTTAATCCGAAACACACTTCCGAATGTAAATGTTACCGCAACATTAAATATTTTGCTTCAAATAAGCAGTGCAAATGATTTTGTGTCGAAACTTTTTCTCAATTAAAAAGAGCGCGAAAATTATGCAGCATGTACAACGTCGCGTCTATTGCATACAAATGGCGTGTATCGAGCGTTTTAACAAGCACACAACAGGTCAGGGGATTGACGCATATTCAGAGGCAATATTTCATCAAATCTATAAATAGTCACTTAAAAAATGGCAAGGTTTGTGTTAAAGAAATAACTGAAAGCTTTTATCGTAAATATTTACCAGACAGAGATTGATAAAAACGGAATAAACGGGATTATCGGGTAATAAATAGAAACTTGAAAAATAGTAAGTATACAGTAATAGAGTCGGGTTGAAACGGATGTATTGGGGAATCGTTCGAGTGGGGATTTTACTATCTGTGCGGAAAAGTTTTAAAACAATTAAACAATATAAAAAAAAGTATATTTTTAAATGGTTTCCGGATGATAACTCAATAACGCATACGCCTAGGATCATGAAACTTCATAGGTACATTGATCGTGACCCGCAGATGACCCCTATTGATTTTCTGGTCACTAGGTCAAAGGTCAAGGTCACAGTGACAAAAATCGTATTTACACAATGGCTGCCACTACAATGGACAGCCCATATGGGGGGCATGCATGTTTTACAAACAGCCCTTGTTTTCTATTAAATTTGACAAAATAAACAATTTCCACTACGTCTTGTTTAAAAGATTTCACAACTTTCCTCTGAATATTTCCAAACTTGTTAAGTGTTTTTATATCAGTATTACTCGAACCCTATTGAGAATTACGAATATCAAAGCAATAAATATATTATGATCTTTTACTGAATTTCAAAGTATTGTGAAATGCAGCTTTTTTATGCAATTAACAGTTTTCATTCATTTTTTTTTCAAACTTTTACAGTGTTTTCATATATCAATGAGTACTCAACCCCTATCGTAATTAAATGAGCAACGTAAGTATAAGTTCAGAATCCAATGTAAATAAAATGAACTATGAAATATTTGGGGGTTACAACACAAAATCATAGATAATGGTTATTTGGGGGTTATAACACAACATCATAAATAATGGTTATTTGGGGGTTATAACACAAATTTATAGATAATGGTTATACCAGTATCTTTTTCTATTTTGTTTAAAATAATCGGCCAATATATTAATATTTACAGTAGAACAAAAATTGTTCCATGTAACTTCATTGAATGCCTTTTACATTGAAATTCTCGACGCCCTTTGATGCTTTGCATCAATACTTATCTTGTATTAATGTATGTAATGGATGTGATTGCTTTTCAACTTCAGTTAATAAATTATGTTCTTGGTATCATTGCGTCCAAAGATTGGTTAATTATCAAGGTTTTTCTTTCATGTGATTGCATCATCATAACTTCTGTTAGTCAATGTAATATATTGGTGTGATTGTTTCTCTAACATTGGTTATTCAATCTTTATAATGTTATTGGTGTGATTGTGTCTAACTTTTGTTTATCAAAAAGTGTTCTTTATTGTGTTTTTTTATGTTGAATATCTTCCCTCTGAAATACTGTTCAAGCCTTGTTCTGTTTGGGACTCCAATCAAAAAGCAAGACAAAAGTTGTAGGTGTGTATAGGTCTACATCCCCAAAATGGACATTATTTGGTAGTTCATTGATTTTCTTCCAGCAGTGAAATATCTCTCACAGAAGTATTGCTTCCAAATAGCTCTGTCAGAGATAAATATTCCAGAATGTAAAATCAATATTGTAGGAGAAAAGACTTTTTGGATCTCTATGACTATTTTCATATTCCTAAAGCCTTTAAGATGTCTTGGGTTGGTATTAGCATAACGTCTATTGATAGCAACATATTCAAACAAAATGTTTCATATAAAAACAATATTTTTTAAATTATCAAAATATGGTTCAACAAGAAAGATCTGTTGCTACTATTTCAGAAAAACAAATGTATGCATATTTCAAATACAGCAGTCACAGATATGAAAGACAAATACTTAAGTGAAATTTATTTAGGTTTAAGGTTTGTGGATATGGAAATGGCTCTCTAATACATACGGAATATAACGCTAGTCAATTGTTCCAAGAGTTTGTATCACTCGAGTGGCTTGTGTGATGACGTATCACACGAGAGACGGAGCCTCGGGTTTGATGCGAAATAGCACAAGCCACTAGAGTGATACAAACTCTTGGAACAATTGACTAGCGTAATATTCCTTTTATTATATACAACAACTAACAAAAACAGTTGACAATTGTATTTTTTACTTTAACAAAACTGTGACTAAAACAGTACGTCATAGTTTATTTAAAACGCGTATGAATACAGTTTATGTAAATTAACGTGTAAACATTCAAACCGGGAAAACACAGGTTTCCGACCCGCTTACATTAATGCCATCGTTAATCCAATGTTTATAATTAACAATTAAGTTGACAACTTTAATCCGATGTTTATAACAAAAACGTTGAAACAATATGCACTTCCACTTCTATCTTCCATGTCTTTATCGAAACTTAGTTTAAACCACACTATTTTATTGTATTCCTATCGAATTATACATTTATGCATGATAAACACACACTCCAAAATACGTTTTGAATTCGTTCAATATTTTTAACAAATAGTTCACTGTTAAAAAACACCACGTCCGACAGGTCCTTAAATTCCATAGAGTTTAGATAAAACTATTGTGTTTCGTCACAGAAATGACGTCACATGATGTACTACGTAATATATTTCATATTCTACCACGGCACGTGACTTGTTTTCTATATACAAAGAAGGAAATCTACCGTGGGTTATTACCCCGATATACCAACGGTTATTAGTATGACGTCACTTATGATTGTCCGCGCACTGTTTATGAATGAAGACGACGTCATTTGATTTTAATTGTTGTGGTGACGTGACGTTTTCGCGGAAAAGTGGAGGACGTTCCGTTAATATAATTCTCATTTATAACCTATAAATCGCGAGTAACTTATTGATGAAATCGTGTTAGAATCGAAATAATCGACGGGTAACTGTTGGTTATTGCGGTAATAACCAACGGTATGTCGTTCCAATTCTTGTTATCAAACCACTCGGGCTACGCCCTCGTGGTTTAATTCCTACGCATCGGAACTCCATACCGTTGGTTATTACCGCAATAACCAACGGTTACCTGTCGATTATTTCTTAAATATAAAATATTTCTATTTTCGGTGCGCGTAATGTGACGTCATTAAATGGGTCGAAGTAGTCTGGCTAGTATGGTAATACGGAATTGGAAACAGCGAGTAGCGTAATACGGTATTTTTTATTTCAACGATTGATACAACCTTTTCTTTGTTAAAAGCATTAAACAGGTATATAATAAAACTTCAAACCTATATCAAGAATAAAACATGTTGTTGTTTAAAGCTGCATTGCACACATAAAGTTCCAGAAATGTTCCTTATATCTGCATGGACATATTGACAATGTGGTTAAGCTTTCACACTTTTCTTGTGAGTTTCTTAAAAACTGCAGAGCTCAAGCTCTGGGATTTTTTACCTTCAGCTTTTTGAGGAGACAAGAAAATATGAAACACACTTGAAAGTGAAGACATCAATCTTGCGGAAAGAATTGTGCAATTTTAAAAATGCTTTATAGTATGTAGTGTTACCTTTTGCATTTTTTACTTTTAACAAGTTATAAGCAAAATAGACACCTTTATATAAGTGCTTCATTTACATGCGTTTCCTACAAAACTGTATGCTCAAACACAATTGAAAAAATAAGCAAAAAGACACACAAACAATAACTTTAATAAAAAAAGTCATGGAAAAGTGCTTATTATACTAAAAGTGTTTGTATGTATTTTGATGTCTATGAGGTCCTTTCCGAGCCAGAGGCTAACATTAGGTGTAGATCGGGAGTACTGTGCAATGTTCAGCTGTTTTGTTGTTACTAAAAGATTTTCAATTTTGGTGTGTTGTGTGGAAGGAGGGGAGGGGGGGGGGGGGGGCAGAATACCCAAAGGAAACCCAACTTGTCCTGTATGGTGACCACCAAGTGCACTCACATGCTGCTCAGGAACAGGAAAGTATAGACAGAATATTTTTGTAACAAATATACATACAGAACATGAACTCCGCTGTAATAGTGTGACAAAATCACCAAAATGATATCCATTCTAAGCTTCATGCCTTTGTCCGGAGTCTTAAAATACAGTTAAAATATTGAAGAATCTTCAGTAGGATATGAATCAAATAACAAATTACATTTTATCAAGACTGGATGTCAAGACCATATCGAATAGCTTGATTATAAATACTAGATGAAGTTTTTAAGTAAAAAAGACAGTAAGAATTATCTTAACAACAATTTAAGCATTTACATTTATTCATAATATATGTAGGGAGAAATAAGTTAATGGAAATTTGTGCATTAAATAAATACTTTTATACTTGGAAGTTGTTTTTTTATTGTTTGTTTGTTACCTTTGTTTCAATGTTTTTATAAATGTTCTGAAAACAACAACAATTATCTTGGTTTAAAATGTCATGTATGTTGACAATAGCTTATTTAAATACTGGCTTAGAACAGCTGTTTTCTCATTGCTGAAGTTCGTATTGTTAAGTTTGAATATAGGTTGTAAAACAGTCTGAATAGTGTGATGTCACAGTGTATGCATATTTAAACCTGTTCTAATGAGTGTCTTCTGCATTACAAAGGTATTTAAAAAATCTCCTTTTTATCATCATGTAATTACCGTTAAATCTTTGCAAACAAAAATTATGGGTGTAAAAGTATTTATAATTAACCTATTGATGTCATCAGAATAGAGTCGTGACTAAATATGGTTGCCAATTACAACGTCAGAGATACTTTATATTGGATGTGTAACTGTGTATCCTTTACCACAGCTGAGCTTTTAACGCTTTAGTGCACATTTTTCGTGGGTGTGTGGATAAATATAGGAAATAGAATGATGGTTTCACTATTGAATTTACGGTGTTGAAATACCTGAACCAATACCTGAACCGTATTATGTGTTACTATTGTTGATTTAATCTTTCTTTTTGTCTGTCCTTTCACTCAAAATGTAGCTTTAAGATCACACAAATGTGGACTATCATCCTCGAGGGTAAGGATTTACTTACTTGTTTACTTTTTTGTCAAAATGTGTTTTCAGGTTTTTAAGTTTGTCAAAATATGTTTCTTACCTTAAATTTAGGTGTTTAAGTTTGTAAGGTTGTCCACATCATGTTGTCATTCATGGACTAAATTTAAAAATTTAAAAAGAACAGCTTTCTATGTAGGATGATGGGTGTTCTTGAAATGCTAAGTTATCACTGGACACTCATTGATCTACATTTTGTTCTTTTACTGTAGGCTCAATTGACCACTCGCTGGCTGTCAATCAAACTCACGTAATAATCAATCAGATTTTGTTTATTGCGGCCACATGGTCAGACAAACAAAGACTGTCAGAGTAATGAAATAAGCGTTTTATGAAAACAAAACTTAGTGGGCGGAGCGATCGTGTATTTGGCGACTGGTCAATTAGGTTAAACAAATTGTGTTTTTTGTTTATCCATTAATGTCTCCCAAAATTAGTGTAGGTAGGTAGGCCAAATGTTAAATTTTTTATTAGCTTGCCTCAGGGGTAAATTTCTAACACAGCTTTTGACCTAATTCAAATGCCCATGCAAATGTTTAAGAAATTTCCTTCTAGTAGACCTGTATCCGAATGAATACAACCAATATTTTTTCATCTGCTGATTTGCGAGAAATTCTAAAACGTCGACTACATCCCTGCATCCTTTTCAAAGATGAAACCTTCATATGATACATATTAAAAAAAATTGCAAGTTAAATATGAGTAAACAATTTGGTATCCTCTTGACCTAATTCCAATACCCAATCAAACGTTTAAGAAAATTATCGACAGTGGACCCAAATCCATAAATCCTAATATTTCATTGAATGAGACTACATCCCTGCACTCTGTTCAAACTTGAAACGTTCATATGATACATAATGAAATCAAAATTGTCATATTGAATATGACAAAAATGTTGGTTTCCACTATGTGCTAATATATTTTTGTTGTTATCAGCATCATTTATCCTTAGATTCTTTGTGTTCCATATGTTACCCTAAATCTTTTATTTCTTGTAAACATTTAAACACTATATAGCATTAAATAACTAATATATTTGAACTGCAATGACCTGATGATATTAAATGCACCTTCTTCATTTTTTTTTTCAAATTTTAGGCCAATCTAACAATCTTGAAACCAATTTTATTCTCAGTTTTTAAGTTTTTGTTAGCAAAACATAAAGAAACAACTTCGAAATTTTAGTCATAATGTGATTTTCCCAATCCAAACACCCCGTTCCCATTCCCAAACTGGTGAACAAACACTGCAATCTTTCAGCCTTGCAGCATTTCTGGATTGGTACGTGACTTTCTTTCTTATTAACTGTTGAAGCCAGAATGGGCTATTGATAGATACATGTATGCGTTCAAGATATGCAATGACTCATAAAAATTATCGTCAAAGTACTGTTCACAATTCATTGAGATTGCGTGTATTCTATGGAAAGAAATCATAGAAAACCTACTGGTATATTAGCCCCATGAGAAAAATACTGGAATAGTACAGTATGTCATTTTGAGATAATAGCATTTAATTATTAACCACGTTTGTATGCCATTCATAATGTGAGATGTACATGTACTGTTATTGTCTTCTCTGTATATAAACAAGAAATATCTTTAAAAAAGATATACAGCGTTGATTGTGGTCGATGTTTATGAACGATCAAAAGTTATCTCTATGAGATAAAAAGTAGCGGATGCCTTTTTTCTGCGCAGTTCTTAGCTACATCATAAGCAAATCAATTACGGGGTGTTGCGCCAGATTTTGTGGCTTATTATGCTTTATGTGATATTATTACTCAGATATCTATATTTACAGAATAGAAAAACACAAGAAACATGAAAATAAACGAGTGCATATAGGTCAGCCGGCAATACTCGAATCTTATTTAATTGCATAATTATAGTATAGTGAATTATTGTGCTCATGCTTAATAAACTGGTCTAAATGGATAAATATTTCTAATTAATTTTATCAAAATTGGTCCTTATCATGCCAATGTTGAAACCATATTAAAAATCGATGATTGACATACCACAATAATATCGCCGAATATCTTTATTTAGTATCTTTCTGATCAAAACAGACTTCAAGTGCACAAAGTTTACGAGACGGCGTTTATATAAAGATTTCTGCAACTGACCGCAAACTGACAAACTGACCTTGATACCTTGCGGATTGGAATGCAATGCATTACAGTCACTACGTTATTGTCAGTAAGACCGGTGTAACACAATGATCGCAACCCCTTCTGCGAACTCCGACGATGAACTGTATATAAACTATGACTTTCACAAATAGCCGCTTATTGACCCGAAACCTCGCGGGTTGAAATGCAATGCAAGTAAGTACTAAATATGACAACATAGCCTTTAGTATAAACGCTTTTGCGCTGGTTATTCTCTGAAAATAAAAGGTGAACGCACAAACTGTATTTATGTCGAAAATTGATTGTAAAACTGTTCTATCTATTGAGCCTTTTCATTAGAGATAAAATTGTTTCATGCAGTAAAACAGTGTTACAAAGACGCGGATATGTTTCCAATGTTCTGGTGTTATACTCAAATCAGCCAATGGAATAAATGAAGTGTATTCATTCGTACCTAGCCGCGGGAAATTTTATTTGAGTATTATTGGACCCTTACAAAGGTCAAGTCAGGGTGAAAAGCTGGCTTAATACAGCTTACGCCGAAAAAGCAAAACGCAATTGCTGTAGGGCAGATAAAAGATAGGAATAGGGTCTATACTGAGGTACATATTGTTTTTGCCCTGTCTGTTTGTTGGTTTGTTTGTTTGCATCAGACTTTAACATTGGCCATAACTTTTGCAATATTGAAGATAGCAACTTGATATTTGGCATGCATGTGTATCTAATGGATCTGCACATTTTGAGTGGTGAAAGGTCATGGTCAAGGTCATCCTTCAAGGTCAAAGGTCAAATATATGGGGGTGGACATAGTGTTCACAAACACATCTTGTCAAATTTTAGGTTATAAATTAACTTATAATGTGTTATTGTAAATTTTCAAATCGCATGTTCCTTATTCATGCAGAATAATTGTTTTTATGTTAATATTAATATTTCTTGTTTGTGATTCACAACCTATTTTTCTGGATTTGTTAAGCTTTATGTGCTTGGTCATGCAATGACAGAAATCCTCCAAATTGCTACCGGTATTCAGCATTATTTCGAAATGCGAAAGATCATTCAGCGAATATAATCACAACTTCAAGTAACAAATGTTTGAGAACCCAACCTGGAATTAAAAACCTATTCACTCTTTCAGTGCTGGAACCGAATTTTGAAGGTCTTTGCAAACAGTTTGGATCCAGATGAGACGCCACACAACGTGGCGTCTCATCAGGATCCAAACTGTTTGCTATTATGATAGTATTCTTTGAAAAAAAAATCGAAGAAAATGCTAATTTTAAAAATTCAGCAGACGACATTTTAGCAGACGACAAATTTCCCAGCATGCAAAGGGTTAAGGATTCGCACCAAACAGTATACATGTTAAAATAAAAAGATAATTTGTTGGATTTGGTAAAATATTGATTTTAATTCAGTTGTGATCATATAATTTATTTTTTCTATGATCACTCCGAAATTAAATTGGATATTCAACCAAATCCATTAAATATCCTCGATATATTGTACACTTAACCGTTACATTTGTAAACCATTATATTTGAAGTTGCTATATACCATGTTTTGTAAGCAAGATCTTGTTTATGTTGAGGATGTAACATTTCATGGTGCTGACAATCATGTTTGTCAAAGGAGAGATGTAAAATAACACCATGTGATATAACTTATCTGTATTTCAATCTTGTGAAAAAGTGTTTATAGAAAAAAATATTTTTAGTATTGACATTTTGTTCTTTCAAGCAATCATGTAACCGGAGGACATGTGTTAATGTTTGTCATAATGTAGTGGGGCAAGATCGACTAATATTGTTTGACCGTTTAGGCAGAAAAAAGTTCATTACAGATTGCTGAACTATAAATGTGATAGATTGGTTGATGTTTATTTGTTGTTATTCATATTTTACTTTTTATAAAGTTACTGGTAAAGTTTGAGATTTAGAAAAACAACACAAAAACAATCAAACGGTCATCTGTAATAACTTTTAAGATTTCTACATAACCAAAGTATTACTTGGACACAAACAAGCAAGGACAGGGCCTTTTTCTGGAATTTAATTTAATCAAATACTTTCTTCTTTTTTTATTGTAATTCTAATTATATGGAATCATTCAAAATAAACTGATTACAAGCCAAAACTGATTACAAGCCATTTGTTGTCATGCATTATATAGTGGATATCTTAACAGATGGTGAACAAAACATTAATGACACCTTTATCACTTACAATATGATATCAATACATTTATAAAGAACATATGTTCCTGCCTATTGCGCTATATGTAGAGGACTGATGTTATGTTATACCACAAAGGTCTGTTGTCCTGACAAAACAACAGCGGTTTTATATTGATTGGCTCTGTAGATTGACGTCATTGCTCGAATTACGAGATGACCCAATATCCCTTCTACTCCTCACATAACCTTGTAAACATGACTACATAAATAGATCTGGATAATATTGCAATTTATGTTGTTCTTAATCATGATAACCTCTCATAAATGCTATTAATTGAGTTTGAAGTGATATATATACATGTTTATTATGAGGCAACTTTTCTTGAAACAAATTCAGGACACCTTTATATAGAACTAAAAAAGATGACATTCAAATACAACATAAAAAACAAACTGTTATATATTTAATAAGCGGGAATAAACAAATACGTTGGAAATATTGTAGTAACATTTAAGCATTTTTATAGGTTATTAGACGTTGCACTGTACAATATGGAGATATATTTGGATGAGCACACAGTTTGAAGTCATATTGGACGAGCTGTTAGGCGAGTCCAATATGATTTCAAACTGTGTGCGAGTCCGAATATATCACGTATTGTACAGTTTAAACGTATAATAAACTTTTCAATCTATATCCCTTTCTAAAGCTCTTTATTTGATTTGCTGCAAATGCATGTATTACAACATAAACAAAACACTTCCCAGTAAACAGACGCTTTAATTGCATCTATATGCTATTTTCAAGACAAGCACCTGTGTGAATAGATTATTGTACATTTGTATTCTTTTGCTCGGTAATGGCTTTTATCGTTATAAAAAAATTGCTTAGTGCATTTGTACTCAACTGTCAAATATAGAAAAAATACATACTTTTTGGATCCAATACGGGAATATATTGGACTGTCACATAGTACATATGAAGAATGCCCATTGGATGAATTTATTGGATACAGAATATTGAGCTTTATTTAAGTCAGACTAATTCCTCTTGGCACTTTGGAAGAGTCTATACTTTCATATTTTATTAATAATTTTACAGCGGTGTTTGACATTTCATTTCTTGATGTGGTGAATATTGAAACATCCCTGAGAATAGTTGATCTATATTAGACCTGGCAGCAGGATAATGCAGGCTGAGTGTGAATAATTTCAGTCTGAGTTATGACTAAATATTGCGGATGTTTTTCCCAACAATTCTAAGGCGCATTACATCCACATACATTTATATGAGAACAAACTTAGTTTAAAATTTTATCAGAGATCCTTTTCCAAGAATGTTAGCTCCAAACCCACTGATGGTCTTTAAGTTGCAATTTACCTTATTTCAAATCTGGATTTGAATTTGAAAATGGATATTTTACGTTTGATCAGTTTCTTTGAAGACCTAAATACATCTTAAATACGAACTGTCACTAGGAATAATAACAAATTTTCCAAAAGCTGTCTGAAAGTATTCCAATCAAAGGTTTCCAAAAAGGTTCAATATTTTTTTTTTTTATATAATTTAAATGCAAGATAAAGTTAATATCCCATGCAGCTGTATGGGTTGAACCTTCGTAAATTTAATATTTACATATTGAAAACACTTTTCATCAGTTTGAAAATATTTGTTAGCAAAAAATAAAATACACCATTTTCTCAATTTGAATATTTCAGGATACAAATTTTCTAAATTTCCTTTTTTTTCGCGTTTTTTTCCCTGCATGATTGGGCTGGCACCGGTGCTTTTTTTGTATTGGGCAAAACAATTGCTGGAAACATATCTTTAAGATAATTATATTGACCACATGTATATACATGAAAATTTTCATTAATGCATCAGACCTTGCCACAAAATAACGTTATATATCATATTTACATTGATGAAATTTTCTATCCAAAAAATGGTTCATTGTTAGCAGTTTTACACATACACACTGATAATGTTTAACAGTTTAATCTAATTATTTTTTATCAAAGGTCAGTTCACAAAACCTACCTGACTAGCTGAGACTGCTGCAGCTGTCAGTCAGAAACCCAATGTACATATATGACTGATTATTATTTATTTTTGAAAAAACAAGCATAAAAACTAATTTCTATTTGTGCATTTTTGGGTGACGTTTTAACCATAAATGGGGATGTTTTAACCACAAAATGGGGTTATTGTAAAATGGAAAAATGTGGCATTTTTATAGCAAGTTTTTGAGCCCTTTTAATCATTTTTGTGACCCTTCAACTTAGGGCCATTTTAACCAAGGGCTCTCTTAACTTAGGGCCGTTTTAACATAGGGCTGAATCAGATTGTGCAAACATAAAACTTCATTCATGTGTTAATCAGTTTACGAGGTTAAAATGCAAATAGCAGCTACACCACACGAATATTTAAAAGCGTCTATATAATACTATTGCCCAGAGATACTCACTTTCCAGTACATTTTATTGGACAAAATACATATATTGTATATTTTTTCTAAAAGCTATTAATATATCCATTCCTAAGGGTTTCTCTGCATGCATTATTCATACAGCTCTTTTGTAGTTACTTAATTATATTCCTTTCGAACTTAACTTTCCCTACTATGTCTGGGGCTTTCTGACTTAATATGTAGCACCTAAAGTGCAACAAATCTGATGTGTCCTTCTGTTACAGTTATGGCAGAGTTATAGCTGGCAAACATCTGTGCTAGGCAATGTGGTATTTCATTGAAGTCCAACAGGGTTTAGAAAGAAAAAAATGCATTTTTGTTCTCTATAACATTTTATGCCCTGAAGTCATTGATTATTTCTTGCTTTTGTATACACTTCAACGCTGATATATAGCGGTTGTTGGGTTCCAAAGATCGCGAGCGCGATATATCTGGCGCGCGATTTAACTCGAGAAATGTCTAACTAAATTGTATTGCGGTTAATTTGTCAAATATCCCCAATGTTTTCATTTTATATAGGACGCTACTACATATTTGTATAGTGATAATTGCAAACCAATTCTACAATAAACATTTTTCATAACTAAATATGTATCTTAATTTATTTATCATAAAAAACAAAATGTAAATTATATTTTTCATTTTTATGTACAATCGCTCGCGAAACAGTTCAAAACAAGAATTCTCGCCGTAAAAAAAAATTGTATAAAATATAATTGTGCATATATTCGAATTTACGCTTATAAATAAACCTAATGAAGGAACTGAAACAGCGTAACGGTAACGATACAGCGTGTTTGAATTATATTTTATTAAGAGGAAATGTCAATGCCACATAATTCGCGACATACCGCGGTAATTTAGTTGAAATTTACAACGAAACTTTTAATGGAAATAAAATTATCTCAATGTTGTTCCCGCTACAAAACTTTTATTAAGAAATGAATACACCCTTGTCAATTTTCGCGCGCTTTTTATCAGAACAAAGAAATTCATGACCAGTACCGAAATTTAACGATTTATATACCAGTAAACTGCCATTATTACCTTTGAAATGACACTAATTGGTTATTTGTTAAGTGTTAAAAACAACCCCAGCCGTGTGTACACAACACTGTCACTTATCGACTGTTTTTCACGCTTCACTGCGTGCCATAGTAAGCCGCGACATATAGGGTGTTAATACTAGCTAGAACCGTTTTTTTGCTTAAGTTAGCAAATTCTCAGATTAAAACATGTCATTTAGTGATCATGCTCGTCGGATTTTTGGGAGCCATAGCCAAAGCGCGATATATTGGACAGTGCAATATAACGGTCCGCGATATATCGGCGTTGCAGTGTATTATGTCAATACAAATGCAGGGGTGGCGAAATCAAATGTCCGAGTTGCCCGAGTCGTACATTTGCTTGTCCGGGCAACTGATTTTTTTCAATTAAGTTGTCCGTGGACAAGGATTTTTTAAAAGGTAGGTCTAGGAATGCAAAAAATACATTTTTTCAAAGCCGTAATTAAGTTTTACAAAACGGGATGTTGACACGCAATTACATTGTCAGTGCTATTTGCGGTGCAATGAAGCTAAAATACGGGCACTCTCCTGCGCAGTTATCTCCAATATTGTATAAGAGACTGGGAGCATGCCGCATTTTCAACATTCGGCCCGACTGTAAGACAGTGTTCACACTGGTTTATTTATTTTTACAATCAGACGGAAATAAAATTATCGAACTACCTTGATATTAAAGACGACTTTAATGGTAAAGATGTAACGTTGTTTTTTTTTAATCTTCAACAACAGAGCAGAAACCCGAAGCTTTGAGCAGTCCACCAACCAAAAAAACTAAAAAAGGTTATGATAAAAAATATAATCTAAATAAACGCACTAGAACTTTTTAAGAAACTTGGCTAAAAGATTTTTCATGGTTACGAGTTGATGATAATCCAATTGCTACGTGTAAAATATGTGAGCAGTTCCCCCTTTTGGCCTTTACTAAGTGTGGACTTTGTAACACTGGAATGACTGTTAAACTTAATCGAAAAGACACCTTGTCTGCTCATGAAAAAAGTGCCAAACACACGTCTTGTGAACTAAAAAGTGATAGAGAAAAGTTTGAGAAAGTCTTTATATTGTTTATAATATACTGCTATGATGAATGTACCATGGAAATACAACTATTACTTAAGAAAGCAAATTATACTCATTTTGATTTATTCCACATTAATATACCCCTAAAAACGAAGTTTAGGGGGGTATATAGGAGTGAGCTTGTCTTTCGGTTGGTCTGTCGGTTTGTCTGTCCGTCGGTCGGTCGGTCCGTATTCAGTGTCCGCTCTCTAATTCAAGAAGTTTTCATCCGATCTTCACCAAACTTGGTCAGATGCTGTATCTAGATGATGTCTAGGTCAAGTTCGAATATGGGTCATGTCGGGTTAAAAACTAGGTCACGGGGTCACTTAATGCGTTATTAACATTGAGCATGTTGTCCGCTCTCTAATTTAAGTAGTTTTCATCCGATCTTCACCAAACTTGGTCAGAAAATGTATATAGATGACCTCAAGGTCAAGTTCGAGTATTGGTCATGCCGGGTCAAAAACTAGGTCACAGGGTCACTTAGTGCGTTTAAACATTGAGCATGTTGTCCGCTCTCTAATTCAAGTAGTTTTCATCCGATCTTCACCAAACTTAGTCAAAAATTGTATCTATATGATGTCTAGGTTGAGTTTTAACATTTGTCATGCCGGGTCAAAAACTAGGTCACGGGATCACTTAGTGCGTTTTAAACATAGAACTTGGTGTCCGCTCTCTAATTTAAGTAGTTTTCATCACAGCTTCACCAAACTTGGTCAGAAGTTGTATCTAGATGATGTCTAGGTCAAGTTCGAATATGGGTCATGCCGGGTCATAAACTAGGTCACTGGGTCACTCAGTGTGTTTTAAACATTGAGCATGGTGTCCGCTCTCTAATTTAATTACTTTTCATCCCATCTTCATCAAACTTGTTCAGAAGTTGTATCTAGATGATGTGTAGGTCAAGTTGAAATATGGGCCATTCCGGGTCATAAACTAGGTCACAGGGTCACTTAGTGCGTTTTAAACATTGAGCATGGTGTCCGCTCTCTAATTCAAGTAGTTTTCATCACAGCTTCACCAAACTTGGTCAGAAGTTGTATCTAGATGATGTGTAGGTCAAGTTGAAATATGGGCCATGCCGGGTCATAAACTAGGTCACAGGGTCACTTAGTGCTTTTTAAACATTAAGCGTGGTGTCTGCTCTCTAATTCAAGTAGTTTTCATCACAGCTTCACCAAACTTGGTCAGAAGTTGTATCTAGATGATGTGTAGGTCAAGTTCGAATATGGGCCATGCTGGGTTATAAACTAGGTCACGGGGTCACTTAGTGTGTTTTAAACATTGAGCATGTCATCTGCTTTTTTTTAAGACAACATGCAAAATAGTCTGTGTCAATGCGGCATGTGGGAGTTCTGTCACGTCTGTGACAAAGCTCTAGTTTTACATTAATCAATAATTGCGATTATAATTTATATAAACATTAACGGACAAGTGTAGTTCAGCAACGGACATGCTAAATTTCCTAAATGGTTGTCTGTGGACAAGTATTGTTTTTTTAGATTTCGCCACCCCTGAAATGTACATAACGGTATACAATTTCTTAATGTGTACATCTACAGGTATGATATATGGACACAAGAACAATGAACGAAACAAAATGTATCATTGATATTGATTGAAAAATAAATGTTGATTACATTTATTTTACTGTCAATATCAATGACACCCATTTTTATTGAGTATGTACAAAGGATGGAATTTGTATGATATAGCAAATGAAAACAAAAATTGTGTGTGTTCCCACTCTAGAAGCAAATATCTGAAAAATATCCATTAATGGACACAACAATGTTTGTCCTGCTAAAACCCAACTGATGGCAATTTCTGACATCATATAACCTATTTCCATACATCCATTTGTAAATTGAAATCCATGCAAGTGAATTGCAGCACAATGACCCAACAGAATCTGTTGTTGTAACATCTTGGCAACTAATTACTATATTTTCTATTGGGTAGGTAAAGAATCCCTTAATGCACTTGTGCTATCCATTTATTACTGCACTTAGGCTGCCTTTTCAGTCCAGAAATGTTTCCTTTATATCTGGAAAAGAGGTTTTAACAAACTAAAATAACACATTTTTTCATATATTTTGGGGGATTTATGTTTATGAGGCAATATCACAAATGTTTTTAGTTGGATCGAAGTTATCATCAAGGACAAATAACAAATTCAATTTTATGTGTGCAGTTTTCCAAGAAATTGTTAGGGCTGAACATCTACTGTCAGATTGGTGACAATTTTTGCCATTTTAAACATCTAACTGGATAACTGATCATCAAGAGACCATTTAAATAAGGGTTTGTATGGAAGAAATGTCTTGTAATTTACTTGAAGTTCTCACATCTTTTTGTCTTTTGGGCGCCCTTTAACCAGTTTTAAACCCCAACATGTATTGCATTGACTGTTCCCAGAAGATGACCCCAGTTTTATTTATTGGTGTTTGTGTTTTTCATGTGTTTTTGTCCTGTGTCTAAATGTATGGAAATCAGTCACTTGCCGCAGAATCTTTTAGTGATAATAAGGATGTTCTCCTCTTCATGGAGAAACTTTCACTTGGTTTATATTTGCAACAAATAATTTTGCTTTCCAATAAATTATATCAAAGGGCTTATATAAAGTTGTCACAAACTTGTCCAGATTTAGAGTTACTTATATGTAGACCATCATAGAGTTACTATTATTTAGAGGCCGTAGCAACAAGCCACCATTGTCAGCGCCTACACATCTTATCTGTAAATACTGCAAAAATCAACATGGTAGACTTCAAGGCAGCCCAATAGAACCATGAACCATGCACATCAACACCCTTGCTACAATTGGCGGCTGCTGCTGCCCAAAATTGTTCTGATGGATTCCAGAGCAAAAGTGGTGATAGCCCAGAATAATAACTAATAACGGCCTGCAGAATTTGCTTCTGCATGTCTCCCAAGTGGTTTGCAGGACCAATTGATTTTGCAATAGTTCCATATTTCTCCAACTGAGTCTATACATATTAATGAGCCTGGGGATTTGTCTGTTTTGGACTTCTGTGGTAGATTTGCATTATTTTGGCGTCCTCCTGGCTTTTCCTGTTTTGATGGGTTCCCTTTATTGGTCATCAAAGAAAATCAAAACTTTATATTAAGTTTAAATTTGGAAAGAAGTAGCTGTTAAGAAATAACATTCAGTTCTTTTACAATATTTTCCTGATTTTAAAGGAGTTTCACAATGGAGTTCAATACACATTAAAGTTTAATGTGGCACAGTTAAAAAGACTTGTTTGCTGTTAGCATTTTGGTGATTTTGTCCTGAATACTTTTAGCATATGTGTACATAGACGTGCAGCGTCCCAGAGGGTCATATAGCACTGATTTCTAATAATTAAAACTAAACTTTTTGATGATTTTTTAAAGAAAAAATGTTACTTTGTTTCCTGCTTATTGTCAGAAATTTAACTTCTTGTGCTTGAAACGGCTCTAGGAGAAGTGCCCCCCCGGAGAACTGCCCCCCCAAAGATTTTTCACTGGGCGGAGAACTGCCCCCTCACTGTTTTTGTATAGGGCGGAGAACTGCCCCCCTGCTGATTAATAAGGGGCGGAGAACTGCCCCCCTGTCAGAATTGATGACCCGGAGAAGTGCCCCCTAATTAAAGAAATAGCGGTGATATATAAAGCGAGTATTATAATGACAATAACGCCAGTAACTTTCTTGCTATTATGTATGGAAATTGAGTGAAATTTCAAAAGTAATATAAAGTTGTACAAGTAATAAAAGTTATAAAACGGCATAAAATACCTGCCTCGGCATGGACGTCGTCACGTCGCCAACTTGATAATCACGTGATTTTCGTCAATGTGAACAAAGAAAAACAAATAACTTTTTGCTAATAAAAAGTTTTCGCGGCTGAATTATTTGATATTTTCCCCGTAATAAAAACAAACAATTAGCATGCAATTTAATCCATCCTTATGCCAGCTGAAAACAATAATTTATTTGTTTGTTTTCGCCAATTACGGATTTGGACGGTTCAATATAATAAACCCGTATGCGGCTTTATTCAAAGCTAACAAGTTCTTAACAATTAAGGTCGGTCCGGTCTACCAATTAAAAGATTAAAAGATCGCGGTACTTATCGTTAACGGTAACAAGTTCTCTGCCTGCCTTATTAGCTGCTAATTAAAGCAACTGTTACCGATTTTGTTTGTTTGGCATGTCGACATGATCTGCTCAAAATGCAAACTGCGGACGACTCGACGGTCTGGCGATGCTACCGACGGATAAGGTGCTAGAAGACATGAATTAACTAAACAACATAAATAAATTGCTTATAAATTCAACTTCACTTCACTTTTTTCTTCAAGTCAGCTAAATTATTGCCTTTGCCATGCCTATTAATTTACTTTTTATATGTCAATTAACGTTTTTTCCATGGGTCAATACTATCTTTATAATGTAAATTAATTACGATGTAACTTTTCCTCCATAAGTACCGAGTTGCACGTCTATATTTAGTTGCAACACATTGCCAGTATTAACACGCACGCGTTTCCTGTGTGGATCTCGACTATGTTTCGCGCTCTTATTAAAACACGACTTTTACAAGGCATTCATGTATAGTGAGTGGTGCAGATGCGTACCAAGGGCCTTAAACAGTATTATCACATGCCTCTATACAATTTGTGTTATTCAGTTCAATAAATGGTAATATACTTGTACTGAAATTAAATTGTTACCGGATAAAATGTGTACGGCGATAACGTAAAATTACCCGTAAGTATTGTTTTTACTACGTAACTAATAACTAATATGACACCGGGGGGCAGTTCTCCGCCCCTACAGATTTGATGGGGGGGCAGATATCCGCCTACTAAATTCTGACAGGGGGGCAGTTCTCCGCCCCTACCGATTTGATGGGGGGGGCACCTCTCCGCCACCTTTAAAATAAGGGGGCAGTTCTCCGGGGGGCAGTTCTCCGGGGGGGGGCACTTCTCCGGATACCGCTTGAAACCAATGTATATCATTTATTATAACAAATAATGTAACATTGCAAGCTTGATTCTTTAAATTTACTTACCTTTTTATTCTCTGAAACTAATGTGTTTGCGCTTGAGACTTATGTATGAACTATAAAGATTCAATGCAGATACATGTTCACAAGTTTTTTTGCCCACCCCTTTATTGTTTATCTTTATTGTCATGATTTACTATATAGTGTGCCAGATTGTATGGTTATGCAATATTTTGACGTGCTATTCCTGGGTCCTACATCACAATGTGCATCCACCAAACTGGGAGACAAGATGTGACCATGACAGGTTTGCATAGCATTTGAATACATCGACCTTAAAAAATAAGTATGATTGTCAACAGCTTCAATACACAATGAGGACTTGATAAAGAAGTGTCACCTACTTATGACATGGTTTATGGGGCTATTCATGGCAAGGTTATCTCTGCAGACTTGGTACCATATTGGTGAGCATTTGTGATGTACATGTCAAACGTGTTGTTTTAGGATGATCGTAAACTTAACTTGCACTGAAACTGTCATAACTAGGTCAGTATAAAACATATTGCGCAGTCAAATATATCTGGGATTCTGTTATTTATGCCACCTGATGCGTGTCCAAACTCCCAATTGTTCAGATTTATATATTTTTTAAAAGCCTTAATAACTTGTGTATGTTGTGTGGTCTTGGAAAAAAGGGCAATAATCTATCTGTCCAATAAGATTTAAGATGTTTTAGCTGTATTGGTAGTTTTAACTACGCTGGATCCAGGTCAGATTGTACCTTTCCCAATATAATGTAAGCATTATGCTATTTCTTAGGATATGCAAAAATATTTGTAAAGATGTAGCTAAAAATCTTTTGACTAAAACTGAAACTGCAATCAGATAAACAATAAATATTGACTCTGCACATGATGTATTATTAAGTCATTCAGTTCCATTTAAAGGGGCCTTTTCACAGATTTTGGCATGTATTGAAGTTTGTCATTAAATGCTTTATATTAATAAATGTTCAAATTGGATCTAAAAATCTCCAATAAAAAAATAGAATAACATAAAAAAAAAGAAAAAAAAAGTAACCCTCAACTGGGCTTGAACCACTCACCCCTAAAGCCCTGGAGTTAAAGTCTATGGCTTAGACCACTCTGCCATTCTTATTCAGACAGTGAGGGATGTTTTTTATACTTTATAACTAATCCTCATAGTATCACAAAATATAATGACAATAACAGAATTCTCCATATTATTCAATCGTTTCGGGTTGCAACGCTTTATAATTTTCAGGTTTTTAAATTGTCAAAAGATGCATATAATGGATATTTTAGAGCATGGTGAATATTTAGTATTACTGTTTCCTCGTAAATATCATAACTATTACGAATGTTTGGGAATTTTAAACATTTTTTTTTAATTTTGTCAATTTACCAAAACATGAAAGCGCCCCTTTAATAGATATAAGACTGAAACTGAAACTGCAGTGCAGAGATAAGCATTAATAATATTGCATCTGGCAATAAGGTATTAGGAAGTATTACAATAAATATTGCCGCAGTTGTAATGCATTGGTGACAGATGTCCCCAACCAAATTGTTCACGCATCTCAGCATCTCACGGTATGGGTGACAGCTATTGTAAGGACAACCCAGGGAATTGAGAATATAGATATTTGAATGCCATGAATATTTCAGTGTGTGCTCTTAATGCCTCTGCCACCATCTATCTCTTGCATGTGTTGAAGAACTATATTAAGGCTGGTAAGAAACTGTTTGCGTCATATTGGGTGACTGGATATTTGATTTTGATTAAGAAATTGTTGTTGGACATTGTCTCTGAACATAAAAATTATGGAGTTACAAATGTGTAATTATGGTCATATTTTGAAAAATTAATTCTTAAATAATAAGTAGATCATACTTGGATATAGTTGTTAATAAGTTTATAACATCATTAATTGTGAGTGATTTTTTTATTTTCTTATATTGAGCAGTTTATCTAATGTGTTATTAGAGAAAACATGTCATCAAAGTGAAATTATTTATACCTTATTTTGTTGCTGCACACTTGATAGTGTTTATTCCTTAATTAGACCATGAATTCATGATATGTTCTCATTTGTTGGAGTACTGCACAATTTGAAGTATTTTTTTAGTTCATCATTACACTTTTTTTATGAATTGAAGGACATTCATTTTGTTGATTAGTAAGTAATGTTACATTTAAGGTTGTTTTAAGTGTCATAGTGGCACAATTTATTACCCATTTACGGCTATATATGCAAAGCTAATAAAAAATGTTAATGATTGGCAAGTTTTTCATAGAATTCTCACACCCAAATTACATGTCAATATAATAAAATGAGGTAAATATGAGGGTTGTGTCGCATTCATGTTTAATGCTATACAAGTAAAAAGTAGTTAACAGTGCTAGATGAAAATAGCAATAAAACATCAAGTATTTTTAAGATTTGCAAGATATGTTATCTATCATATAAATAACTTGATTTATTGTTGCTTAGTCATTTCTAAGAACCCATTGCATTAAAAATATTTATTGAATTATACCATCGGCATGCTGCGTTTATACCTAAATCTTATTTTATTATATTTATGGCAATGAAAAAAGGAATTATTATAATGATATCTGCATTCCAAAACACAATTTTCCTATGATGAACACAGGGTATTTTCCTTTTAGCTCACCTGATTGCTCAGGTGAGCTTTTGTGACCGGTCTTTGTCCGTCCGTCCGTCCGTAAACATTTGCTCGTAAACACTCTAGAGGCCACATTTCTTGTCCCATCTTCATGAAACTTGGTCAGGAGTTTTGTCCCAATTAAATCTTGGCAGAGTCCGAAACTGGGTTGTGCCGGGTCAAAAACTAGGTCACTAGGTCAAAAAAAAGAAAAACCTTGTAAACACTGGTGAAGTCACATTTCATGCCCGATCTTCATGTAACTTTGTCAAAATGTTTGTCTTAATGATATCTTGGTTGAGTTCAAAAGTGGTTCCGATCTGTTGAAAAACATGGCGGCCAGAAGGCGGGGAAGTTTTCCTTATTTGGCTATTGAGAAACCTTGTAAACACTCTAGAAGTCACAATTTTTGCCCAATCATCATGAAAGTTGGTCAATACATTGGTTCAATTGATGTTTCAGACAAGTTCGATAATGGTTGAGATCAGTGAAAAAACATGGCCGCCAGTGGGCGGGGCTTTTTTTCTATATGTATATAGTGGCAGTTTTCCCTATTTGGCTATATAGAAACCTTGTAAACACTCTAGAAGTCGCAATTTTTGCCCAATCATCATGAAAGTTGGTCAAAACATTGGTTTTATTGATATCTGGGATGAGTTGAAAATGGTTGGGATCGGTGAAAAAAACATGGCCGCCAGTGGGCGGGGCATTTTTCTCTATATGTATATAGTGAAAACATGTGAACACAGTAGAAGTCACATTTTTGGCCCAATTTTCATGAAATTTGCTCAGAACATTTGTTTCCTTGATACGAGAGTTGAGTTCAAAAATGGTTCCGGTCAGTTGAATAACATGGCTGCTGGGAGGGGGGCAGTTTTCTCATTATGCCCTCCCCCCTTTCGAAGAAGAGGGGGTAAATTGTTTTGCTCATGTCGGTCCGTCCGTCCACCAGATGGTTTCCAGATGATAACTCAAGAGGGCTTATGCCAAGGATCATGAAACTTCATAGGTACATTGATCATGACTCGCAGATGATCCCTATTGATTTTCAGGTCACTAGGTCAAAGATCAAGGTCACGATGACCCGAAAAAGTAAAATGGTTTCCGGATGATAACTCAAGAAGGCTAATGCCTAGGATTATAAAACTTCATAGATACATTGATCATGACTCACAGATAACCCATATTGATTTTCAGGTCACTAGGTCAAAGGTCAAAGTCACGATGACCCGAAATAATAAAATGGTATCCGGATGATAACTCAAGAACGCTCAGGCCTAGGATCATGAAACTTCATAGGTACATTGATCATAACTCGTAGATGACCTTTATTGATTTTTAGGTCACTAGGTCAAAGGTCAAGGTCAGGATGACCCCAAAAAGTAAAATGATTTCCGGATGATAACTCAAGAACGCTTAGGCCTACGATCATGAAACTTCATAGGTACATTGATCATGACTCGTAGATGACCCATATAGATTTTCTGGTTACTAGGTCAAAGGTCAAGGTCAAGGTGACCCGAAATAGTAAAATGGTTTACAGATGATAACTCAAGAACGCTTATGCCTAGGATCATAAAACTTCATAGGTATTGATCATGACTAGAAGATGACCCCTATTGATTTTCAGGTCACTAGGTTAAAGGTCAAAATCATGGTGACCTGAAATAGTAAAATGGTTTCTGGATGATAACTCAAGAACTCTTATGCCTAGGATCATGAAACTGCATAGGTACTACAATCATGACTCGCAAATGACCCCTATTGATTTTCAGGTCACTAGGTCAAAGGTCAAGGTCACGGTTACCTGAAATAGTAAAATGGTTTATGGATGATAACTCAAGAACGCTTATGCCTAGGTTCATGAAACTTCATAGGTATATTGATCACGACTTGCAGATGACCCCTATTGATTATCAGGTCACTAGGTCAAAGGTCTAGGTCACAGTGCCAAAAAACGTATTCACACAAAGGCTGTCAAGGTTACGGTGACTCAACTTAGAAAAATGGTTTCCGGATGATAACTCAAGAATGCTTAGGCCTAGGATCATGAAACTTCATAGGTAAATTGATCATTACTCGCAGATGAAATAATGATGAAACTTGACCAGGATGTTTGTCTAGACAATATCTAGGTCAAGTTTGACATTTGGTAAAGATTGAATGAACCAACTCCTCTCAGGTGAGCGAACTAGGGCCATCTTGGCCCTCTTGTTTATATTTTATATTGTCTGCCAAATTTGATTGATACCTTGTTGGAGCTTGAAATTTTGACATGGAAATTGTTTATTTTCGTTTTGTAATATTTGTAAGATATTTTCTGTATCATGAAGGCTTTTATCATTTGTATAAAAATGAAATTGAATTGTGTTAGATGAATAATGATGCTGTTTTTGTGAACATTAATAAATTCCAGCCTGTTTAAGAGTTGATAGAAATGAAACAAACATATCCAAAACCAATTATGTTAAAATAAGTCCAATTATGGATACCCATCATGTTCAAGTAGGGTATAACATGTTGTGGTTAATAGAATGTGTTTACTCATCATTACACAGTACAATCCTGCTGAGAATGGTTTCAGTGAATTTCTAGCATCAACAATACATTTTTGACAATGGAAAGGCAGTATAATATTATGCAAGAAATTCCAGTATTTTGAAATGTAAAACCGTAGTAAAGAACATTGGTATTTGCATATGCTAATTTTTTATTTTATTTGCATACACTAAAAGAACATTAGTATTTGCAGACACTAAAAGATCATTGTTATTTGCATACACTAAAAGAACATGGTTATTTGCATACACTGAAAGAACATTGTTATTTGCATGCACTAAAAGAACATGGTTATTTGCATACACTGAAAGAACATTGTTGTTTGCATACACTAAAAGAACATGGTTATTTGCATACACTGAAAGAACATTGTTTTTTGCATACACTGAAAGAACATTGTTATTTGCATAAACTTACATCTAAAAAACAACAGGAACTTCAGGTGGTTCAGCCAGAATACATTTTTTAAAGGTCAGCAAAAAAGAAACAACTTTATTTTACGTTTTTGGCATCATTAACGCAAGAATGTATATTCATTTCTTCATTTTAAAAATTGATTGATTACTCAATTATTTGTTTATCTTTATGGTCTACTTCTAGCACTAAACAATGTTGCAAATTGTTTGCATTTTAAGAATTTTTTTATTGATTTTTTAACTGGTTCTTGAACTATGACTTATAATAGAATTTTTTTTGCGTGTATCTTTCAGGTACATTTCTAGCGTGGAGGAAATGGAGTTTATATTGAGGAATCGTCGAGAAGCCGAAAACGTTGGTCCACCTGATTTGGTCACCCCGGCTTCAACCATGGTGAACGGTTCCACAACTGCGGCCAACCTAGCGACCACCACCGAGGCAAAAACGGGAATACACAAAATTGAGGCGGAAGTATTGGCACAGATTCATAAATGTAGGTGAACATTTTGCAAACGTTGGACTGGTGCGTAATTATAGTATAGCGTCAATAAATGTTTAATAGATAAAATAATTTCTAGTTGAATCCTGAAAATGTGTATGAATATTTAAACATGCTAACATACCCATATATTTACTGTACTTGATGTGGGAGCACAATAATTCCACATCAGCATGATATATTTTTAGGACAAATAGCATTTTCTTACCACAATAGCACAAATACTATTTGTGAACATGATTTGAATTATTTCGCGGCAGAAAAATGTGGTTTTTTGTATAAAACATTATGATCATGTATACAATTAATGCAAGGAACATTTATATTATCTTTATTCCCAAATTCAAAGAATGATACTATCAGTTGATAAAACAAAAATGCCCCTGCCTATAATGCAACATTTAATTTTAATTTTCCAAAGAAATGTTATAGAATGGGATAGCCATGACTCATCCCTTCACCCCTTATAAACGCATTTTGACGCATTTGAAGTCCTTTAGAAAATTTAATTAAATTTAAGTCCTTTCTTAATATATATTAAAGTTCGAAAGGCTTCATTTCCAACCCTAAGATAATGATGAGTAGCAAACAGCATAAAACCTGTACAGCCTGGGAGTTACTCGCTGGCTGTTCTGGTTTTATGCTGGTTGCAAAAGCCATTTTCACTTTGCTTCTGATGGGGAAAGGGTTATTAAGGATGTAGGTAAAAGTAAATGAACAAATGTCTTTTTGATTATGTACATTCATTTATTAATTGCACAAGAAGTAATAATGAATGAATATACATTTATTTATGAATAAACACAATTTCTTGGATTTCTAGACATGTATATATGAATTAATTAACAGTGTACTAATTGACAAGGAGACAATTATTTGTTAATTGATAAACATTAACTTATGGCTTAAGAGACATCCATGAATTTATAAAACTTTATTGTCATCCTTAGAAACGTTGGAATTACTTAGTTGGAAAAGTTGATGCACTTTGAATTTGGTTTCAGTCACATAAATATTCTCAATCGATTTTATAGCTAATAATTATGATTATATCAGTCGCTTTCTAAGAAAACTGGGCTTAATGCATGTGCCTAAAGTAATGTCCCAGATTAGCCTGTGCAGTTCGCACAGGCTTATCAGGGACGACACTTTCCGCTTGTAAGATATTTTTAGTTTCAAGGAAGTCCCTCATTACCAAAAATCAAGTTTAGGCGGAAAGCTTGTCCCTGATTAGCCTGTGCAGACTGCACAGGCTAATCTGGGAAGACACTTTATGCACATGCATTAAGCACAGTTTTCTCAGAACAAGGCTCATTTATATGTTGTTAATGTTTATTGAATATTGGTATGATCATCCTAGATTGATGTTATAGGGCACACCTGTTGATCAGTTATTGTTGTATATTCCATAAGTGATGTCATGAGCAACCAATAGTCCCAAGGTGTGTTATGGAAGCATATGGAAACACCCAACAAACAAACATACAGATATACAAGTTACTTACAAACAACCAATCAAGAGTTGGAGAAAGATCACATCATTCAAATGTATTATTTATAAATTTGCCTCCTTCGTATATTATGCTACTTACAATAATTTAAAATTTAAGAATTCAAGATCAATTACTGCACTTATATATTGAAATCTGTTACGCTTAACAGATCTAATCCAGCTCCTATTCTTTATATATGATATGAATTTTAAACATGTTACTAGTGCAATAGTTAAATATGTTTTTATGCCCCCATCTGTCTGTCCGTCTGTCTTTCCGTCACACTTTTGCGTTTAAGTTTCAAAAAATGCTCATAACTTCTCTGTCGCTTCAAATGAACCTTCATATTTGGTATGCATGTGTATATGGACAAGGCCTTTCAATGCGCACACAAAAATTGACCCCTTAAACCTTGACCTTGAACTTAGGGTCCACGTTTAGGTTTCGAAATATGCGTTTAGGTTTCGAAAAAAGCGTTTTTTGGGGGCATATGTCTTCCGATGGAGACAGCTCTTCTTGTATTCTATAGTTTATAGTAGTTTACGTTTCAAGGTTTGGTTACATCTCTTTAAACACAGTTGGCTCCTTCTTACCTAGTCTTGATGATTTAGTCATTGATGGAGGTCATTTTATTTGTCTGTATTTTGATTGGATGGCATTTTTTACACCATGACCAATCAAGAGTTGAGGACAACATATTAAAATCAGATTTGGTTGAGCTGACAAGGTACTAGCACCAAGGGCACAACTTGGAAAAAAATGTTTTAAAAAACATTAACATTCATATTCATTCATGTTCAAAAGGTATTTTGAAATATCAACACTATTCAGCTGAAATTGTGTGAAGACAACTTTTGGAATTATTTCACTGTTTTGATGCTTAAGATAAACTGCAGGTCACAAAATTCATAAATGGAGCAAAGTCAAGTACTTTGTGTTTGTTTTCTCCAAAGGTAACTACATTTCTTCCACATTCATGCATATTTTCTTAGTTCTGTATAAGCCAGTCACATTATTTTGACACGTTTTTCTCGCTTTCACCGCTCCTACGAAATTGATTTTTACTGTAATACTCTCAGAGTTGTCAAGGCACGGCGATTTAATCTAAGATTGTGTGAAATTATATTGGTGGGTGTCGGTGTGATATTGGATGAAATATCTGTACAAAATTTACGTAGATTTCATTCCCTGAAGTCTGTTTATTGTAAGTCTTCTGGGATAGGAAAAAGTCCTGATGGAGTCGCATTGTTTCCTGCACGTTTAAATTAATAATGCATAATGATGTCTTTTAATGCCCTCAAATCTGTTTATTGCAAGTCATTTGGGATAGGTCAAAGTCCTGATGGAATCAAATTATTTCTGCATGTTTAAATTAATACTGCTTAATCCTGTTTATCACTTTAACCTTATTTGATTCCTTCGATTTTTAATTTGGTTAGCTTTAAAAATGAGGTTGTAATAGCTTATAAAATAGACACGAAGCTAAACATGGGTCTTCCCCTCCCTCCCCCCTCACTTTTTACTCTTTTAGCATAGCAATTATCACTTAAAAGGGCACAATGAAATGTTGCTTCAGATCAGATTTGTTGTGCAAATGGGAGGTATCCCTATGAGTGTGTATACCAATGCCACTTGACCATTTTTTCTGTTTGATGAAATACCGGCAAATGTATTTATATGTCAGCCATAATAAACAGCGGCGTATATTGGTTTGCTCATGTTGGTTGTTCAATTAGTTTGTTGGTAGACCACTTTTGTTTTTGTCTTTTACGTCCAACAGTTGTCATAAAATCTTTACAAAATATCATGAAAATATCACCCATAAGCAGTTTCTCTCTATATTTATATCAGACCATTTCTCTATATATTTGTCAGTCCAACAATATTCATGATATTCACCAAACTTGATAAATGTATTTGAGGTATAAAACAAGTTTAATAGTGAATCCAATGGCCTTAGAAACTCAAGAGTTCTGTCCCCTTATTGACCAAATTGGCATTAACAACAGCTGCACCCTGCATTTAAGTTCCAAACTGTTTTAATTTGATCTACATCTACCTTGAATTCCACTGACCAATATCGCAGTTAAATAACAACCATCCTATATATATATATATATATATATATATATATATATATATATATATATATATATATATATATATATATATATATATATATATATATGGGCCGTGCTCTGTGAAAAGGGGGTTTAATGCATGTGCATAAAGTGTCATCCCAGATTAGCCTGTGCGTACTACATAGGCTTATCACGGACGACACTGTCCACTGTTATGATATTTTTCGTTTCAAAAAAGTCTCTTCGTGGCAAAAAATCTAGTTGAGGCGGAAAGTGCCGTCCCAGATTAGCCTGTGCGGACTGCACAGGCTAATCTGGGATGACACTTTATGCACAAGCATTATACCCCTTTTCACATAGCACATACCATATATATTTATGTTTGCCTTTCAGTACCGGTGTGGGCATTGATAGCAATATGTGCGGGTGCGCTGCTCATCCTGGTGTGCTGCACGTACTGTATATGCAAGCGATGCTGCTGCAAGAAGCGCAAGAAGAAGGAGGGGAAGAAGGGCCTTAAAGGCATCGTGGGGCTGGAGGACGTGAAGATACTCGGACATTCTATGAAGGAGAAGGTACCAGTGAATGAAAGAAACTTTGGCACATTAGTTCAAGAACTGAATATATCCGTTCATATGTTGTATATTGTTGAAGTAAACCTCAGTTGTGTAAACCAGGCTTGTTCAACTAAATCTTACGTTCAAAGTCTTTTTTGAGACATGATGAAATAATCCCACAAATTTAAGATCCACCAAAAATGATTGTTTTTATGAATCCATGAATGAAATTTAACATATTTAAAATGCAAAGACCAACAAAAATTGAAGAGCAGTCTGTGTTCTTCATTGACAAAAAGTATGAAATACAAGAGGATCTTTCTACCGGTTTAAAAAATCAAAGGGCGTATTGACGCTATAAACATTTTCAAATCGCCAACATCAATCATCACTCATTTTCAAAGTATATCTCCCAGGTAATAGAATGATTATAGACTAAAGTGCTGTATGTTAATTAAAAAATGTCTTTGTGCTTTCTATTCAGGTTCAGCCTGATTTAGAAGAGCTGGAGGTGAATATGGAGGACAATGAGGACGCAGAGAGCACCAAGTCCGAGGTGAAACTGGGAAAGCTGCAGTTCTCCATGGACTATGACTTCCAGAAAGGGGAGGTAAGTTGGAGGTGAAATTGGGAAAGCTGCAGTTCTCCATGGAATATGACTTCCAGAAAGGGGAGGTAAGTTGGAGGTGAAACTGGGAAAGCTGCAGTTCTCCATGGACTAGGACTTCTAGAAAGGGGAGGTAAGTTGGAGGTGAAACTGGAAAAGCTGCAGTTCTCCATGGGCTACGACTTTCAAAAAGGGGAGGTAAGTTGGAGGTGAAACTGGGAAAGCTGCAGTTCTCCATAGACTACGACTTTCAGAAAGGGGAGGTAAGTTGGAGGTGAAACTGCAAAATCTGCAGTTCTCCATGGACTATGACTTTCAGAAAGGAGAGGTTAGTTAGAGGGGAAACTGGGAATGATGCAGTTCTCCATGGACTACGACTTTCAGAAAGGAGAGGTTAATTGGAGGTGAAATTGGGAAAGCTGCAGTTTTCCATGGACTACGACTTTCAGAAAGGAGAGGTAAGATGGAGGTGAAATTGGGTAAGCTGGAGTTCTCCATGTACTTCGACTTTCAGAAAGGGGAGGTATGTCTGAGCTGAAATTGGGAAAGCTGCAGTTAATCATGTACTACGACTTTCAGAAAGGGGAGCTAAGTCCGAGGTGAATTTGGGAAAGCTGCAGTTCTCCATTACTTCAAGAAAGGGGAGGTAAGTTAGAGGTAAAACTGGGAGTGATGCTGTTCTCCATGGACTACGACTTTCAGAAGGGGAGGTAAGTTAGAAGTGTAACTGGGAATGCTGCAGTTCTCCATGGACTATAACTTTCAGAAAGGGGAGGTAAATCTAAGGTGAAACTTGGAAAGCTGCAGTTCTATATGCACTACAACTTCCAAAAGGGGGAGGTAAGTCTTAGAGGAAACTGGGAAAGCTGCCATTCCTGATGGACCATGACTTTCAGAAAAGGGAAATTAGTCTGAGGAGAATCGGGGAAAACTGCAGTTCTCCATGCACTATGACGTCAAGAACGGGGAGGTATGTCTTAGGTGAAACTGTGAAGGCTACAGTTCTCTATGGACTAGAAAGTTATAAATTAAAATATTGAATTCGTGTAGACTGTCGATATAGTATCCTAGAATGTGTTTACGTGTTTGTGTTGGTTATATCATTGTGCCTGGGGGAATTTGGTCTGTAAAAAACGTACATGCTAATTTTCCTTTGCCCTCCTATATGTCTTGAGTGTTCTTTAACCCAGAACGTTGCTACCACACTAATATATGTCTTGAAAACACTCATAGACTTCAAAATAAAAATTGAACAATTTGTGCTGGTAAACTTAGTTCAACTATTGATATTTATTCTGTAACAATTCTGTTAAAAGACATTTATGAATTCCTAGAGAAAAGCTCATTAACAACAACAAGTTAATAATGTGTTTGATCAAAATCAGCAAAACATTAATTGCATGTGGCAAAAAAGATTGATGTGGGGAAGGAATTAACCCTTTACCACTTAGAAACCTACTTTGCCACGTGTGTAGTCCCTAAGAAAGTTCAATTTAAGACCTTTCTTACTTGATTCAAATTTTAAAGGCTTCATTTCCAACCCTTAGATATACTGATGAGCAGCAAACAGCATAAAACCTGAACAGACTGCAAGTTACTCGCAGGCTGTTCTGGTTTAATGCTGTTTGCAAAAGCCACTTTCACTTTGCTTTTTATGTGGGAAAGGGATAGACAAAGTGCAACTTCAGCAGCCCCAGCAGGAGAGACATGGTATTATAGTACGTGGTTGTTTATTGATGGCAAGTGATCAATAAGGAACAGTCCAAGACAGCACAAAAACCACTTGAAAGCAACATGCAGCAAACTCTATTGATTTAACCCTTTCCCATCAGTAGCAAAGTGAAAATGGCAAAGGCATGGCCAAACAAAAAGCATGCGACAAACAATACAACTTACGCCCGAAAAGTGTCAAATGGCAGCAGCTCAAGATCGACCAACAGAACACAATCAATAAAATAGGGGCGATAACTCTGGACCCGGACATTAAACACTCTCTTTCTATAGATACACTGTAGAACCCAATGTGTATTTTCCCTTTAGAAAGTATGTTTTTGTGATATCACATGTAGCTGTGTTTTTGTAAGTTAAATGTAATTTGTAACACACACAAATACACACACACCACACAGACGCATGCTACCATATAGACGCACGCATGTAAGTACGCAGGCACACACACGCGCGCATGCATCCGTACACTTACACAAACACACATTTACTTGGCGCACGAACCATTACCTATAGACAGCTATAAATTTTTGTCACAAACTAATAATCACATTCTTAACAACCATCGGATATCATAAAACACGTACCTATTAAACTTGTTAAGATTTATTCATATCCCAAAAAACTGCGTGCAATTTACTGTATAACTTAATTTATCTATTTGAAATGGGAATTGTGTATATATTCGTATGTTGTTACCTCATTCAAAACATTGCCATAAAATTTAAAAATATACACATTTCCGCAATGAACGTACCGCTTAGAAAAAGCAAACCCACTTAAGAGGGAGTATACTTTATATATGTAAACAGGGTAGTGTTTGTTTCCCGATCCTTTCAGTAAGGTATTTTTGATGATAAATGTTATGATAATAGAAATATTTAGTGTTTTTTTTCCAATAATTGAACAGCCAGTGATCTACTAATATTAAACATTTTATAAAGTGTTTTTTATAGAATTTTGGAATAGTTAGTATTTTATATAAAAATGAACCCTCACACCTGTTACATGTCTAAATGAAATATTTTCTTGATATGTACATGAACATTGTCTGTACGGTTTATTTGGATTTCTGTTCTCAAGAACTGTGATTCGTTTATGGAAAGTACATGATTATTGTTTGTATGGTATATTTAGATTTCTATTCTCAAGAACTGTGATTCGATTATAGAAAATAATTTATATTGAATATATTTGATGCGTGTTTTCTTTTTTAAAGCAAATATTACATCTATGAATGTCCTAGTAGTAAAACGCATAATAACTGTTAAGATTTGCCTTTTCAAAGAAAAAAAAATATACGCCTGTTACTAGTATACATGTATAGTCTATTTAAACTATCTATCTTTAGAGTATCGTGCATATTTTTTTTTAATAGTACGATTACTTAAATACTGTTTATAATATAAATATTCAAATTGTAGAAATAATGCTCTAGGTGTTAATAGTTCAGCTTTTACACCATGCTACATGGCATCATTTCATTTAAACAAATTTTGTTTTCATTCTATGTTTATATGTTAATAAAATGCGAAGTCTTACTACCTAAAAAAATCAATGGCCCCATTTCTATCTTCCTATTTAACACTACCTAGAATAAAATGATTTTTATAGTTTATTTGGAAGCGGTTAAATGGGCCAATTGAAGATTCCTCACATAATTAAAAAAAAGACTGATATAGCTTCATAATTATTGATTCTATAATTTCAGATCATTCTCTTCCTGTCATGGGACCTGCCAACTATTGTACTGAATACATCCAGTACACTTACATATATATTTATTTATGTATGTTTTCTCTTTGTTTTCCATGTTGTTGTTAGTTTTCTTCAAGATACTTTTCCAGTAGTATTACTGTGCTTTATTATTATTACAGGTAAACTTTAAAGGCATGGTATACAGATGTTCACATAATTAAAAGTATTCGAACTCTTTATTTACCAAATACAACTTTCATACTGAAAGTTGAACGCTCATAACTTTGATAGTTTAGTATTAACACATCCGGTGGTTAGTCTAGTTCATCTTTTTTTCGGAACTAGATTAACTGACGGCCGGATACAGACTGATTAAAATATGAGATTTACATTCCAAACGTAGATAACTTCTAACAAGTCTCCCTTTATTTAATAAACGCGTGAGTATCCGTCAGTCGATCTAAGCACATTTCGTTTTCGTATATTTGGATCGACAAAGAGACGGATGTGAAAAAGTACCTGTGTACATCTGTTATTTTACAGCTTTACCATACAAATCATTTGTTTTTCTTATAGAGCATGATATTAACAATATTTTGTAATTACAATAGCCATATTTATTTAGTTATTATTGTAATCAACGCTTAATAATTATAACAACATACACACACGCAAAAACCAACACGCAAAAACATATACACGTACGCATGCCCATAACTCACACGCTCGCGCGCACGCAAAGTAAAACCAGCACACGCACACACTCAAACATGCACACACACATGCACGCACGCGCACACACACGTGCGGATACATACGCGATCACACACACACACACACACACACACACACACACACACATACACACACACACACACACACACACACACACACACACACACACACACACACACACACACACACACACACACACACACACACACACACACACACACACACACACACACACACACACACACACACACACACACACACACACACACACACACACACACACACACACACACACACACACACACACACACACACACACACACACACACAACACACACAGTACGTTAGTTGATCGACTCTTTTTTAATTTTGGAATATAAATCTACATCACATGGAAACCAGGATATGTACACTTGTAATGCTATATATTAGGTAGAAAACGACTTTCGCTATACAGTGATTTTTTTTTTTCTTCAAAGAGTCATCATCCATTGAACGGTGTCATATATACGTGTTTTTTTTTCAGATCACTACCTACATTTATACGATGTTGACAGAACCGTATTTAATCATCATCCCTTAACATAATATTTGTATTTTGTTTGTACATATAACATTTTGTGTTGTTTTCTTTTAATCTATGTATGTCTGTTTAGAAGAAAAATCTTCTTACATATGATAATGTTTAGCAAAACACAATGTTTTTCTTTATGAAATAGCTATTTTTGTAACTTGGATGGTGAATTGTTGTGTACAGTGTACTTATCTGACCTTTATTTCTATTTCACTAAAATATCTTTTGAAGAAGAGACAAAAACACTGTCTTTATAATTTAATGCCACCTATTTTTGTCAATGAATGATATAAATATTGCGTCGTTGAACTGTCGCGGTCTATATGGGAGCAAAAACGAAAGGATAAAAAAAAAGAAAGAAAAGGACTAGCATATTCATGTTTGCTATAAAATTATTATTATTATTATTACTATAAGCTACCATATAATCTACGGTGTTATACATATATACTTTTTGTATCTCAGATCACTAATTCAATTAGTTTGTGTATTTCCAGTGTAAGGAAATGCGCTGTTTATGTCTCTATTGGAGACCAGTCGTTTATTATTGTTATAATCTCATATTTATGATTATTTTTTTTTACTCCTTTTTTATGGAATATTCATCCTTTTGTATCCCTTATTTTTATACGCCCGTCTATGACGGGACGTATTATGGTATACCCCGCGTCCGTCCGTCCGTCCGTCCGTCTGTTAATGTCGTACGCTACGTCAAATATCCTTTGACAGATTTTCTTCAAATTTTAACACAATCTTAATATTGATAAACCCTGATCCCCTTTCGTTTTTGACGGAATTCTGAATTGTCGTTCCAGAGTTATGGGACTTTGTTCGTCAAAATTTCGTGATTTCATTGAATGTCCTACTGTAGCTCAAATATCCTTCGATGGATTTTTTTCAAATTTCAACACAATCTTAATATTAATAAACCCTGATCCCCTTTCGTTTTTGACGGAATTCTGATTTGTCGTTCCAGAGTTATGGGACTTTGTTCGTCAAAATTTCGTGATTTCCATGCTCATGTACTTATAAAATAAACCATGTATTCAAATACAAATAAACTGAAGTAAAAAAATGATTCAAAGGGTTATTTATTACCTTACTACTTCATTGGCGAACGACGGGCGTATCATGCGCTCATGGCGCAGCTTTTATTGTTTTCTAATTTTGTTTGTTTGTGTAGACATCTTACTTCTTATAATAGAAACCAACTGGACACGTTTTCAAATAGAAACTAACTGGACAAGCACACATACCCCTTCTCAAAAAAGTGTGTGAAATGTACGTTTTACGTACGTTTTGCGTGCGTTAAACGTGGCGGTATTGGCACTGCGTTTTTTGTGCGCTTTTTCTTACCAAGTTAGTTTTTAACAAAAACAAACAAACAAGAAAATGTGCGCTTTTTGTGGATAAATGTGCGCTTTATGTGCGCTAAACGTGTGCTTTTTATAAGTGTGTTCAATGTGCGCTTTTATGTGCGTTAAATGTGCGTTAAACGTGCGCTTTTTATATAAGTGCGTTTTTGACTACCATTTATGTGTGTAAAATGTGCGCTTTTAAGTGCGTTAAATGTGTGCTTTTTGTGAGTTAAATGTGCGCTTTTTTTATTTAAAAAGCGCACATTTAACTCACAAAAAGCGCAGTTATAAACCACATAAAAGCGCACATGTGTGTTAAAGTGCGTTTTTATGTGCGTTAAATGTGCGTTAAACGTGCGCTTTTTATAAGTGCGTTTTTGACTGCCATTTATGTGTGTAAAATGTGCGCTTTTAAGTGGGTTAAATGTGCGCTTTTTGTGAGTTAAACGTGCGCTTTTTTTATTTAAAAAGCGCACATTTAACTCACGAAAAGCGCATTTATAACCCACATAAAAGCGCACATGTGTGTTAAATGTGCGCTTTTATGTGCGTTAAATGTGCGCTTTTTAAATTAAAAAAAGCGCACATTTAACTCACAAAAAGCGCACATTTAACGCACGTTAAGCGCAGTTATAACCCACACAAAACGAACAATTTACGCAAATGAATGGCAGCAAAAAACGCACTCACAAAAAGCACACATGTGCGTTAAAGGTGCATCTTTTGCCTTAACAGTTGATTCAATTATATGCTGTTAAAAGTTTTTTTTAATTCAGATATGCAATAAAAACCAATAATTATATAAACATATATATTTGTGTATTTTAATAATTACAAGATAATTCACTTTTATACTTTAATGTACACCAACATTTTTTAACATACATGAGTAATTAAATATCAATGGCAATTTGATGAAATAAATATAAACATAATTTGATTATAAATAAACAAAAAATAATAGCATACTATAATAACATGTACAGTATATACACACGAACAGCTATATACATAAGAAAGATGCATATCAATCAAGGCCTTTCAGCATTTCTTTGAGGCAGCGGAGTGCAGCTCTCATCTTTCTCTCCAAGTCTGCCACTAGCCGGTCAAACTTCTTTGCAACAATTATACTGTCATGGCCTTTGCACGATGCGTCTCGTGCATGATCTCATTTGATCAGGTCCTGAAAGATATTTTATAATGTTAGTGTTGAATATTGCTGTTATGGTAATCTTGTTGCTATAAAAATTATAAATTTAAATCAAAACTAGTTTGTTTGCTTGTTGTTTTTGGTTGTTTATTTTGCAATTTTAATCCCCTGATCACATGTGACTTAACGCTTTTCATAAATAAATACGTTTGATAGCAAATACTGTTCGAAAATGTACCAAGATACGTGGTCTCATTTTGCTGTGTGGACTGGTCGGAAGTGTGACACCTTTAAAATGCAATAACCAGTACCCTGTATAGTTTTACCTCTAAACAAATCCAGCTTTTCTTGGTCAAGGAGAGGGCGCGGTTTTCCCACTCCTGTTCTCCTCATGTCGGCCAGCTTGTGCAGGGTAAAACCTGGTATTCAAGTCCATACATCAGGTAGTCTCTTTTTTGCTCCCTTTTTTGGCAGGCGATGCGATGATGCACATTCTTTCCATGGGGTTTAACCTATAAATTAAAAAGTTCTCATTTAATATGGGGGAAAAATCTGTTCATTAATGACCAAAAATAGGTATAAATAACTTTAAGATGACAATAACCATAAAATACAGCCATAATAATTCAAATGGTGTTGTTTTTCTTTAAAATTGCATTACGTTTACTCATCCATTTACATTTCCCAGTGACAATACATAAATATGATAATGATCATTACTAATTCAATAAACTAAATAAAAAAGGGATGCAGAATTAAAAATACGAACCTGTTACAACAGACTGTTCTTCAGTATTCCAAAAATACAGGCAGTTGTTGAACTTGACCATATCACTTTATATGTCTTTAACCACCCACTTTTAATCTCCTTTATTGTTGATTTACACATTGTAGTAAATACACATTTTTTTCATCACACAATACTTCATGCTGAAAGTATTTCAAGACATTTTACACTAAAATAATAAGTCTTAATTCTAGCTTAAAGTCAGTTGCTGATGCTGCTTGTTTTCAAAAAATAACTTCCTATCTGTGGTTCTCAAATAGATGGTGCCTGAACAAATCAAAAGTATATCAACACCCCTTAGTTAGGCTTAGATGGAGGACTGATAGGGACTGGCTATTCTCTTATCTGATACCATGCTGTGTCTAAGCCAAAAATTGCATAATTTGAGAAATACTGATAAGGCAGTCATTTCAACACCAAAATATTTATTGAATAATACACAGCACCCTTAACACATTATATTTAATTGTAAATATTTAAATATAAAATGCTGAATGGTTTTAGCAAATAATATTAATAGTATAAATATTATTTTAACTGCCTTTTAAAATGTATGTTTATGGTCAATGTGGTAGACATTAATTGTATTAGGGTATAAATATCAGTATAAGAAAGTTCAAATACTTATTTATGTTGAGGAAATATAATTGATACTATCAAACCCACATAATACTTTTGACACTTTCAATATTTTTAATTAGTTACACACAGTCTGATTTAGGTGGAAATTTTTAGAAATGTTTGAGATTAAAACGTAAGCAATAGGGTATGCATTGAAATTGTATGATAAAGTATGTAAACATTAAACAGGTTAATATGGACAACCAGTAATTATTCAAACTGCCCCTTATATTATTACAGGTTACTGAGATATATGTCTATGTTTAATCATTTGATGTAAATAAATTGTTAGAGCCTGCAACAATTTTGTTTCTTGTTCAATTTCTGTACAACATTTGCTAAACGGTTGTTAAAGACGCACTTTTTAAGAAGTGTGTTAAACATGTGTCTTTTTAGATACATCCTTTTAAAACAGATCATATGATAAAAACGCACTTATGAAATAAAAGACTAACTTATGCTTAAAAAAGACGCACATCAAAATAGAAAAACGCACTTTTGTGAGAAAAAAACCCACATCTGTAAACCTTAAAACACACTTCTTAGATAAAAGACGCACTTCCTAAATAAAAGACGCACTTCTTAGATAAAAAACACACATTTTGCTCACATCTACACTCAAAAGCGCACTTACAGATGAAGAAAACACACAAAAAACGCACTTCCTAAATAAAAGACGCACTTCTTAGATAAAAAACACACATTTTGCTCACATCTACACTCAAAAGCGCACATACAGATGAAGAAAACACACAAAAAACGCACTTTTTCACTAAAATAACGCACTTGAAAAGCAAAAACGCACAAAAAGCGCACTTAAATGCACTTTTGATCACTGAAAACGCACATATTAACAAAAAACACACAATTAATGCACTTTTAAGTGCGCTAAATGTGTGTTTTGGTAAAAAGTGCGTTTTTATTTGACAAGGGACATTATCATTTACATCACCCTTTTTTAAATGATCAAGCTATGTACTTTAAATGTAAAAGGGCTAAACAGCAAAGATAAACGCATAAAAATCTTCAAATGGTTAGACGAAAAAAAATATAATGTATGCTTATTACAAGAAAGTCACTTGACACACACTTTAGCGCAAACCTTAAAAAATGAATGGGACGGGGATATCTACCTCAGTGGACAATGTACTAATAAACAAGGCATTGCCTTTCTGATAAAAAGTAACATAGGGATCACAGTTGATAACCTTAACGAAATAATAATTGGCAGACTAGCAAGTATAGATATCAAAATACATGAAACAGAACTTACATTAATCAACGTTTACGGTCCCAACATAGATGATTCCGCATTTTACGAAACATTACAATCCTTTATAATTAGTAACCAAGATAAAAATATTATAATCAGCGGTGATTTCAATACTGTCCTGAACCCATTATTAGATAAAAAGAATGGAAACATTTATACTCATCCTAAAAATAGAAACATTTTAAATAACATAATTGAAAACTACAATATGATAGATATCTGGCGTACAGTATACCCAAACGAAAGCAAATTCACCTGGCACTCAAACACAAAACCAACAATATTTTGTAGATTAGACTATTTTTTAATATCTGAATCTCTTTGCAACATTATTGACACATGTAACATAAAACCAGGATTTATGACTGACCACTCTATAGTTGAACTTAAACTGCACAATATACAACCTGAAAGAGGCCCAGGATACTTTAAAATTAACAACAGCATCTTATTGGATACACAATATCAAACACAAATAAAACAGGAAATATTAAATACAGTTCAAAATAATAAAGATGCAAACCCAAACACCTTATGGGAAGTAATTAAAGGAAATATACGTAACACAACAATTAGATACACATCATTTAAATGTAAAGAAACACACAAACTTGAAACTGAAACCATCAAAACCATTGAAACACTTGAAAAACAATTGCATCAAACAAACACAAAGGATACCACCGACATTGAAAATGAAATAACATTAAAAAAACAAATATTAGACGGAATTTATCATACACATCTCAATGGAATAATACTAAGAGCGCGTGCACAGCATGTTGAACACAATGAAAAAAATACAAAATACTTCGCAAACATTGAAAAACGTAGAAGTGAACAAAAAACTGTACACAAAATAGTAGTCAATGGCAAAGATATAACAAACATGACTCAAATACTAGAAGAACAACGTTTATTTTTCGAAACACTCTATAAACGAAAAAATGTTGAAAATAACACCCTTTTTAAAAATACACATCACGCTTTAAACCAAGAGGAAAAACAACTGTGCGACGGATTACTTAATGAATATGAATGTGGATTAGCCCTAAAAAATATGCAAAATAACAAAAGCCCAGGATCTGATGGCATCACAATCGAATTTTATAAAATATTCTGGAATGATATAAAAACACATCTAATTAATTCACTTAACTATTCATTTAACAACGAAAACTTAACTACGCTACAAAAACAAGGTATTATATCACTCATTCCAAAACCTGGAAAAAACTTAGAATCCTTATCAAACTGGCGCCCGATTAGTTTACTAAATAATGATTATAAAATTGCAACTAAAAGTATAGCAAACAGAATAAAAAAAATATTACCATCAATCATTTCAAAATCTCAATCTGGTTTCATAAAAGGACGTTACATTGGTGAAAACGTTCGTCTTATCCAAGAATGCATAAACTATTTTAACAATTCAAACAATCCTGGTCTTATATTCTTTGCAGATTTTGAAAAGGCATTCGATTCACTCGATCATTCATTTATGTTCTCTTGCTTAGAAAATATGAACTTTGGTGAAAGTCTCATTCAATGGGTTAAACTATTCTATACCGATATTAACAGTATAATCATTAACAATGGCTTCTTTTCAAATAGTTTTAACATCGAACGAGGGGTTCGACAAGGATGTCCACTCTCATCATCGCTATTCATTATTTGCATCGAGTATCTATCACATCACATCCAATCAAATAAACACATAAAAGGCATATCACTAGATCCTGATGAAGATATCAAACAGTCCCTATTTGCTGACGATGCAACTTATTTCTTAAACGACAATTACGATTCTTTCCATAACCTAATAGAGTCACTAACCATCTACGGAATGACATCGGGTCTTAAACTAAACAAAAGTAAATGTACTGTGCTACGAGTAGGTAAATTAAAACAAAGTAATGTCGTATATAAAAAAGAAATGAAATTTAATTGGACATCCGATGAAGCCACAACGTTAGGAATTACTTTCACAAATAATGAAAAGGATACAGTTCTTAAAAACATACTACCTAAATTACAGAATTTCAAAAACTGCTTAAAATCATGGCATCACCGTAAACTTACACTAATCGGAAAAAACACAGTATTGAAAACATTTGCACTTCCTAAACTAATTTATGTATTAACAGTTCTCCCAAACCCACCAAATGATGTTATTAACGATATAAAATCAGCAATATTTAATTTCATATGGGACGGTAAGCCTGATAAAATAAAACGAACTCAGTTAATTCAATCTGTAGAAAATGGAGGTATTCAATTAACGAACATTGACTCATTCTTGAATGCAATCAAATGCAGCTGGGTTAAAAGATACCTAGATAATACCAATACGAGTAATTGGAAATTATTCTACCAGAAAATCCTAAAACAATATGGTGACTCCTTACTCTTTGAATGTAACATCAGCAATACTATCTTACATGAAATTGCAAACAAAAACATATTTCTGTCTGATGTTCTATCAGCATGGAGTGATGTCACTCATAACCTAGAAACCAAAACCAGCAGTAAAACTATTTTATGGAACAATAAAGACATAACTTCAAACAATAAGACGTTTTTCTATAAAGATTGGTTTGAACGAAGCATTAAATATGTCGACCAATTATATGACGACAGAATCAAGGATTTCTACTCTTTTGATGATATATGCTACATATACGGAATACCTTCAAATAATTTTCTGAAGTACTACACACTAATCAAAAGCATACCCATGCATATTAAATCTGAAATCAATACAAATAATACACCATGTACTCAAACAACATTCGTAGAAAACATACTTGGAAGAAAAAACAAACCGAATAAAATATTTTACACACTGCAAATTAAAAAACCTACAGAAAACTCCAAAACCCAAAATAAATGGCAAGCCCTTTTGGGAGAACATGAACTTAATTGGAAACACATATTTACCATGCCATATAAAGCAACTATTGAAAGCACACTGAGAAATTTTCAATATAAATACATTCATAGAATAATAGCTACAAATAAATATCTCTTTAAATGTAAATTATCTAACTCAAATCTGTGTGACTTCTGCGGTGAAAACATCGAAACTATAGAACATCTTTTTTGGGAGTGCAAACACATCCAGCCTATTTGGAATCAATTAGTATCTTTTCTTGAACAACAGCAACTAAACGTTAAACTATCTTTCTTAAATGTAAGTTTCGGAATTTACTCATTGAAATCAATAGACTGTAATAATATTGTGAATTTTATTCTTATATTGATGAAATATTTTATCTTTAACATGAAGTACAAAAAACAAGTACCAAATTTTAATTGTTTTGTCAATAGTCTTAAACTAAAAATCCAGATTGAGAAAGAAATAGCCCTCAGTAATGACACATTACAAATCTTTGAACAAAAATGGAATCGGATTAAATTCTTATAATGTTTGTCCACTTATATACATTTCACTCTAATGTTAGTTTATATTTCTAAAATATTTTTGTATATAATTTTTTCCATCTTATAAGATCATTGTGAATATACAACAAAACACACAAGTCCAGTATGCTTTCTTCCGACTTTATACAACTCATCATTTTTCATAACTATTCTTCTGTTGTTTTTTTTTTTTCTCTTTTAAAAAAATATATATTAGCATATCTTGTATAACATGTCTAAACTTAATTGCTTTGTACAACCACTATGTTGTATGATAATATACATGTATACATTGTATGTATTATATTGAATAAAAAAAAAAAAAAAAGTGAAAATGGCTATGTGCAAACAGCATAAGACCAGAACAGCCTGCGAGTAACTTGCAATCTGTTCAGGTTTTATGCTGTTTGCTGCGAGTCAGTATCTCAGGGTTGGCAATGAAGCCTTTAAAATTCGAATCTAGTAAGGTCTTTTATTAAATTAAACGTTAAGGTTTTATGCTGTTTGCTGCTCATCAATATCTAAGGTTTGGAGATGAAGCCTTAAAATCTTGAATCTAGTCAGAAAGGTCTTTAATTAAATATATTTTTCTGAGGGATTACAATTCGTGAAAATACGTATCAGGGCTCGTATTCCAGAAGCAGCTTAAGTTAAATTTTATTTTTATCCTTAAATTGGGAAATTTTCTTAAGTGTTTAATTTCATATTGCAATAGATTGACATCAAGATATACATTTAAACAAGGCTATTGTCAAGCAATATGGTCCCCTACTGGCTCCACCGTCGTCAGAAATTCCACCATTTTCAGAATTTGTTTAATTTTTTTGGTTACCATAGCAACCACAATTTTTGATGTAGGAACAAAATGAAATTAAGTGCATTATGTCCATATTGCCATGTTGCAAGTTTCATGAAAAAATATTAAGAACTTTTAAAGTTATCGCAGGATCCAGAAAACCACCATTTTCAGCAGTATTTCTAGTCTATTTGTTGCCATAGCAACCATAATTTTTGACTTAGGAACAAAATGAAATGACATGCATAATGTCCATATTGCCATCTATCCATGTTTCAAGTTTCATGAAAAAATATGAAGAACTTTTAAAGTTATCGCAGGATCCAGAAAAGTGTGACAGACTCACAGACGCACAGAGCGCAAACCATAGGTCCCCTCCGGTGAAACTGGTAGGGGACAATAATATCATTATGTCAATGTTATTTTAGGAAAACCATATTAACATGTGTTTCCTTATTTAGTAAAAAATACAAAACATTGTAATTTTGAACTTAAGTGAAATTATTTAAGAAATGACTTAAGATGTTTCTGGAATACCACCCCTGGGTAATTAATAATTTGGTTGCTGCCTTGGAATGGTCAAAGCAAATTTAGATTTATTTTCAATCCAAATAATTTGGGTAATAGGCTTAAACATATATTTCAGTGAATTTCTGGGGACTGTGAGACTTTATTTGAAACTCTTATTTGGAACAAAAATGATGTGAAGTCCCCAATGGCTAAACCACTATTCCTGTTAACAATAAAAGCAGAACCATGAAGCTGTATTTAAAACACGTACATGATATGAAACAATCTCTGGAGTTGATTTTGTTTGTGTGGGCGCCTGTGGGATAAAAAAATAATAATTTTGGTCCCTATAGGCTTAAACCGCAAAGCAATATACTGATATTCATGTTGCTTTGGATTGATTTGGTGTTATATTTAGAACATAGGTCATCATGTTTGCGCCATATTATCGAGGCCTTTCTCCTAAATGTACATTTTAATAAATACATGTTTAGAAAACTGGGGTTTGGGTCTACCAGATACGGGCAGGGTCTTGTGTTTGTGCTGACAGTAATTTTTTGTTACGTGAATCAACTATTTGAAATAATAATGCATAAAGAGCTAAGAAATAAATGCTCTCATATTAAGTTTTGTAATGATTGACCTGTGAATCATGCATTTTGCAAGAAAATCAGTTTTAAACATCACATTTTAAAAGCAAAACCCTTTAAGCACATGCATTACGCCCAGTTTCCTCAGAAAGAGGTTGCTATAGAAATCATAAATTCTGCTTGCAGCTGTCTGTGGGTGTGATTCAAGCAGCGGACCTTCCGGGCATGGACATGTCGGGGACATCAGACCCGTATGTGAAGGTGTACCTGCTCCCAGACAAGAAGAAGAAGCATGAGACCAAAGTGCACCGCAAGACACTCAATCCTGTCTTTAACGAGACATTTATTTTCAAGGTTAGATGCCTTTCCTTCCATCTCTGAGCATTTTCTGCCTTCATATATTTGAGGGATGGGGGAGGGGTAATAATAACAATGGTCATGTCATTCCTCTGTCAAAGAAATTCTGTACAGCCACACATTTTTTAAATTGCTCAGTTTTGTTCCAAACTTATCAAACCAAAGAGTAATTCTTTCCCTTGTTATGTATTTTAAATCCTTTCCCAAATGCCCCAAAATTTATTAAGTCATAAAATGCTAAGTTGGCACAAAATGGATGCATTAACCACATACCCCGCAGACTAAAAAAATCAAGTTTTTGTCATACTTACTATGTATGACCATCAGTTACTTTCTGTTTAGAATTGGAATATTGATATTGCAGGGAATTGCATGTGTATTATATGATTATTATGATCGTTATAATTGAGATAGTGTAGAGTTCTGCTGAACCAAGGGATATTCCCAAGAAACTTTGTGATCATTGGGTTTGCCAGGCATATGGTTTATTTATGACCAATTCTGACTGGCACATTATTCCATAATGTGTTGCCAACAAAGTATTTATCCTGGCAACAATTGACTACATTTTCTAGATCTATATATTTGAATATTTGTTTACGATCAAGAGTGTAAAAATTCATATGTGTATCGAGACACTGTCGAGTCTGTTTCCTGGGTAGAGCCAGTACTTAATGTCTTTAGCGATAGATCTATATATTGCTACACAAGTAATGATCAAATATATTTTATCAGGTCTTTCTCGCAGATTTTATAACCATTAATCAGTCACATTCCCAATGACAAAAAGCATCTTTTTTCCCAAATCCAGTCCTAAAATTCCCAGTTGATGGTTTGAATTTCTCTTTTGAAGTAGTAATATCCATTTTGCTATTATGTTTATGCTTAGGGTTTTTCTGCTTTTTAAGCCCCCTAAGGGTGGCATATAGTTATTGAACTGTCCGTCAGTCCTTCCGTCAGTCCGTCAGAAAACTTTAACATTGGTCATAATTTTTGCAATATTGAAGATAGCAACTTGATATTTGGCATGCATGTGTAGCTCATGGAGCTGCACATTTTGAGTGATGAAAGGTTAAGGTCAAGGTCATCCTTCAAGGTCAAAGGTCAAATATATGGCTTTAAAGCGGCGCAGAAGGGGGCATTGTGTTTCTGACAAACACATCTCTTGTTGTTTATGTTATCTTATATTTTTCAAAAGTTATTGGTCATATTCCCATAATGGTGAAAAATAGAATCTGACACAAGTTGTCATTTCATTGCATATTTTTATGTCCCCCAGTCTATACTGGGGAACATATTGTTTTTGCCCTGTCTGTTTGTTGGATTTTGGTTTGTTTGTTTGGGTCAAACTTTAACATTGGCCATAATTTTTGCAATATTGAAGATACCAACTTGTTATTTGGCATGCATGTGTATCTCATGGAGCTGCACATTTTGAGTGGTGAAATGTCAAGATTATCCTTCAAGGTCAAAAGTCAAATATATGGGGGGGACATAGTGTTTCACAAACACATCTTGTTTTTGTTCAGCAATTTTATTTGTTAACTAGCTTTTGGAGAGCTTACTTACACATTTTCTTGTATGAGTTTAATAAATCCTAGAATTAACTGACAACGAATGTCAGATCTTTTGTAGCTCACCTGATTGCTCAGTTGAGCTTTTGTGACGGGTCTTTGTCCTTCGTCCGTCCGTCCGTCGTCCTTCCGTCTGTCGTCCGTCCGTTCACATTTGTTCGTAAACACTCTAGAGGCCACATTTATTGTCCGATCTTCATGAAACTTGGTCAGAAGCTTTGTCCCAATGAAATCTCGGTCGAGTTTGAAACTGGGTCGTGCCGGGTCAAAAACTAGGTCACTAGGTCAAAAAAAAAAGAAAAAAACTTGTAAACACTGTAGAAGTCACATTTCATGCCCAATCTTCATGTAACTTTTCCAAAATGTTTGTCTTAATGATATGTTGGTTGAGTTCAAAAGTGGTTCCGGTCCGTTGAAAAACATGGCCGCCAGTGGGCGGGGCAGTTTTCCTTATTTGGCTATAGAGAAACCTTTTAAACACTCTAGAAGTCACAATTTTTGCCCAATCATCATGAAAGTTGGTCAAAACATTGGTTTTATTGATATCTCGGACGAGTTCCAAAATGGTCCAGATCGGTGAAAAAACATGGCCGCCAGTGGGCGGGGCATTTTTGTCTATATGTATATAGTGAAAACATGTGAACACTCTAAAATTCACATTTTGTTTCCTTGATATGAGATTTGAGTTATAAAATGGTTCCGGTCAGTTGAATAACATGGCTGCGGGGGGGGGGGGGCAGTATTGGTTTATTGATATCTCGGACGAGTTCGAAAATGGTCCAGATCGGTGAAAAAACATGGCCGCCAGTGGGCGGGGCATTTTTCTCTATGTGTATATAGTAAAAACATGTGAACACTCTAGAAGTCACATTTTTTGCCCAATTTTCATGAAATTTGGTCAAAACATTGGTTTTATTGATATCTCGGAGAATATTTATTTTTGTAAGCAAAGTTTGATGTTTGTTAAGGGGGGTCAACTCAAAATATAGGTCACCAGGTCAAATCTTACAAAAACAAAATCACTCCATATGCCAGAGTTTTGGTTCAATAATGATGAAACTTGACCAGGATGTTTGTCTGGACAATATTTAGGTCAAGTTTGACGTTTGGTTAAGATTGAATGAACTGACTCCTCTCAGGTGAGTGAACTAGGGCCATCTTGGCCCTCTTGTTATTACATGCTTTCAAATTTGGAGGAAAGGTCTATGTTCACATAATCGTTGTGGTGAATCCTGAAAGTCATTAAAGTCAGTAAAATAAAAAGTAGCAGACGACAACGCTCAAAAAGCTATATTGAACATGTTTAATATTAAGTAATTGTAATGGTATTTACATGGAAAACTAGGTGTAGCATTAGATAAGACACCATATTCATTTCACCACAGTGACCTTCTAAACCAATCATGAAACAAGTCAACAACAATAAAATTAAGTCCTAGTGACCGAATAATTGTGGCGTAGAACCGTACTAGCTAATAATAGGTTAAATCAATGTTGATTTCCCTGGAGAATGAAATGTGATTGAAATGAGTTAAAAAATATGAAGCTTGTGAAACTTAAGTGCAATGTGAGAAGGGCAAAAGTAAGGTTTAGTTCAAGGCATCATGGCTGTGATTGATTCATTTTGGATTCAGTGAGTTCAAATTGTTAAACAAAAAAATCAATCAATGCACACATCTTTTTCAAATTTGTGTATGTATTGTTGACTACCGTATACAGAAGAGTAAAGAAGTGAAGTAATATCATTTGAAAGTTTCATGGCTAACATTCCTTTTCCTTAAAAAAAAAAAATATGTGAAACAATGGAGTCCAATGCCTTTACCCATTTTGGAAATTGAAGAAGAGTGCAGAGTTTTACAGTGAAATAATATTGTGTGAAAGTTTCACATCAGACATTCCTTTTTCTATAACAAAAAATATGAAAAACAATGGAGTCCAATGCCTCTATCCATTTTGGACATTTGCAGTAGTCGGAATATTTTAAACAATAATGGGATATCGCAAAATAACAGACACATCACAGATCTGCATAAAATACACATGTCAGAATAAAGTCCACATACCGGTAGTCTGATCAGGTTTTCCTGCAAATACGTTATTTATCAGTTAATTAGCGTATATTTATATCATTATTTGGAATTCTACGATCATTGTGCGCAGTGTGATCCATCTTGACAAACATGCTAGTAATTGGTCTGAGTTGTCAGACAGAATATTAAACTAAAGCAAGTTTGTACCTCTCACATGGAAATTAATACTTACATTGACAATTAAAATTTTGTCAGTGTGAACTGCATATTAGAAAATTATTTCATAAAGATTATTTTTTAAAACAAATTCTTATTTTTAAAAATTGTTGGCTGTTTGTTTTAATGACTTATAGGAGTTTGTTTAGATGCAATGGAATATGGTAAAAAAAAAAATTTGTTTAATAAAATGTACATGTATTAGGCCAATTACTGTGTTTTACTGATGCGAACAATTGTTTTATGTTTATTTAAATGGATTGAAATGTCCATGTTAAAAATATGCATGGATTCACATGCGGAAAATATAGTTTACTCAGAATATCTCTGATTAAGCTATTGAAAAACTTTAATTAAGACAAAAATGTACCTTTTCGAGCTTGTGGTTAACAAAGCAGTAATTTTTTAGAGCTAATTTTAGGCAAAAATTCAGCCACATTCCCTTGCTTAAAACTATATTTTTTCCCACTTTAAGGACATTTTCCTTTTTATGTGATTTTGATGTTTTATGAAAAACATTTGAACAGAAATAGATCCAGAAAAAGGCATTTTGCAGATATTGCCAGCTGTTTTCACCAAACCAAATTTGAGCATAATATAAATCAGCATTTGTAGAAAAATATTTAATTAATTTTAAACAAGTTAAAATATGAACATATTAGCATTCTTATCTTACAAAATTCATGTTTTGTCATAATAAATAAATTCCACATTTGAACGGCCAGCCACCTTTTCTCCAAATACTTAACAAGCACTGCATAGCTTATATAGTTTCTGAAAAAATGTAGTCAGTAAAGGCTAAGTAGATGAATCTGGGCAGGATTTAAAGACTTGTCGAAAAAATAGCAATAGCTAAATCATGAAGATCAGAAATTAGAAACATTGTTATGTTGGCCTTGTACAATGTCATACTCCCATATTCTTTGCACAGGTCCCCTTTGCTGAGGTAGCAGCCAAGACGCTGGTGTTTGCGGTGTACGACTTTGATCGCTTCTCCAAGCATGACCAGATTGGTCAGGTGCAGGTGCCCCTGAACCAGGTGGACCTTGGCAAGACGCTCGAGGAGTGGAGGGACCTGGCCAGCCCAGAGAATGAGGAGAAGGTACTGGGACATTGAGAGTGAACTTAAGGTCAATGGGATTTACCTGGGGTCATTGTGATGAAATGTAAGGTGTGGGTCATTGTGTTTGAGTATAAAGTCAGGGTCATTGAGGAGTGGATTGACCTTGCCAGCCCTGAAAATGAGAAGGTACAGGGAGATTGGGAGTGACCTCAAGGTCACTGGCATTGAAAGTGACCCTTTTTGTGATTGAGTTTAAGGTCAGGGTCATTGTAATTGAATTTTAGTTCAGTGTCATTATGATTAAGTGTAAGGTCAGGGTTATCGTGATTGAGCGTACGGTCAAGGTCATTATCATTGAGTTTTATGTCAGGGTCATTTGGATTAAGTTAGAGGTCAAGGTCATTTTGATTGAGTGTAAGATCAGGGTCATTATGATTGAGTTTTAGGTCAGGGTCATTGTGATTGAATGTATGGTCATGGTAATTGTAATTTAATGTAGGGTTATGATCATAGTAATATAATATCATGTCATAATAATTGGGAGCTCAGGGTAAATTCGTAGTCACTTTAATAAAAATTCCTTTAGTGGCAGGTCCCTTCAACTAGGTTGACCTCTATAAGAAGCTAGTGGAGTGGATAGGTCTGGCCAGCCCAGAGAATGAGGAGATACTGGGAGATTGGAAGTTACCTCAAGGTCATTGGATAGAAAGTGACCATGGGGTCATTGTGATTGAGTTTAAGGTCAGGGTCCTTGTGATAGACTGTTAGGTAATGACCCTTGTGATTTAGTATTAGGTCAGGGTCAGTGTGATTGAGTGTAAGGTCAGGGTCATTGTGATTGAGTTTAAGGTCAGAGTCAATGTAATTGTATGGAAGGTCAGGGTCATTATAATTGATTGTAAGGTCAGCACCATTGCAATTGAGTGTAAGGTCAGTGTCATTATCATTGAGTTTAAGGTCAGGGTTATTTTGATTCAATGTAAGGTCAGGGTAATTGAGATTGTGTGTATGGTCAGGGCCATTGTGATTGAGTGTAAGGTTGGGGTAATTGTAATTGAGTGTAAGGTCAGGGTCCTTATGATTCAGTGAAAGGTCAGGGTCCTTGTGATTTAGTGGCAGGTCAGGGTCATTATGATTTAGTGTCAGGGTTATTGCAATTGAGTGTAAGGTCAGAGTCCTTGTGATAGGATTTAAGGTTATGATCATAATGATATAATATCATGTCATATTAATAGGGAACTCAGGTTCCAATTCATAGTCATTGGAATTAAAAGACCTGGGGGGGACTTTAGGATTGAGAGTAACCTCAGGGTCACCATGATCAAGATTGACCTCAAGGTCATTAAGAATCAAAGCGGCCATATTGCAATTGTGATTTAGAAGGAGGTTATTTTGATTAAGAGCGGGTTCAAGGTAACGTGATTGAGAGAGAGAGAGGTCAGTGCAATTGAAGGTTATGATTGGTGATATAGTTTGATGGAATTGAGAGTGCTGCAGGGTCACTGTTATTGCCAAAAGGTCACACTCTTTAAAATGAAGGAAGATGCCTGTAAATTAGTAATTCCAAGCAAGGCCAAGGTCATAGTGATTACAAGTTATATCATAATGTTTGAAAGCATATCATTCTGATTAAGATTAAGAAAAAGGTTGAGATCATTTAATTGAGAATTAGATCAAGGTAAAGTGAGATCCCGATTATGATAATGAGATTGTCATTAAATGAAAGTATGATCAAAGTAATAGTGAATTGATGTTTGGACCAAGTCATATTGACTAACATTCCATTTTTTATGATTGAATGTTTGGCAAATTTCATAGTAGTTAACAGTGTATCAGTTGAGGTCAATAATGGTTGCATTACAGTAACAAAAATGGCTAAAGTGTACATATATTTCAATACCTTGTTTTACAGTTCAGAAGTTGAGCGTTAAAGAGCGTGATTGAATTGTGTTTGTATGTGTATTTTTTTTTTATTAGTGGGGTGGGGGGTTGTTATAAAAAAAACTTCTCCAAAAGTACTAAGAACTTTGTTCTTCCCAGTAAAAAAACTAAAAAGTTTCTTTACCAGCCAATAGCTTTCAGTGCTATGGACTTTAAAGAGCAATTGGTTTCACTATTCACTATTTGTATTTGTTCAGGAGAACAAGCTGGGGGATATTTGTTTCTCGCTGCGGTATGTGCCAACTGCGGGCAAGCTGACCGTAGTCATTCTTGAGGCCAAAAACCTGAAGAAAATGGATGTGGGTGGCCTCTCAGGTACAATATAGTTGTGTGTACCCTAGTGGTGAAATATCAACAAGCTGTTAATATATTTTTTTAAAGGACATTTATTGTCTCTCAAGTAGAGTGTAGTTATGTGTAACATTGAACAATAAACAAGCTGTTGATAATCTTACTTAAATAATACTTTTAATGATACTATGTGATGTTAATTTCATAAAACATAAAATGTTACATCGCTGGTTGCACTCTATTATAATTTACTTATATCAATCGATGACTGTTCAACAAAGATTGTTTTGTAGTGTCACCACTCCTGTATATTTATCCTCCATATAGGAGTGATCTAGTCACTACTGGTGGTTTTAACGGGTTTCTCTGAAAACAGAAATAGACATAATTTGAATAATGCAAGTACACGAAATGTGACTTCAAGAAACTTAAGTAAAGTTTCTTACTTCGTAAAAAGATGCATATAATGGCTATTTCAGAGCATAGTAAATGTTCAATATTACTGTTTCCTCACAAATATCATAACTAAAACGAAAATTTGCAAATCTGAAACAACTTTTTTCAATTTTTGTCAATTTACCAAAACGTGAAAAGGCCACTTTAACATCTGTAACAGTTTAGGCTTATTCTGCAGAGGTCAAGATTGAGAAACAAAATGTTTAATCTGTGATACAAACAAAGCTTAAAACTTAGATACTCTTTCCAAATAACCTACTGTATAATATATTTATTTTATCATTGGTAGACTAAATGGTTCGGTATTGTGAGATGGGTTTTTCCAAGTAGTGGAGAACCAGAAAACACCTATCGTGTGGACCATGTATTAAAACAAAAATACTTCACATATTAATATGATTTTAAGTACCGATGATCCGATGCATATACGGAAAATAATAAAATAAAATATTCCCTTTGGATCCATTTGTTTTCAGTTGATGCCTGTATTAACGCTATATTGTAACACTATATTGTAACAGTACATTTGTCACAATTTGTGAAAATGCCAGTAACTGTTGCTTGTGTCATATTAATTATGCATCTAAAAGTATCCAACAGGGATGGGTGCCAAGCACTTGATATACTTATTGGTGTTTTCTGGATATATGACATATGCTGAATAGGTTTTGTTTGTGATATTTGAAGCTGATACTTACATAACTATTGTTTATAATGACACTACACAGTATGAACATGTTCCTTTAGATGTTTTTGTCTCACGATGCGGGTAAAGTGTTGATACCAGCTCAATATTTCTAGGGTAAGCACGAAACAATGGACAAAAACCATTGATCCTTTAATATATTTGTGATGACAAGTTTTCCAGATGGGAGCCTGGCAGTGCAGCAATATTTCTTGCATGTTTTTATTTTTACAGATTTTTTTTTTGATTATTAGTGATAATTGAACTAGTTTGTGGTTTTATAAAAGTGCTTGCTTACAGTATTATAAAAACTTCTTTAAAAAGTCAATTTTCGCTAATAATTGGTCTTCTTCAGAATTTATGTTTACGCCATTTTTGTCAGCAAAAGTTTTTTTTCAAGAAATGCATCTCTTTTTAGCAACAATAAACAACAATTTTTATGGGGTTCTTTGCATTTTTTCAGTATGTCATTTTATGTCTGTACTTATACGTGTTTAGACATGTTTGTCCATATTTTACACCTTTTACAATTCTATAAATTCATTGCATACTCATGATGCCTTGTGTTTACACAGATCCATTTGTGAAAATGCAACTGTATCAGGGAACAAAACGACTCAAGAAAAAGAAAAGCACTATTAAGAAAAACACTTTGAACCCCTACTTCAATGAGTCATTCACTTTTGAAGTTTCTTTTGAACAGATTCAGGTATTTTTTTATCAAGTGTTCATACTTTTTTCAGTTGTTTATGTTTGTTAATGTTTGTTAATTGGTATTCAAATGGGCACAACTTTTATGGAAATCGATCTTGTGCATTGTTCATTTTGGCCAGCGCAGTGATTTGTTTTATTATCGGTATTCAACTTTAAATAAATATATATTTATTTAAACCACCTTGTATGATTATCAAATGAATGGTTTTAAATTTAAATTTGGAAAAAAATATCATTTCTAATATGTAAAGTCAAGAACTCCAGGAAAGTTTTGTCATGTTTTATTTGTTGGGAAACTTTTTTGTTGCACTTTTTTTGTTTTCTTGCAGACTTTAAAAAAATAGAAGCAGGTCCCATATTTGATACATCAAACATTTTATATAAAAAATATATATGGGAACAAATACTGAAATGAGATTTAGCACAGGCTAATCAGGGACAACACTTTCCGCCTAAATTGGATTTTTGCTAAGAAGAGATTTCATTTTAACAAAAAATGTCATAAAGCGGAAAGTGTCGTCCCTGATTAGCCTGTGCGCATTGCACAGGCTTATCTGGGACAACACTTTACGCACATGCATTATGCCCAGTTTTCTCTGAACATGACTCATATAGAACAGATAACCGGAACAATAACTGAAACACAGTCATTCAACTACACCCAAAATCGGACATTGCACTTATGTATTTTTTAACAAGGTTTTTGGCATAACAATTGAAAATTTTAATTCAAATTTTTTATTCAATTTTGTAGCCAATTTTCGAGTATTCGTTCCCGTCCCTGATATAAATTAACATAAATATAAGAGATAGTTGTAAAGTGTATCTGTATGGGATATTCTCTTGTATTTTCACTTGCCTGTTTTAAGATTTTGTCAGCTGTGTTATTTCTATAGTGTGTTTTAACACCCAAATATTAAATTAATTTGTCTTTCTCAAATTTAAACAAAAATAGTTGGACAAAAAAGTAATTATGGTTACAATTATTAATTGATTACTATTTAGATGACACAGCTAAACTTTACTTGTCAATGTTGTTTTTTGCATGCTGTTATTTATCAATATTTTCATTTTTTTCATCATCACAGTATATAACAAATGTTATTTTTCTGCAGGTTTCTCTTTACCTGATGTCATACTTTTTGCATTCAAATATTTGTCTCTCGTTTCCTCAGATCCTTATGTTAAGATCTCCCTGATGCAAAATGGAAAACGGGTTAAGAAGAAGAAAACTACGATTAAAAAGTGCACTCTGAACCCCTACTATAACGAGTCCTTTACGTTTGAAGTTCCATTTGAACAAATCCAGGTATAAAGTCTGAGAATGTGATGTTCTGTAGACAAACATAGTCCCCCTGCTTTCACCACCCATATGTTGTAGATAGTGTGCATTGTCCCTATGTAACCGTAAATGACCATGTATCATGCGCAACACGTCAGCCTTAACCCTTTACCACTTAGGTATGTTTAAAACATTTGTAGTCCCTCAGAAAGTTAACTTTTATGAAAGACCTTTCTTACTAGATTCAAATTTTAAATGCTAAATTTTCCAACCCTTTGATACGGATGAGCAGCAAACAGCATAAAACCTGAAGACTGCGAGTAACTCGCAGGCTGTTCTGGTTTTATGCTGGTTGCAAAGCCATTTTGACTTTGCTTCTGAGTGGGAAAGGGTTAATTTTGACTATGAAAATTTGGTGCGCATTATACATTGTTTTAAGTGAATCATGGGAAACAACGGTAATAAGATTGATACAGGAGAACTGTCATGCTGGCAATTATGGTGGAGTCATTTTTATAAACTTTGGTGTTATTGTCAAGGCATTCAAGCGAGTTTTGTGTTCTTAATTGGCTTTAAAGTAGAATTCAAATTCATTTTAGATGTTATATGTTTCTACTGTATTCTACTTGGCAACCAACAATATATGTTATTTCAAATGTTATGCAAGGATGTTTAATTGCCAAGAAATACCCGTAGGAAATCGCTCTTCAACAGTGATGAAATACAATATGGGTCATGGTCTGAGAAAACGGGGTTAAATGCATGCATGTGAAGTGTTGTCTCAAATTACCCTGTGCAGTCAGCACAGGCTCATCAGGGAGGACACTTTCCACCTAAACTGGAGAAGAAGAGACTCTTTAAACAAACAATATCATAAAAGCGGAAAGTGTTCTCCATGATTATCCTGTGCAGACTGCACTGGCTAATTTTGGATGACACTTTACACACATGCATTAAAACCCCTTTTCACAGAGCGTGTCTCATATGTTTTTTGTCGTTCTCTTTCAAGTACTTAACATGGCAACCTTTTTTCTCTTTATATTCTTTATTTCTGTAAATACTTATATTCTGTGTTCTAAATCAAGGCCTCCCTTACTAGCAGTGATAAGCAAAACTCAAAAGATCAAACTTCTATATTACCTGTGTTATTTGTTATTTTAAGCTTTTTATTTGTAAATATTCAAAACAATTAAAAAAAGTAATCAGGTGCTTTAAACCTTTTTCCACTTTGCTTCAAGCTTTCCAACACATTCTTCAATCATATCATGATTCAATAATTCTGCTTCGTTTATCGTAGAAGTAGTACGGCATTGAAGTCTTTTAATCCCTCACTTTAGATTTTTATTGATTCCAGCTTGGTGCACTTTTCAAATTATTGATCCATATTAGAGAAATTAGTTTGTTGTAATTGCCAGTATGAAGTGTTCTAATTGCGTAAGCAGCAGTTCTGTATTACGGAGACATGCACACATTGTAGCGCCTGCGTAGGTGGCATGCTTGTTGCATATCAGAGAGATTAATTTAGTTAGCACTAGAGCATGAGCTCTGTAAGCTTGTAACAGATAGTGAATGCTGAGATATCCACCAACACTTGCACGCTTGCTTGAACCAAATCATAATGAAGGTGTTAGCTCTAGCAAACTAACATTGCAACTGCTAAAATGCCCTGTAAAACTTGCTTCCATGCTTGTATCATAAAGTTATGCTGAAACACCTGGTAAAACATGCCTCTATGCTTGTATCATAAAGTTATGCTGAAATGCTCAGTAAAGCATGCTACCATGCTTGTATCACAAAGTTATGCTGAAACACCTGGTAACACATGCTTCTATGCTTGTATCATAAATTATGCTAAAGTACCTGTTATCACCTACTAGCCTTCTTCCCTTAAGCATGAATAAGTTCTGAAAACTAACTGAAACAAGGAGCCTATTTGCTTGCTATGCTATATTATAGTCTAATATACATTATATTACAATTGTATAGATGCTCTCTTTCTTACTTTTTCAGCATATACTATTACTGTTTGCTTCTATGTGTTAACTATATTGTACTTACTTTGTATTATTTCACTTCTTATACACTTAAATACTGTAAAATCATTATTGTTTATGGGACATAAATTTTGGATAATTTCCTGGTTTCACTCACCACCGAATTTAACACAAACACATGGGATATTGACCAACGCAAATTCCTCTTTTGCTTTCAAAAATCGGAAATCCACAAATAAGCGTGTCCACAAAAACAAAACAAAACAAGAAAACACGTAATTTCAAGCCAACGAATATAAATGATTTTACAGTACCGGTATGTTGAAAAATTTGTAATGTTTGCTTAAATTTGTTCAATATTTTTTTCGGATGTATGCACACTGCATGAATGTTGTAATTAAATAACATTTCAAACATATTTACTGTTTCCTCAGTGTCTGAGAAAACAGATGAAATATTGTCATATTTACTGGCGACCTAAAATTTGTATGGACTGTAAGAAAAAAAACGATTAAAAATAAGCGTATACAAATTTGACAAAATACGTAAAAAAGCAGACATATCAGTGTTAAGGCATTTAACAATCTGTTGTTTTTTTTTCTACAATTTGCATGAAAAATCCTCTGCTTTTAATGGCATGTGCGTATCCAAAACATGTTGTATTGTGAAAACATGATGGTGAGATGTAAATGTATTTAGTAACGTAAAAGTTTCTTTTTTCAGTATATAGGTAAGCTATTGAAGCAGAAAGCTTTGTATGCATTTATAGTATTAATGTGTTGAATATGTATAAATATTGAATAGAATTATGATTAAAATGTTTATTTAGATGTATCGATGTTAATAATTCTACAAATGAGTCGCGTTCTGAGAAAACTGGGCATAATGCATGTGCGTTAAGTACATGACAGTTTCTGCCTTAACTAGATTCTCTGTAAAAAGGGACTTCCTTTAAACGAAAATTACCATTAAAGTGGAAAGTGTCATCCCCGATTAGCCTGTGCGAACTGCACAGGCTAATCTGGGACGGCACTTTACGCACATCCTTTTTTCACAATTTTCACAGAACAAGACACAAATAAGAAAAGTCAGTTGTAGATCTCTGTACCTTGACAGTTTTAGGAGAAGCGTTATATATTGAACCCATTTAACTATTCAAACAAAATTATGTGTAAAATTTGAATAATGTAACTTTTTAACTATTCGAACAAAAAATGTGTTAAATTTGAATAATGTTACTGCATGGTAAATTTAATTATAGTATGTCTTGTATTACAAATTGTATTTTGGATCTATGTACTTACTATTCAGTATATTATTAATTATTATACAAAATATAGTATCATCTACCAAAATCATGCATGTTCTCTTTAAAAAAAAAATGAATCCATATACTTACTCTTTGAAATATAATTAATTACAGAAAATATATAATAATTATGATCCATAAAAATCCTTCATATTTTCATCATGATTTATGAACATTGTTTCTTCCAGATTGTTGATAATATTATTTCATATTTCTCTACAGAAAGTGACCCTGATCATAACGGTGGTTGATTACGACCGTATCGGCACCTCTGAACCCATTGGCCGCGCCGTCCTCGGGTGCAACTCAACAGGCACAGAGCTACGCCACTGGAGCGACATGCTGGCCAATCCCCGTCGTCCAATCGCTCAATGGCACACCCTACAGGAAGTGCCTGAGAAAAATTAGAGTGTGGCGGGGACTGTTTTTCCTTTTTTACAAAAACAAAAATTATCTTGGTTAGTCTGACATTTTTTGGTTTTTAGACTAGGCGATGTGGTCTTTTCAAAAGAAAAAGAAAACAAAACAAAAAACTAAATTCTGTATATTTTGTTCATGTTTACTGTTCAAGGAAGATTATGAAAGACAGAATTTCCAAAATAAATGGGAATCGGTTTTATTTATTGTTTATTTTTTTTTATTAAAATGTCATCATCATTTCAGTGTATAATACATTTTAAATAATTATAATTCCAGAACAACAGCACACAAATTTAAGAAAAAAACTGCGAAAAAGACAACATGAAAATCGTCAAATTGTTAACCACAAGTAAATATTTACCAAACTTGATGATATTGTACATTTTGAGGGAGAAAAGCAAACAAAGAACAGGGTTTATTTGAAGATTTTTTTAAAACTTTGCTTTCCTCTTTTGTTGGCTTTTGTTTTTCATAATCTTGCTTCGTTAACTTTCTCCATGACAGAATATTCTCCCATGGTCATAATGGTCAAGTCTTGTAGTTTTTAGTGAAAAAAACACAACATAATAGGGACTGTGGTATTAGTAGATATTTGATTTGTCGTACTATGTGAAATCACATTTTTATCATCATTCATGGTTTAATAAAGGCATTGATACATATGATTGTTTATAACCACATCATGCATGAATTGTGAATAACTGTTGAACTGTTGTTTTAATGGTTTTAACGTGAATGTTCATCTTTTTGTATTTTATAAGCTTGGAAAATGTTTATCGACACAATTTGAGGATTGCAATTGAGATGGTTGTTATGTTATTGATTGTTTGTGAATGACTCTTGTTTGGGATTAATGCATGTCTGCTGATTGAGTTTGAAAAAAAATCTTCAAATAATCGCGACTTAAATTTTTAACCAGGTTTTCCGAAGGAAAAAAAGGGTTATTAGATTGGCGAATGTCGGCGGGCGGGCGAGCAGGCGGAACAAGCTTGTCCGGGCCATAATTTTGTCGTTCATTGTGAGATTTTTAAATCATTTTAAAATTTGTTCACCATCATTAGACGGTGTGTCGCGCAAAAGAATAACGTCAATATCTCCAAGGTCACACTTTGAGTTCAAGGGTCAAAAATAGCCTAAAATGAGCTTGTCCGGGAAATAACTATGTCATTCATTGTTAGATTTTAAAATCATTTGGCACATTTGTTCACAATCATTGAACGGTGTGTCACACGAAAGAATTTTGTCAATATCTCCATGGTCAAGGTCACCACAACTAAAAACATATTTATTCTGAAACAAAGGGGGTTTATTATAAACAATCAGTTCAGTTTAAGTTGTCTCCCTTTATTAGTCTTTTTTTTCTAATTGAAAACCTGGTTTTGTGACAATTTTGTCCCTTGTTTTATATGTTTGTGTAGGATTAGTCCAAACTGAAGACAAATATTGCTGTTTCAGAATTATAATTTAAACTTTATGTAAAATACAAAGTTGCATGCTTAAGATTCCTGCTAGTATTACATTTTATTCAATAGATGATGCTTAAATGCCTTTTATTTGAAGGTAATGAATTACAATTGCATGATCTAAAAATATATATATTTATCAATGGTGAATAGTATAATGAACATGTTTCAAATCAATAAATCTTAGAGTACGGTAACTTACAATTGCTGTTGCCAGTGTGAGATTGTTTTTAGAATATGTACTGATAAGCTGAACTGTATATGTAACTATTATGTTGTTGTGCAGCGGGATACATTGCACCATGTATGAAATGTAAATGAAGGGCATGTAGGCTGTTGTGAAATGCATAGTTGTGAAAGTGTATTTAAATGCGTATTTAATCATGCATACAGTGTACATGTGCATACAGCGATGAACAATGACATTAAAATCAGCAGTTTGACGCTACTAATTTTCTCAGAAACCAGACACATGCCCCCCCCCCAACATATGCCCTTGCGATATATTTCGGATAGGTGGTACAAATGCTATCCAGTACTTATGTGAAGCCTAACATGTGCCCCCTAAATATCACAATAGAGTAAGTATGTCAGTGAATTAATTGTTTGGCCGACATTCAGTGTCCTTGGCTGAAGATAAAATAGCATAATCTAATGAGTATGCAGCAAAACAATTTAAAGAAATTGTAAGTGTCTATGAGGGGGTTTGATCCTCATTGGTTTAGGTGTATGGATGTGCACTTCATTCTTATGTATATTAATATGTGTAGTCAGTTTGGAGTGTTCAGCCACTTTTGTTTGTTAGAGTTTCTGTGATACTGTTTTTTCTTTTATTTCTGTTAAAGTGTTCACATTTTATTTAAAAAATACAAATAAATGTTACAAGCAACTGGCCGTCTTAAAAATATTTGAAAATTCACTTAAGTGTATGTCAGCATATTTTATTTACATTTATGATTAAATTTTCTGTATCATATGTTGTTTAAAGTTTTCCAGGGTAGACATGTTTAATAGATAAAAAATACATTTTTAACAATTAAAACAATTATACATGTACATACATGTATATGCATCTGTAAAGCATATCAAAGAATTTTTACTTAAGTTCATATTCGTTATGTTAAAGTTGGAATGCAATCATATCACTTTGGGACATTAAATTGATTATTTGTGTTAGTTGATAATAAAACAGTTTTGCTTTACATTATTTATTTGCAAGCAAAATGTGTATGTATAATTTAATGTATAATGCTTATATAATGATGAGTTTGTGTTTTAAGTTCAATACATAACAACAACTGAGAAACAGTTTCAAAATTCTGTGATCACAATTTTGAAAGTTATATGTTCTTATAAAAGACTTTCCAGTATGCATTTTCCAGTATGCCATTGCACTCATTTAAACAGCAATTTTGGATAATTTAGATTCAAAAGTATCAGATTTTGCTTCTTTCTCTATAAAGACGAAGCAATATAAAGATCTTGTCGTGGTGTTAAATAAAATCCTTAACAATTATGTTTCATGTTCTTCAGTTTATAAAAACATGTTTTATATTTGGCATCTTTTTTTTTAGGCGATTTAATTTTCATGTTGGTTTAAAATCATTTTGAGTTACATATGTGTTAAAACATGTATTTTAATTTTTAAACATGTTTTAAGATGTTTGAAAAGTATGATCCATTTTCGATATGGTTATGTAAGCAAATTGAATGCAATTTTGTGTAAATGCAGTATAATTGATCCATCCGATCTTATATAAATTCCACAAACATGTTACGCTGTATAATGTGAAATTAGAATTAGACATCAAGCACAGAATTGGCACAATTATTGTTCGTATTGCTTCTACATGCTTCTTCTTTTTGTCAATACCTTTGGGATAAAAAGCATTTTTCCCATCCTTTTGTGGATTTTTTCTGTGATTTTTTTTAACGGTCTTATTAAATGTAACACATTTTCATTATTTTTTTTGTGGACATTCATTCAAGCATTAGTTTTGTGGTATAAAAGCTATTTTCATGATGCAGTAATTACATCTGCAGGAGTCTATCACACTAATGACCATGCAAAGTTCATAATTACAAATGGTTAAACTGTGTACAAGACAATTGCGATATAAATCTGTTCACTCCAAGTTTGATGTCTAATCCTTACTTCATATAATGTGTTTTTATGTCATTTTTGATCATCGATTATCTATACGCGACACATCAATTGTAATGTTGTATATGTATTTCATGACATACTTAAATGTCTTCAAATTGACTTAAATGTCTTCTCATTGACATGCATGTATTCATTTATCTATTGTATTAAATATATATTGAAATATATTGATACAGAACAGAGGAAATACATTGTATAGATGATATATAATGAAATCAATTGAATCACAGCAGATGAAATCCATTGTTAAGAATGAATATTATGAAATCCATTGATACACACCGGATGAAATCCTCGGTAAAAAAAACCCATTCTGTTAATTATTTTCCACTATTACATTATGTTTATAATTATGAAATATAGATTCTATATATGAATATGTGCTAGTTTCGGTGCATGATGTTAAATAAATATATTTGAAGTTTCTCCGGAAAAGAATAATATTAAATACTTAATTATAAAACTCTTAATCAATCTAAATTCAGCAGTTCGAGCTGTTCTGTTCACCTCATTAAAGAAGCTGGTTGTTTTGCAATATCATCACACCATCTTGTTGTTTTATGTGTGATCATAGTTATCTACTTACTACTTATTGAAAAACTATTCTACATAAAACACAAGGGAATTTTGCATAGTTTTGCACTGAGCCCATCGATTTTATTTAATTATGTAATATGTATTCAAATTGCATGGTATTGTTTTATTTAAGGGTATACTCGATAGGCATCTTTAACTTTATGGTATTACTTAGTAGTTACACAATTAACTTGGACAAGGTCTGCTCCAAAGTGCTGGACATTAAGTAAAATTTGATTATAACCGTTACCGGTAGTCTCTTATAAAATAAAGATTTGTGAATTAATTTAAAATCTATCTGTTTCAATTATTTCTGTGTGACCATTTAATAAAATAAGAATATTTATTAAAAACAATATTATGAATTGATACTTCTTGAAATGTATTACACAACTTTGATATTTGAATAAATTTAACATGAAAGTAAAACGATGCCATTTTAATGTGTTACATTTGATTTTAATACAATAACATTTTGTGACTTGAACATTTGCATACCTGTAACCGTTGTCAATTTGAAATTTATTGTGCACATATTCTTTTTGGCTTCTCCTTTGATAATATAGCCACTTATGTTTCGCTTTCAAAACACCAGTCTTTTGAGACTTGATTAATACACATAGACCTAACTTGTTTTGTTGGTGAATAAAAGTCTTTGTCCAAACGTGTCCTCTCTTTCCTGTTGTTAAATACGCACACCTAATGTAGTGCAGACAATGTATTTTAAATGGATTTGATAGCACCAACTCCGCCAAGGACGGTTCCATGCTGGGTTAAAAAGGGGTTGGGCGTAGGGCTAGCTACTCTACCATGGCAAAACCTTATTGCTATAGAAACACCAAACAGCATAGTAACAGACATCACGGATCTGGGAGGAGATGAAAATTCCATCTGGAGAGGGCATACGACAACTCGCGGTGAAAGCAAGTTTGAACTGGAAGGCCGAAAACAATCGTCTAAAAACGACCACAATCACCATCGGTACATGGAATGTCCGAACCTAGTATAAGACCGGGAAATCAGAACAAAGAGAAGCATCATCATTTAAATGGGTGACATCAACGCTAAGATTGGCATAAGCAGTTGATGAGTAGAAGCAAGGACTATGTGAGATGAATGAAAACGGTAAGTGCATTGCCGCCCTGTGTGCCGCAAGTATCCTGGTCATCGGAGGAAGTGTTTTCCACCAAAGAGGATACACAAGGCAACTTAGGTGTCACTTTACAACTTAGGTGTCACTTTACCTTTAAACGAAGAACCAGAATGGCTGCCCGTGCATCATGAAGACTTTGCTTCTAGTTAGGAGTTGATGTTTCTTCCTTGAAGCCCATGTAAAAAATGGAGCCGAAGAAGAGTTTGACATGAGGGTCCAGCAAACGCCAGGTTTACAACACTGCTACGCTAAAAGGAGGCACCTGAGAGCAAGAAGAGTCCAATGCCATTTTCTCCAACAAGTCCCAGCTCCTAGAGGAGCTGCTTGATGAAGCGAAGAAAGAGCAGAAGAGGCGGAAAGAAAAGATGCAGTGACCGCAACATGACAAGTAGTGCTAAGCCCCGAATCCTACACAGATAGCAAGTCAACAAAAGCAGAAAGATAAAGCACAGGGGGTTGTACACAGAAGCAAAGAGGATCGTCAAGTCAATTTAAAAAGCAGACAAGCAATTCTATCTAGAGACGAATGCAGTAGAAGCAGAAGAGGTAGCATACAAGAGGAGAATTAATGACATCTACTCCACCACCAAGAGAATACCAAGAAAGTATGCCAAGCAATAGATGCAAGTAAAAAAAAAGACAGACTGACAGATAGACATATCAGAGACGTAGATAACATGTTATCTACGGCTCTGGAAATATTTTTTAAGACTTATATAAATGTATATAAATACACACATTATTCTCTGTCACGTAGCTAGGCATAACAACATAACATTAAATAGTAAATTAAAGTGATTTAAAATACAAATTTATACAATGGATGGGAAGAACATTATTATTAAGAATTGTATTTCTTTTAACAAAAGCTTCCTTGATATATTTACACAGATTATTCATTTGTCACATGAAACAAGTAACTTGTGGCATTTATATACAGATGGGTTGACATTAAATGTACGGCTTATATACATTTTTTCTTAACTCAGTGTTAGTACAGCATATACATATAAAATGGTTATCATTCTAAATCAAAATCATTACAACATAAACTGTGAAACAATACCTTTCATTTCGTGGAATGTTTTTAAGTGTATATCTTGTTGTTTTTAGTGTATATCTGCCAGTTTGTATTGCTCATTGGGTCATTGTCGACCTGAAATGGCTTGAAGTCACCCGGGGGTGACTAGAAGCCGATTCTTATCGCCCTAGGGTGACTTCAAGCCGATTCATGTCACCCTGAGGTGACTTCAAGCCGACCGGGTGACTAGATTCGGCTTGAAGTCACCCCAGGGTGACATGCATCAGCTTCTAGTTACCCCAGGGTGACTTCAAGCCATTTCAGGTCGACAATGACCCAATCAGCGTTTGTATTCTCAACTGATGTACAGAGACTCTTAATCCTACAAAAAAATACTCGAAGTCGTCTGGGAAGTAAATCAAAATATTCTTTATATTCCAAAGAGGTTTTGAAAACTTTATACATATCTAATAAATAAGTATTGTTCATATTATCATACCATTATTGTTTAAAGTTGTCAACAAGTCTACATTTAACTCGCTTATAAATCCATTAACTTGCACAATGTTTTGAGTTTTAAACACATAACCAAATCCAAAATTATTTAACCTTTGCTTGACATTTGAGAGCCAATTTGTATAAACTTTATTGCAATCGTTTTAAGCTTGTTTGTAAACTATTTGCATTTAGATTTTTTTTACGAATTTTAACACGGTGCCTATACCACGTGACTTTTTTAATATTTCACCATTTTCAATGGCATAAAGTGGAGAGCCCGCTCATTCGTGAGCGTTTTCTATAGGTTATATGATCTTTTTGAACAAATAAGCATTTTTTAAGTAAAGTGCAACCGCGCGTTTGTAATATGAAGTCCCCACACTGATCCGACATTTTTTTAACCGTTCAAACGCGTGGTTGCACTTTACTGAAAAAATACTTATTTGTTTTAAAATATCATGATACCTAAAGAAAACTCTTACGAATGAGCGGGCTCTCCACCATGTCCACTTTATCCCATTAAAAATGGCGAAATATTTAAACAGTGATCCTTATCAATGTTAACTGTGTCGCGCTTTATTCTCCCAACACAGATCCGAAAAAAGTCACGTGGTATAGGCACCTTGTTTAAGCCAATAGAAGAATTTTAATAAACCTGTTTACATGTTCATACAATGGATATCTCCCTAATTCACCATAAATAGTTAAGGTGGCAGACGTTTCTCCCCAAGACGTTTCCTCCCCCAGACCACGGAGTGTATATTGACAGGAGATGAATCGAGTATTTGACCCTTACTGTAGTAAATTCAATCTTATGCAAGACCTATTCATCTTGTTGCTTATTAATTCCTCTTTCAAAAAATATAACTTTTAGTATATTCCCGTTGTTATTAATGGATTTATAGCGAGTTAAACACAAGAAATACACATTTTATGTTTTACCACCGCGCGTTTTTACGTGTTGTGGCTATCGATCTTTTACGATTAGCGTACAGCGAAGTGCCGAGGTTATACATTTTGATGTACCCACTCACGTCTTTTGTTAAATTATAGTTTCATTTCTCGGCCGATTTTGACAAATTATATATCATTAGAAAGCTTACGTTACGTAGTAAACAGATATATCAATATATATTAAGTTTTTCTTCTGATTTCGACAGCCCGGCGAGTTATAACTTAAACTTTTGCAAATATCATACCGTTTTGGAGTTTTAGAATCTAGATTTACGGTTGACATGTTCGTACTTAATACCAATTTGTAGCGTTTATATTTGGAGTTCAGTTTTAAAAATTACATCTTGCTTAGGAGAATAGAATTCTGTATACGATAGAAAACAAATTTGTTTAAAAACGAAAGTAATTAAGGAATGAAGGCGGGAAAATGTAGCGCGCGTTCCTAACGCACTGAACTGATGCTACGGTCTTGGCGATTATGCTTTTGTTTAGAAACCGGCCATTTAATTTCTTTTGCCATCTTATTATATTTTTTAGGGAATATATTGTAGTATTTTGTTCACGAAACATATCAATAAAGCTTATTATAAATAAATCTTAATAAAGTAACGATTTCAGCTCCTGTTTATAACACAGAAAGGGTGTAAAATTTATGATGAAACAGCGTATATAGCGGACCCTCTCGATATTATTCGGCTTTGCATGCATACTTGAAATAAAATGGGTGTCAAAAACATTCATCGTTTGCTATTTATTATCAACAAGGTAATTATGTATAATTATTTGAAATGTTATTTACCTTAAATTATCAATTTATTAAAGATTCTTGAAAATCACGGTCTGTGTTACGCGGGTCATTTCGTATTTTGACATCAGGGCATCATGTCCAACTATTGAAAATCAGATTTTTTTTCACCGGGACGATGACGGCTTGGATTTAGACAGGCAGACAGATAGTTTATTCAGACTTAAACAACAGTACATCGTCTTCAACTCAAATATATAAATTATTTTAAGACGAATTGTAAGGTGATTACACATAAAGCAGTGATGATTCTGAGAATGTTGCCATGTTTTTTATCCGTGTAATCTAGAGTCCATGGTTTGAGCATTGTTATCGCGGTGTTCAATAAAAGATATCTCAATAATCTTGTTTATTGATAGATCTGTGGTTTTATTGCCCCTGTGTTCAGCACAAGCCAATTATCTCGTTATGATCAGATACTGTGCCGACCAATACTAAATAACACTATGGTGTCATACGCCACAGCAGGGACCTATACTTGTATATTGGTCCCTAACCACAGGTGGCAATGTCTGGTCAGTTTACACTTTTTATGATACCTCCATGTCTTCTCGTGGTATTAGTGGTCATTTCTTGGAGTAATGTAACGCCAAATACTCAATTTTGCGTTTATAAGATATGTAGCGTATTGAAAACATTTATAGTCATCTGCCCATACAGATTGCCATAAACTAAATACTGTATAGATGTCAGCCAGCTAGATCACAATAATTATAAGTGCTTAATACCTATACATGTACATTTTAAACCTTTAAAAAATCTAATACTTAACATTTAACGTATTTAGCGGGTACCGGTAAAAAAACTCCGTCATTTCGTAGTCCTATAAAGAGTGTATGGTAGTGTACGGAACAACATAATTAAAAACAGCATTCTCATTTGACCACAACAGAGTTAAATAATCTTTCCGAAAAATACAAATAATACAGAGTTTTAATTTAGAATTCTATATATTTATAACCCTGTTAACTTATAAAGATATTTCAATATACATGCATAGACAGTTGACCGTGATTTTCAAGAATCTTTAAATAATTTTAATTAATTGATAATTTATGGTTAATAACCTTTCATATAATTTTACATAATTACCTTTTTGATAATAAACAACAAACGATGAATGTTTTGACACCCATTATATTTGAAGTATGCAAAGCCGAAAAATATCAAGAGGGTCCGCTATACATTTGTATACGCTGTTTCATCATAAAATTAACACCCTTTCTGTGTTATAATCAAGAGATGAAATCGTAAATTTATTAAGCTTCATAAATACTTAGCTTTATGGATATGTCTCTAGAACAAAATATTTCAATATATTTCATAAAAAATATAATAATCATGGCAAAGGAAATTCAATGGCCGGTATCTAAACAAAAGCATAATCGCCAAGACCGTAGCATCAGTTCAGTGCGTTAGGAACGCGCGCTACATTTTCCCGCCTTCATTCCTTAATTACTTTCGTTTTTAAACAATTTTTTTTTCTATCGTATACAGAATTCTATTCTCCTAAGCAAGATGTTATTTTTAAAACTGAACTCCAAATATAAACGCTACAATTATGTATAAAGTACGAACATGTCAACCGTAAATCTAGATTCTAAAACTCCAAAACGGTATGTTATTTGCAAAAGTTAAAGTTATAACTCGCCGGGCTGCCGAAATCAGAAGAAAAACTATATATATATTTATATATCTGAAAACTGCGTTACGTAAGCTTTGTAATGATATATAATTTGTCAAAATCGGCCTAGAAATGAAACTATAATTTAACAAAATACGTGAGTGGGTACATCAAATTTATAACCTCGGCGCTTCGATAGAAGATCGATAGTTACGACACGGTCACGTGACTTAGACACAACAAGATATTTGGCGTAACGGTCCCGTTTCATATCCGTGTAATCTAGAGTCCGTGCCCAGACGTTTCCTCCCTAGGCCCCAAAATGGAGATGAAACGTCCACATAATATGAAAATATATATTAGATACGTGAAAAAAAATTACATTATCGATTAGTATTAAAATTCAGTGCATTTTATGTGTCTTAATAATAAATTATTTAAAAAAAATGATGTAAGTTGAGTCCTGAGTGATAAAAAGTAACTGAGTGATTCTTTATGGTTGTTTTAAGGGAAGCCTCAATCAAATTTTACCAATTAAATAGATCTAATTACAATTGTTCTTATAAGTGCCAGAAATTTTTCTTTCATTAATTGAGATCCTTGAAAAATTGAGTAAAAGCACAGCTTTGATGTTCTTTGATGGTCATTTTAAGTGGAATAGTATGCTACAATTAAAACAATTATAACTATTGTATTAATAAATTGAGTAAAAGCAAACCTTTGATGTTCTTTGATGATCATTTTAAGTGAAATAGTATGTTACAAATAATAGCTATATAATGAAGATAAGCCATAAGTTGTGATTTTTAATGAAGAATAATAACTATACATGTATATTCAAATTTTAACTGAAAAACAAATTATTTTGACTAAAAAAAATATCATATTGGGATTTTTATTTTGAGTAAATAAAATTGTTACATAACATTTAAATTATTATTGCCCAATACAGCTAGTATGAACATTTTACATTGAATTGTAGTACTTAGGTGTTACCTCTCAAAAAATTTCTTTAAAAATTAAAGGAAACTCGAGGATGAAAATATTTCCAAAACCAGGCAAAAAATAAGAAAGTTATGAGAGATATTGAAGTTTGTTTCAATATTCTATTAATTAGGTAAATAGTTGACCACGCCCCATTTTCTCATTTTAAGAATTTAAAAATTAATTTAATCTGTAGCCCAAAAATGTGACCGCATTTAAATGTTTTCGCTAATATTGAGTAACAAAACGCACCTACCATTAAACAATATATCAGGCACTTATGGTCGAATATACAAGCTTTAATTGGATTAGCAAGTTTATATTACAAGATAACAGCTATTGTGTAAAGGGGTAGTTATGGTGCAATATACAGGCCCTTTAATCAGCATTGATGAGATTAGGTGACATCTTTGAAGAAGGATAGTCATTCATAAGATGAGATTAGCACATTATCATGCAATAACATTTTAAAATAGTTTATCACTGTTTTAATTATTATTAATAAATTGCTTTGAATTGATTTTTTAATTTTATATTAATTCGTAAAGTTATTAATTATTCCTTAAATTCCACAAATTCATTTAATAAAAAAGTTTTATTTTTTTGCTTTAAATTATTATTAATATCATTGAGTTAAATTATTAAAATATCAATAAGTTTTGATTACATTTGCTCATTATATTATTAATAATGAAATAATGTGCAAGGAATTCTGTTTTAATTAGTCTAAATTAGTTATTAGTAAAAATTAAAATATCAGATACATCCAATAATTCGATAATAAAACATATGAATGCTTAAAAAAATTGTTGACAGTTACAAAGTTTATTTTTTTATAATATTTAAGTGTTACAAGGAAAACAGTTTTGTAATTAATATAATGTAATTTTACCATTTTTCAATTCACCAATTGACCCTATATAATTGGATTCAAAACAACAAACAACTAGAGTTCCACAACCATGCCCAGGTTTATTCAAACTGAAATTAGGAGTTAATTGTGTATTCAAAATGGGTCTTGATGACACATTATTCTTGGTTGCGTTTGTGCTCCCAAATGAGCAACATGTATAAGATACTCAGTAAGATTTTGACAATATTCTTTTAATTCCACTAGTACACCAACATGCACTTACTAATGATTTACATGCAATCCTTACACAGTTAACCCCCCCCCCCCCCAAAAAGAATTATAAAACAAGAAACATGCACACATTCAAACAGCTTTATAGATAAAGTTAATTAAAAACAAAATAATCATTTTGATAATAAATCAAGATTTTACTTCAACCAAACAATTATACATTTATTGGAGGGGGGACGTCTGCACTAAAACAAAAATGGGGGGGGGGGAAACGTCTGGGGAGAAAACGTCTTGAAGGGGGGGGGGGGGACGTCTGGGAAGGAAACGTCTTGGGGGGGGGGGGCGTCCGGAAACCAACAGTTACATTACATGTATTTATTTTAACTTGTAACGATCGTTTGCAAAAAATTAAATGAATGCGTTCAGTATAATCTGACATTGTGAAACCCCATACTTTACTAATTTAATATAGAACCTACAAAAGAGTGAAACAATTGACAAAATATTTTTGGTTTTATGTCAAAGTCATTACATTTAAACAATAAACAATGTATTCATTGCCTTAAAAGCTTTACCCACAAAATGTGCCTCGTTTAATTAAAAATTTCCTGTATAATTCAACACCGTTCCTAAAAAGTTAAAATTTATCAACCACGTCAATGACATTACCGTTGGAGACGTCTGCTAGGAGCGGCTCTTGTGGGCCGACAAGTGCTGCTGTCATGATCCAGACGTATTCGTTGGTCTTGTGCTCCAGGTAGGAGATACGAAGCAGTCTTCGGAGACATTTGTGTTCAAATGCCTTGTTTCATGCCTTTTTTGTCTGCATGAAGCGTCCCGGTCTCGCAGCCGTACTGTAGGATGGAGACTATCTGGGACTTGTACGAGCCTTTAATTGGTGGGGAAGCGGATGAAGATGTTTGTTCATAATCTGATCAGTCTATGTACAGTCGAAAGCCGATGGCTCGAACTCGCTTGACTCGAATTTCCGGTTGGCTCGAACTCTCATCAAAGCACCGATTTGTTATTGCTATATATTCATATAAAATTGTGTCAAATGGCTCTAATTCGCGTGGCTCGAATTATTGGATGGCTCGAACTGTTTTATCAGTCCCGGTGACAATTTTCACACGTTCTTTTGTTCGGATGGCTCGAATTCGCTTCGGGTCGCATAAACTGTAAATCGATTAGGACCTCTTGAGTAAAGGCACTCAATAACTGATTTAACACCGGTTGTAAACATGTCATCGACTAAATCGTTAATTGATTTGAGTAAAAGATTACATTTTGTATTAATGCACTCAGAAATTAAGTTTTTCTTCATTTTTTTTAAAAATAAATCAGTAAATGTAGCACTGTCTCATATGTAAATGATGCGTATCATCATTTAATGATACATGATGCATGTTTTGTTCCTTACTGCTCTGTGTTTCTAGAAAATGTTCTACGTTAAAACGTGCTGATATAATTTACTATATGATATTTGTTTGATTTAATTTGTATCTGTTTTAAAATATTGGTAAATAAAGTTATTAAGTATCTTATAAACTCAAAAGCAGAAAGTAGTACAACGTAGTACGGAGTTTAAGCAATATGTGTACTCTTCAACTGGAGGTCAAAATATACTCCAGACTTGTTCGTAAACAAAAGTTTATTAGAATCGGATGGCTCGAACTTTTGTTGTCGGTCCCGACGAGTTCGAGCCATCGGGTTTCGACTGTAGTTGCAATGGCGATTCTTATTCAGACCTCAGCGGTGCGGGTACCATCCTTAGATAGGGTTGCTCCTAAGTACTTGAAGGTGGTCACTTCTTCCAGTTTCTTGCCGTTCATCGCGATGTTTGCGTTGGTGTTGTTCGTGCTATTCACCATGATCGTCGACTTCTCCTTGCTGACCCCCATTCCGTATGCTCCTGCTTTTTCGTAGAGCTTGTTGGTAAGGTCTTGGAGTTCACTGCTTGTACCAACCATGAGGGTAATGTCATCAGCAAATCTCAAATCGGAGCTGGGTCTGCAACTGATGGAGATGGAGTCTTTGTGGTCTTGGAGTGTCTCCCGTATTATCTTCTCAAGGAAAATGTTAAACAGGACGGAGGAGAGCAGACAACTCCGACTGACGCCCGCTGATGTCCTAAAGAAGTCACCAATCTGTCCATTTAGAAGTAATGCGCTGCTGGCGTTTCCGTTCAGTTCTTGAATGACTTGCACCAGCCCTTCTTCAATGTTGAACCTTCTCAGAACCTTCCATAGGCATTATGCAACAAGCGATCGAAAGCTTTGTTGAAGTGGATGTAGTTGAGGAAGAGTTCACTTTAGTGTTGCAGGTGAATCTCATTGATGCCTCTGCAGTTGTTGATCTGTTCCACTGTGTCCCGCAAAGGTCTGAATCCAGTCTGCTTTTTGTACAGCAGTTCCACGGTCCTACTTTTCAATCAGTCTTACTGCTTCCTGTAAGTCATCTCTTTATAAATTTTGATAAATTGCTCCTCAATCCACGCCTCCTTTGCCTCCTTCATTTTCTTCCTCATCTCCCTGTTTGCTCTCTGGTCTTCGAGTCCTGACTGGTGTATTTGTCATTGCTCAGCTCTCTTCCCTTTCGCAGAAGTCCATGATCTCGGTGGTCACCCATGGCTTGTTCTTCCATAGAAATTCTTCGGCCGATGACAGCAGGACTTCCTTGATGTTGTTGGTGATCCTTTCAATCTAATTGTCTACGTTTACCTTGTGCAAACTTACCTCCTATCCGTGCTTGGAATGCATCTGCTAACTCTGGATCTTACAGTCTCTCCAACACAAATCCAATGCGAGGGTTCTTTGTGATGCGCTTGTTCTTTAGCTTCAGCTTGATGGCGGTGAGCATGGTCACTCCCATTGTCTGCGCCAGGAAACGTACTTGTGTTCGCCTTGTTAATGCTTGACTCGAACCGTTATCAGGCGAGTATGAAATCGATCTGGTTGTGTTCTTGTCCGGGTAGAGCATACCAGGTCGCTGTTCTGGACGGTTTGTGTTGGTGCAGCGTGTTGGTCAGTGTGAGTTGGTGGCTTCTGGCGAACTCAAGAAGTCGCAGCAAACTGTCATTGGTCTCCCTTATACAAAATCTGTCTCCTGTTACTGACCAGTCTTGGTAGACGTCTGGTCCAACCTTGGCGGTCCAGTCGTCTCGGGCGATGATGATGTCTTGCTTCGGGATATTGTCGTGGTGTCCTCTAATTCTTCATAAAACTGTTCAATCCTCTCGCCTTCATAGTCTGATGTAGGTTCATATACCTGAATAATGTTGATGGTGTGAGGTCTCGCTGAGATACGGATAGAGATGAGCCTGCATGAGACTGGGATGCAACTGATTACGCTGTTGACTTTCTCCTTCCAAACGATGAAAGCAACCCTGTGGCGATGTTTTGAATCATCCCCGCTTAACCATATCGTGTGGCCTTTGTCTGTTGATTTTCTCCGTTTGTTGGTGTTTCTAGCCACCTGAATTCGACTTGTCCAATTCATACTCCACGCGCGGTTATCTCCCCACAGCTACTGGTGATCAACACTACTATAACAAGAAAATCATTCCAGATCTGGGAGAATTTTATTTGTTGAGTATTATATTATTAAAAGTAGTATCACTTTCTCTTCTATTTTGAAACTAGTGTATAAGTTTACGTTCATTATAAAAAACTAAATTAAAAAAATAATAATAACAACGGGAAATCGTGTCCCTGGCGTTGATACTGTAAGCGAAAATTATTGTAACTACTTGCACGGCTATTATCACGTGGTTGGTTATAACGTCAGGGATTTGATATCGAGCTATGCTCGAAACCAATCTCTGCGCGGAGGTTGAGTCCGATGATGTCCCCGAGCTAGATCGTGGATCTTGCCGCACGCGTCGAGTGTTCTTACGTTCCATGTTCATAATGTTGTTTCCTTCGTTGACAGCTTGATTGGTGGATTAGCTCCAGTACCTAGTAACCACCCTTGAGACAGAAAATCGAGTGCGCGTTTTTCTTGTCTTAAAATTTCCGTTCTTACGGTCTTACGCAACAATTGGCGGCGCCCATCTCCTCTCCTGACAGCCCCCTTCGTTTTGCCCGCGGTTTGCAGAAGCGGTTACCAGGGTGTGGTTGGGTCAAGATCCCGGAACCAGAAGTTCAGTGTCAGGTGAGAACCAGTTGTGCCCGAACTTCCGTGGGATCTGCTACCAAGCAACACAGTAAGTTCTCTACCCTGAACACCGCATACACTCCAGTGGATAGAGGATACTGGATAGATATAGTTGTGCAAATGTAATACACGATATGATTTCCGTAGAAGTGATAAATAAATTTTATACTATTTATAGTAACGATACGTAATGTACATGTGTGAGACACCTGTGCGTTCTTCGCAGTGTAGCATTTGATAGCTGCCCTGACATGTCGATGGGCACTAAGATAAGATTTCAGATACACACACCACTCACACTTCATATAGAATTCAACGCTCAAACAATGATTGCGTACATGTACGCATGTCTGATTTCAGTCTTACTGACTTGGTTTCTTCAACGCGGAAGCTGCAGCTTTGGGCCTCCGTATCCAGTGACGGGTGCGTGGTTCCGATCGCGCTCTACGTCTGGTGATTGGAATGCCACACTGCACGAGTTCTCCGAACAAGGTGGGAATACTGTGGTTCTTCGTGCGCCGCTGTTCCAGTTTGTGGACAGAGATGAACTGCTGAGCAACCCGGATTACCAGGTTAGAGTCTTAGGACTTTGAAAGTCGCGCGTGCCAGCTGTTTGGTTGTGGTTGTGAAATGGGCATATCTAATGATACACATAGAACTTGGCATATTAGTGTAATCAAAGCGCTAAAGGCACTGAATTTGTTCGCTGTTGTATAATCTTAGACGCAACTCAATTTTCAAAATTATGCTATAGCTTTTTATATCGCACGTTTGAAATGACCACAACCCATTCAAATTTATTAAGAGTGTGCCTTAAAACACAGGTCGAGATGTGTTTTGTTTTTTCAAATCATTGATACAGCTTATCAGTGTGCACAGGCTTATCTTAATTGACATGCATTAAGCCCCGTTTTCCCTGAAAGCACCCAATATGTACAGATTTCAATGATAAACACTAGATTGGCCGACGTTGACTTACAAGCTGTTAAATACACACTATGTTCTGTACCAGTTAGAAAAAGGCAGATGCGGTGGTTAGAGCAGACGCTTTTAGCATTCGTCGTCTGCTAAATTTTACTGGAGTTATCCACACAGGCAGTCACGGGTTACGGTTCCTAGCATAGCTAAGCCCGTACTGATTTGCAAAATTGCATCTGCATTATTTGTGAGCTAACGCTCGCAAATAAAAACAGACTCCGAACTTGCTGGTTCTAATTAGAACTTAGTATTTACTAAGTTAGATTTTATGTAAATTATTCGTTGAAAAAAACCGTAACGAATGCAATTGTTGGTATAGGAATATTACAAAATATCATCATTTGATATCATACGGAAAATTAATGTTAGTTTGAATCACGAACCTAAAAATTTGTTGGAATAATTCGTCACGCAAGCGAGTTGGCCATTATTAATTCACCCGATCTACCGGCATAACCTGCTTGCGGGATTGAGGGTATAAAATATCAACACCATGTACGTAATTTTAAAGCTAAGTAGAAGATGTACGTAACTTACTAACAAAAAGAGCTGACCTATTCAGTGGTGTTACTCCCGCCACGAGGACGGCAACACCTCGCACTGTGTAGACGATGCCCTAGCACTACTTCAGTCACGTGGTGGTCATGTGACACACCTCGCCACCTACGGGCCCGAGGAAAATTTCAACACGTCACAGATGTTGGTGTGTCCGGACTACGACGTCATGATTGTCTCGGACAGGATTTACTACCGCATCGTAATACCTCAGGATTTGAAGTAAAACACTTTTTAAATTATCATTAACATTATCTAACGGACGCAGTTTTTACTGAACTCAATTTCCACCCAAATGTATAATTATGTATTAGGAGCATTAGCAGCCAAAATTGAATTTACACAACATTAATTATACATTCAATAATGTGATACACATTTATGGGAAAGTTCGGTCCTTTTTTTGCTTTATCCGTATATTAAAATTTTAATATGTGACCAAAACGGGGTATTCGTTTCAGCACTAATTGTAATTATTCGGGTGTGGACGTCATAGTAGTATTTGTCGCGTTTTCGGGGGTCGACTCTCAGGAACTACTTTTGCCTGTGGCGCAGGGATACAACATGTCGGTGCATTTCGGACTTCCTCGGCTCTCCATGACAGTTCTTAGCGTTCCAAACAAAGACCCTGTGCTACTTTCTTATTTACTTTTCGTTCAGCGGATAATTCAGTCAAACAACAAAAAGTTTAAACAGTACCCACTTGTGGGATATTTTTGGTCGGATGACGTCATGCTACCGGATGTTAACAAACCGACCGCTTTGCAGACGAATTACGGGAAATTATTCTCGGAATTACATCTCTTACTCCATGAAAACCACAAAACTTTCGGGTTGACTTCTTTAGTGAACACCAACAAACTTTTGAGTGGAATACCATCAACCGACCACGTCAAAGCTTTCAGCACTCTGGCCCGTTTCTGCGACATTATTTCGGTCAAGGACGGTCAAGGTTCGGGGACTTCAGGTCTGTTCTGGGTCACGCAGAGGTCACAGGTCATCTCCAAGGCGGACCCTGGCCTGTTCGCGGTACTCCGGGAACAGTTACCGGTCCTGTCGACTAACACCACGTACGAACAAGTTTTCTGGAACAGCATTTCTGAGGTAGTTACACTAAATTAAAGAGAAGTCGTACTCTTATTCAGTGCACGCAATATTTAACGCGTTCAATCATTATCATGGTGAGCGAATTATTTTGAAATCCATGGACCATAGCGCTTACGTCCGTTGCGTTATAATGGATAACAATGTTTAATATATATCACGTCATTTGTGTACCAGGTGTTCGATGCATTAGCAGACGCGAGGGACGCCCTCCAGAATAAGTCAGTCTCCGTGGATCTTTGGCTTAACATCGAGGTCTACGATGTCTTACACACCGACCCCTGCCTTCCGGTGGACGAACAAGCTTCCGGGCTGGATCGGATGCTGAATCCCATAAAGAAGTCGCGTGTAGACAGCGTGCTTACGGCGGCCGGAACTGCCCCGCAAAAGGTGGTCGCAATGGCCTGGGACCCGAGTTTCACGTGCGTCACTGACTCCCAGCCGGCCCCGCTGCGGACTCAAGTGCGCGCCGACATGGGGCGGCCTGTGATCGCCCACTGCTCAATGCACTCGAGCTTTAACCGCTCAGTGGTCGTCATTGGGTATAACCTGGATGGGCTGCAACAAATGTATACAGTACGTTCAAACAGTTTTTATTCGTCAATAACATGTGTGTCTCTTATACTCATAACTTTACTTTTAAAATAATTTGGGCCATATTCTTGACTGAGAACCTTTTCGTTTTTCACTCATAATACGACGAGGCGTAAAACACGTACTTCCTTATACAGTATATGTTGTTTGTAAAAAGAGAACATGTTTTTTGCTTCAAAATTGTTTGGTGTCAAGGTCAGTAATCAACCCATTGTTAACCAATTAGAGGAATCCCTCTATATGTAGCTTTTAACTGTGTTATTATGTGTGATAATGCATACGTCTCCTGTTTGTAATGCCGCAGATAGACTGGCCAAACGCGAACGGTCAGCGCACAAAGAGCAACGTGTACGGGTACTACTTCGAGCTGGACTGGGGCAGTCAGCACCAGAGGGTCCCATCCCTCATGTACGTGCAGACGTTCGACCCGTATGACGTCACGAAGCTTGCCCCGCGAGGGGTCGTTCGGGTTCAAGCCGGAAACAGTTACCACGCATGCGTATTTGAGTATGACTTCACCAAAGCAGACGACGACAATAGATTACAAAAACACGAGTCAAGAGTTGCCAAGAAGAAATATGTCCGAGTTAAAAACGAGCCATATCGCAGAATTGAAGCGCAAGATTCTAAATTTTAGACGGTTTTTTGTCAAGCAAATTAATGATATTAAATATATATATATTTGTTTTTATCTTGTAAAGGTCTGTTGCGTACTTCATTAAGCCGCAAATGGCTATATATATATTGACTGTTTCATTTACAATCTCGATATCGGGTTATATAGTTGAAAATCAGGAAAATAAATTGAGACGCTCTTTGGGTAACCCGGACTTTATTGCACGTGCGTCAACTGTCGTCCCAGAGCAGCCTGTTCAGACCACACAGGCTAATCATGGACGACACTGTCCGCTGTTAAGCCTCATCTTAACGAACATGCAGTCTAGGCAAAACAAGTCTTCCCAGATTAGCATGTGCGGACTACATTGCATGAAGTCCGGTTCTCCAAGAGACTTACTAAAATAGATGGAAGCACTTTTTACAGTTTGATTTCATGAAAATGATAATACTTTGCTTAGATTGTTACAAGTGTAATTTACAATAATTATTGCTCTATCGAACAAAACCAATATTCAATATCAACTATAGCGGTATTTTTTCCGAAAGTATATGTGACTATATATGTTAATAAAAAAAATCGCTTCGTCTGTACAGGACCAAACAGCAAACCGAATTAAGCTTATATTGTTTCAATTAAAATCCCTAGTTTCATAGTGACAGTACTTTATCTTAAGCAATTATTTGCAATCGAATATGATCAAAGTTCGATCGTTGTTCACATAAACTTTGCTGTTTACTTTTATCTAAGCATGAAACAACGTCAAATTGTTCATTTCAATATTGTTCGTAGACTGTACGCAGACGACATTATTGCCACAGAATAGTTCTGAAATGAACACTGTAGATAAATCGCAATACAACTGTTAATCCGCGAACACGGGGTTTAAAATGAAACAAGGGAGTTCACTCGCGATATACATGTAACAGTTCATCCACATATAAGGGAATTAAATCGCGTTGTAATACTTGACAACGTCATATATTCGCGATAAGATAGTAAACCACAGACTAGGGAGTTTATCGCAAAAAAATAGTTTTACCTTGAAATCAGAGTTAATTCTTAAATAAAATGTAAATTCACGAATAAGGGAGTTAACTCGCGATACAATAATAAATCCCCGAATAATCGATTGTATTTTAATAAAATAGTGAATCTACAAACAGGGCATTTAGCTCGGTACAAGAGAACTTATCACTAAGAGAGTCTTAACTCGCATAAACAATAGATTTAATTCGCTACTGAAAAGCACATCTTCAAAAAATGGAGTTTACTTGCAATTAAATATCTAATCCTATCTAAAAGGGAGTTAACTCCCGATACCGCCGTTTATCTTCAACCAAGAGAATTAACTCGCGACTCATTTGTTGATTCTCGAACAAGGGAGTTAAATCGCGACTATCGACGGAAAATAGTACACCTTTAAAACAGCGATTAAATTTAATAGTAATGCCTACGCCGGTTTAAAAAGCTTCTTTCGATCTATCCCAGTGATCGATAGATTCATAATCGATCCACCGTTTGGATATATTGGTGTTGTCGAGGTAAGGCGGATTTAAATTTCCTTTCAGTATTAGATGAATATGGGATTTAAAAATATCAATGTTGTTGCTATTAGATGGTTTTTATGCTTACTGTTTTTAAATGCAGATATATTTTTACGGTAAAATAAAATTGATATTAGCTACTAAGTAAAAATGTATTAATATTACATGTACTTATGTAGTGAGTGTATTGACGATAGGTAAAACTTCATATACTGGATAATTATGTTTAAAAGTGTTAAAAATCCAAAATGAAACATAATCATAGTTATATTTTATTAAATGCAAGAACATCGCGCCAAGCGTGATTTTTATGATATAAAACTCATGCACATTGGCGACAGGAGTGCAGGAGTAAAATTGTCTTTCATTCATAATGTCTTACATTTTGTAACAACATCGCATTAACGTACATTGTATACATTTTTAAATCAGACATGTATAATGTTGACAATTCAATCAAAGTATATCCGTATTGACCCGAATTCCCAGTCAGCAAAAACTACATCGAGTCATCAACAAAAGATAATGCACTAGTCCATTCTGATCTAGCTATAATCAGATTTATAATTGTGAAATAATTGTATAAAGTATTGTGAAGTTCCTTTACAAGTATAGAACTAAAGCTATTATGTATTGACACGTAGATGTATTGACATTCAGTTCGTAGGTGCTACGCGGAGCTCAAGTGTTCAGATAACTTTATCGGTATGCAAGTTTCTATACTAGGCTACTGTGCGATGATTAACGCTTTACAAATATTTACGTTTGCCACAATCGAATACGAATTGTCATTCGCAAATATATTTGATTTTAATGCACTGTCATTGTTTGATTTAACTGCGAGACAACCGTACATATAGCAACGACGTGCAGTAACATGAAACGTCACTCTCCCCTTTTCCATTATTGTCATAATCATCATTACCACCAAGCAGCATATTCATCATCTTCTCTATAATAATCATCATTATGATCATCTTCTTCTTCATCAACATCAGCAATGCCACAATCATAAGTGTTATCATCACCTTTGTTGGCATCACCATCGTCATTATCAATTAATTCATCATTATCGTCATAATCGACACGTTTTTTTTTCGTTTTTTGTGTCTTACTGTTTTCATTACAAAATTGAGTGTTTTTAATGCGGCTGTTCACTTTGATTGTATTTAGAGATGACTTAGTCAGAAAGCAATAAAGTGCACTAAGGCAACATGTCTAGCTGTCATTTTTGCCACGCTAAATCAGAAAAAGACCGTTATTGTATACACGTTAAGTAACATATACGGCTTAGGCTACACATATTGTAATATAACGACTAAAATGCATGTTTTATCCAAAGACAATCTTGTAGGCTAGATGCTAGGTTCTAGCTTCGAGATATAGAGCTCGATGGAAGTCGGAAGTCTGCGGACACAGACCTAGCTGATTCACATCCCAAATAAGCCGGAAATCATCCGTGTTCGAAGAACGGTCACGTGATCTAAGATGGTAGACTTTCAATCGCACTTCCGGTTGTATTCCCATGGTTACACGTCCCCGGAACTGAAGACACCGGCGCGCACAAACAGAGATCTCTATCACGATGTCGCACCGCACTTGTTTCAACGACGACCAAAAGGTACGCTGCCACAACTTTGGGCTTTGACCGGGTACTATGGAAGCTTGAATCCGCCTGTAAAAAAAGCTATCCAGTGATTTAAAACACGAAACCAGTTGTGTAACCCGATACTTATCACATAAACTTTATGGAAACATAAATGTAAGGAAATTACCATCAAAACACTGTCAAAAGTCGTCTGTTGGCCAATAGCAAATATGCAATGGCTTATTTCTCTGGTTACCTTCATATTAAACATCTTACGGCAAATTTCAGTTACCATTCACTTTTAATAGAAGTATGATTTCAAAGCATGAACCTTTATTATACATTTATATTGCGATCATTGATCAGTCCGGGCGCTGGTGCATTCAAGCAACATTTGGAAAAGAAAACCGGATTCTATATAATCATGAGCTGTGTGCATAATGCATATATAGTTATCTTATATTTCAGAGCCGACTTTGTGTTGTAAGTACAAAAATGGTATGATGCTCTGATGAAATTAGAATTATAGAAAAGCTAGAATATTTTGTACAGGTCAGTTATGACCAAAAGATTTGCAAATGCTAGTTTTGCCTAGATTCATTGCGCGTTTTCCAGTTTTAAATGCGAGTGTTTCCAACTGATTATTATTAGTAGCGATTATGACGACGACGATAGTTGTGTACTTGATGTATATACCGATGATGATGACGGCGACGACAACGACAATGATGATGACGACGACGATTATGATGATGATATGGATGATAACGTTGACGACGAGGATGATGATGCTGTAGTTGTTGTTGATGATGATGATGATGGCGACGACGACGATTATAATAATAATGATAATAATAATAAAAATAACAACAAAAACAACAACAACAATAATAATAATTATAATTATTATTATTAATTATTATTAGTAGTATTATTATTATGATGATGATGATGTCGACGTCGATGATCAATGTGTTGATATTCATGATAAAATAATAATACATGTTAAAGGGATCTTTTCACGTTTTGGTAAATTGACAAAATTGAAAAAAGTTGTTCAGATTCGCAAATTTTCGTTTTAGTTATGATATTTGTGAGGAAACAGTAATACTGAACATTTACCATGGTCTAATAAAGCCATTATATGCATCTTTTGACGATTTAAAAACCTGCAAATTATAAATCGTTGCAACGCGAAACTATTGAATAATTTGGAGAGTTCTGATGTTGTCGTTTAATTTTGTGAAACTACGAAGATTGCTTATATAAAGTATAAAATACGTCATCCATATATACTTGGCAGGATGGCCGAGCGGTCTAATTGTTTTTTACTCCAGGACTCCGGGGGTCACTGGTTCGAGCCCTGCAGCGGGCTACTTCTTTTGCTTTTTTTATTTTTTTCTTGATTTTTTACTGGAGCTTTTTAGATCCAATGTTTACATTTATCAATATAAAACATTTAATGACAAACTTCAAAACATGCCAAAATCTGTGAAAAGGCCCCTTTAAACAACCATGCTGAGTTTTTCTGGTGGTATTGTACGTTTCGCTACAATTATCGTTGTTGATGTGTTTTCCGTTCCGCAGTGCACGACTGCCGTGTGGAGATGATCAAGGATCACGAGGACAAGCGCCAGTGGGAGGCGTGGCTCCTCTCTCAGGGACTGGCCGCCACGTGCCGCAGTGTGGACGACCTGCACTTCAAGGAGCTCGAGAGCCGGCCTGGCGAGGGCAAAAGGAAAAAGTAAGAGCTGAATTCTTTTTTCGTGCATTTGTCCCACTCCCCAATGCTAGGTATCCATGCACGGTTGTATAAGAGCACATGCTTGAAATTGTTTATGTTTGGTGGGAACATTGTGGCCTCTCTTTATCACGTGGGATCAATACACCGTCTCGATGTAATGCTCTCAAGACATGAGTGGAATTACAATGTATTGCAAAATAATGAAAATTAAAGTAGACTTTATGGTATTATAATAGTCAAACACTTGCAATTGATTGCTTTGCTTTCATATTTAAATAATAAGATAAAATAACATTCGTCTCCTAGATACGAAATACCAGTTCCTTATCGCAAATAACACATGCGCATTCATTGCAGACCGGACAAGCGGATTATTACCGTGGGACTCAAAGGCAAAGGAAATGGGGACTTCATCTACCCACGAGGTCTAGCAACTAACGACGACGGCGACATTCTCGTGGCCGACACCGGAAATAACCGTATTCAGGTGTTCAACAATTTCGGCGTTTTTAAGAATAAGTTTGGGACAAAGGGGTCGGCGAAAGGTCAGTTTGATGAGCCGACGGGGGTCACGGTCTTGGCAAATGGAGACATCGCCGTCGCCGACAAGAACTAACAAGCGGGTCCAAGTGTTTAATGAACATTACGAGTTCAAGTTTGAATTCGCCACGTGCGAGCCACCATACGCCATTGCTAGTGACCGGGAGTTCAACATCGTTGTTTCTACAACAAGGCGGACGGTCGAAGTGTACAGGAGGGGAGGCAAGCTGCTTCACGCCTTCCCAATAGGCGGGCTATCAAAGGGTTTCACGGGATTCCATATAACGCTGAACAATAAAGACGAAGTGATTGTGAGTGACCCCAGGGATTGTAAAATAAAGTTTTTCTCTTACACGGGTACTCTGCTCTACAGGTTCGAGCCGATTGCGAACGCGGAAGGACTAACTGTGATGCCGAGTGGCGTACTACGAACGCCTACGGACCAAATCATAGTCGCCGACAGCCTGAACCACACGGTGAACCAGTACACGGAGCGCGGAATCCTGCTCAAGCAACTGCTCTGTCCGACAGACGACATCGGAACTGTCCAGGCATGCGCACTCGGACCGGAAGGTCACCTGATAACGCTGGAGTATAGCATTCTGGGACAGCACAGTATGAAGATCTTCCGGTACAGATCGTGCGAGTGTCACGAAAGCAGACCTAATTCGAGTCGCAGACGAACACCCACGCCGCAGATTGAATGAAGTGAAAAAACGTGATTGAGTGTCTTGGTAACAAAAGTGGGGTTATGAACGTGCGTTAAGAGTCGTTCCGAAATAGCATGTGTATATGTAGGAAGACATTTTCCGCCAACAGTGCATTTGCTTTCGTAAATCATCGTGTCGTCTTAAGAGCCCATCTGTGACCTCTGACAAAAATCATTGTGTAATGTGTTGTTACAATCGTTGTGATATTTAATTATCGAACAATTGCAGATATTATTAAATATTGAATAAACTACATCAGATGGCCTTGCGTTTTTACTTCTGCTGAAAACTTAAATTGAATATGACTCACAACGAACAAAACGGTACGCAGGGAACAGTTGTGGTGACAGTTTCAAATGTAAAGCTGTCTACATGATGCGAAGTTACCATGAACTTTGTTAATAAAATAAATAAATTTATTTCTTGTCCAAGTGGCCAAAAAGCCATAATGCAGTAATATTTATGTAAACTGCATGAATATCTTTCTTTAATGTACTATTATTATTTTCATATCTTAATTTTGAAAATGCATAACTTTTATACATTATGTTCATTTTTTTATTGTTTGACTATACGAAACATCCAGACTTACCATTTTAATTGCACAGGTATGCCTAAATTATGGAAATGCATTCGGTATAGATTATTTATAGTTATTTATTATTTGTATCTATAATCTATTTATTCATATAAGGACATAATACACATATCTTAATTTATTTGTTTAGAAGTCTAATGTGTGCCGGTAATCATTATACAGTCGAAACCCGATGGCTCGAACTCGTCGGGACCGGCAACAATAGTTCAAGCCATCCGGAATTCGAGCCATCCGATTTCTTATAAACTTTTGTTTACGAACAAGGCTGCAGTACATTTTCACCTCCAGTTGAAGAGTACACATATTGCTTAAACTCCGTCCTACTTCGCACTACTTTCTGCGTTTGAATTTATAAGTTAATAAAAAACAAATTTATCCTTAATACTTTAATTTATGAATATTTTAAAACAGTTGCAAATACAAATAACAAATAGAATTTAGTAAATATCAGCACGTTTTAGCGTAGCACATTTTAGGGTAACACAGAGCGCTAAAGAACAAAACATGCATCAGCACTATATACTCATTATATACATACGAGTCAGCACTACATTCCATTATTTATTTATACTTTTTTGAAGAATGACATTATGTCCGTCTGTGTTGCGTTCCGTAGAGCTCTGTCGTCGAGAAAAGAAGCTTTTTAGCGATTTTTGTTCTGTTCTGTTAATTTAGCCGTTGCAGCCATTATGATTAAGCATCTACAAAAACGCCAGCTCTTATACAAAATGTCATCTTTTACTCAAATCAATTAACGATTGAGTCAACGACATGTTAGCAAACAGGTGTTAAATCAATAATTGCGTGCCTTTAATCAAGCGGTCATAATAGATTAACAGTTTATGCGGCCGGTGTTAAATGGGCAATCATAACACGTAATAGCCGAGTTTACATTTGCCGGTACTCGTTAAATACGTTAATTAGGTAGCAGTAAAATTGAACAATATTTTTAATTTATAGTTATTAAACACTGTATTATTATGATTAAACTGGCTAATATATACACTAGTTACTGCTAATCCATTTCGGACAAATATCTTCATTTTTTTTAATATGTTAACATATTTTATTAAAGCACCAGTTTCGTATTTTGGCTTTACAATTTTGCTTAGATGATCGCTCAATATGCCAAGAGATGACATGGAGGTATCATAAATGATGTTAAATGACCAGACACTTGTATGCCACATGTGGTTTATGCAGGGACCCAAATAGGTCCCTGGATTTGTGGACACCATGTGTTCTTTGTAATTGTTTGGACAGTATCCGATCATAACGAGATAATTGGTTTATGATAAACAAGGGTGCAATAAAACACCGGGTTAAAAAGGCTGAAACAAAGCGTGTCAAAATTGGTTTGAATAATTAAATAAAAACAATTACATTTATGAAGAAAGTTCATTTAATGTGTAACAAGGTAAGGATTTTACAGGCATAAATGTTCGAATAAATTACTATATGTCGCATAAATAAAGTTGATCTATTTGCTTTTTGATTACATTCTTATTTGTGCTCATTAAATTTGATTTATTCTGAAAGAATTTAAATATCTGAGAATGTTAAATCTTAAAAATGGTCTCGAAGATGTGCCAAAAAGAGATTTTTATGGTAACCTCATATACCGAGCTCGTATATTGTGTTCCACTCCCGAGTTCGTTTATAGTAAAAAACTAATAATAACAACAATGTAATCGTTCCAAAAATGCATTTCCTTGCACGCTTATGTTTTATTCAGACATAGTTGGTAAAATTATATTTGATATAGTGCATGATTATCAACAGGGACCTATACAAACATGTACTGTTTGTATAGGTCCCTGTTATCAATAAAAACGACGATTATTTCAACCTTCTCTATATGCGCTTTCACCTCTTTTTGCCAACCAGTGGGCGGAGTCTAATATTTGCAGGTGCGCGTGACGTCACTCGTCAACTGGGTTTTTAGCATAGTTGCGGTTACGCAACAATGCTTATGTTAGAGCTACATTTCGAAAACCGACATAGAAAGGTTGACCATTATGAAGCCTTACCTGATCTAAAATCAGACGAAATATCTATTTAATATAGTATATGGTAATTCTAACATTTTTTTATTTAGAAACGTTTTTCTAGCGTTTTCTTCCAAGAATATTGCTGACACCGTTTTTAGTGAATTTTTCTAAGACCGTTTTACGTGAAAAAACCATCTAAGAAACTAACACAAATTTCGTTCGTAAAACAATTCTGTTCTGGTTGATAGTGATCTCACACCTACTTTCTATTTCCTTTGTTCACTGTTCTGTGAGAGGTCAAATTCATTAGGCCCTGGTTTAAGGACATGTAGAATTTCATTGGTTTATAGATAGAATAGAAATTAACATATTTTTAACAGGAAGTGGGGCATAAAGCACTTTCATTCTTTGTAAATGTGTAGAAAAAATAGCGGAGTACGATACATGTTTTCTGATTTATGACATGGATTCTGATCTGCCTTTCTATGGATTTAATGAAGTAGAGTATGAAAGTAATAGAGATGTGTTAATTGAAATTAAAATGATTTACTTTGAGCCAGAAATTAACGTTACGAGTAGAGCTAACGGTAAATGTGGCATCGAATTTAATGGAATCTGGACGAGTGTTGTAAAATATTAAATGGAATGCCGTAAATGTATCAAGTCCGAAAAGAAAACGGATGGTTGCATAATGGTATGCGTGAAATAATATAATTCTACGTATTTATTTTCATAGTTATGTTATTTTGTAACCATTCACATTCGTTACGATGTGGAATTCCCGTTTCTAAAAATAGAACATTTTGGTAGCATGAACCAACAAGGGAGGCGACTCGTGATGTCAGAAATTGTTAAGGTTACAATAAACTAAATAATCCAGTCATGAATAATCGAGTCTGTTCTGTACTCTCTAAACCAGGGACCTATACTGTATAGGTCCCTGTCTAAACAAATCATTTTATTTTCCTCGAAGGCATGTTTTACACTTTAGAATGTTGATCTGGTTTTATCGTTTGGAGATATTGTCATTGATAGGGTAAGCATAGGTGTTAACTATTAAATACCTGAAATAGGATAAAGTTAGAGATTTAAGTAAAAAAATGGTACTGCAAAAGGTTACAATTCACTAGAAAACGGCCGAAAAAAAGAAGGTGCAAAAAAAGTCGATTTTGATTTGAGTCGAATTCTTTTTTGGTTTGAACATGACATATCTTTTTTATTGCTTAAATCGATTCAGCTAAGAATGCCCGTCAAGAAAAGGTATGATTATGGGGGTCTCTATGTGCAAAATGTTGTATTTATTTTCGCTTAAATTAGTCGCTTTTGCATTGAAACATATAAGGAAACTATTTAGTATATTTTGACCTAAACATTTACTTCAGCAGCACCTTCCCTGTGTCTTGCAACTATGCTTTCAACGCCATCGGCGCTCTCGTTGATCACAACTTTCCGAATAAGACATTGGTCTTTAAAACTTATGTTAGCATTGCACACTCTGATTTAAAGAAAAGGAAGGAAAATGGCATAAACGGCGGCCGTTCCATATTTGGACCCTGTGGGAATAGGATGCAGTGTAAAGTGCGTAAGAATGATATTCGATATAATCTTGACCTGTCAGGCAGCCCCAAATCGTATATTGACCGAAGCCGAAGCCGAAGGCTGAGAGCCGCACACAGTTTGAGGATGCATGGCTGGTCACTATAATGCCACTGGGCCCGAAGTGGGTTTTCTCATTTTCCCAGAGTGTACCGAACATTTAGTCCTGTGTAACAATCAGTGTATAATTAATGATTATAATAGCAAACAATGTCGGTTGCTGTTTCAAAGTACACACTGATAATGTCGTCATAGATTCGTAACTAACGACCGCACAGTAGAACATCGGACCAAGATTCACCCATGGCATTTATTCGGCGAACCTATTTCGCTTTAAAAGTTAAAACTCGAAACACCTGCATTAGGTATGAGTCGCATAATGGAAAAACCGGGAATTATGCATGTTCGTCCCAGATAAGCCTGTGTAAACCGCTCATGCATTGAGCCATGTTGTCCAATCATGCGACCCTATTATATCTATATCTCGGCTGTCACGAAATGCTTATCAGTAAGTAATGCATCATCACAATTCATTTGAAAGACAAAATGAGCCTCGCTATGGGAAAACAGAGATATGCATGTGCTAGTTCTGGCTACCATAACTTTAAATGTCGCTTTTTATGATTTTTGACTAGCGCGACTTTATAGGTCTGTCATTACTATGTAAACTGTACGCTGAAGTTTCTTTAGCTATGCATGTGCATGTCTATTCAGCGCAGTTGTTGGTAAACACGCTTCTCACCAAGGCGATCCGGATTCAATCCCAGACTCATTTTTTTGGATGGTGAGAGTTATTTAGTTTCTTAACTATATTGTATACTTTTTTTATATAATGCAGAACTGTTGGATAGAATTAATTATAATAACATGATCTAGAAGCGATATATTCAGAATGTTGTGTCCGTAACATTTGAAACATAACCTTGTTTGAAAATAAATCACAACTAAATCACGAATAACTAATGGAGGCGTGATCTGTCATTAAGACACGTTGTCATTCATAATAAGGCGTGATCGTTTATGAGGCGTTGTCAGTCATAATGAAACATTGTCAGTCGTTATGAGGCGTTGTCAGTCATTGTGAAGCGTTGTCAGTCATTATGAGGCGTTGGCAGTCATTATGAAGCATTGTCAGTTGTTATGAGGCGTTGTCAGTCATTATGAAGCGTTGTCAGTCGTTATGAAGCGTTGTCAGTCATCGTGAGGCGTTTCCAGTCAAAATTAGGCGTTGCCAGTCGCTATAATGCGTGGTCAGTCGTTTTGATGCGTTGTCATTCATTATGAGGCGTGGTCAGTCATTATATATATCACGCACGCACGCACTCACGCACGCACGCACGCACGCACGCACGTACGTACGTCTGTCTGTCTGGTTAGCGCAGTGGTTGGTACAAGCGGGTTCATCACAAAGCTGATTCAATCCCAGCTTCCTGCGTATGTGAGCCTGGTAAGTGGTCGCCGTAACGGATAAGTCCGCCCCCCCTCTCCACACACACTTTGCACACGAGCGCGCCAAAATGGACTATCTGTCAGTTAAAAACCAAGCAGCGAATTTGCGAAGATACTTCAAAATTCGTTTCAACTTTCGTGAGTCTTAAACAGTGTATTAGGCAGGAGTGCTGGGACACTTATAGAGTCCTTATATAACGCAGCCTCGCACGCGGAAAGACCTCGGACGAGTGCGCTGGTTAGACTGGAGCTACGCTGGTGGCATATGGCATGATACCATTTGTGCATGTGCGGATCATTTAGTTTCTTAGTGTCGCCCCAAATCAGCATGTGCAATCTACAAATGGATTAAGCTCGGTTTTCTCATAACGCGACTCGGTAAGTAAGTATGTGCACAGGTTAATCAGGGACGACACTTTCCGCTTTTATGGTTATTTTCGGTACAAGAAAGACTCAGCAAAAAAAACGTTTTGGTGGAAAGTGTCGTCCCTAATTCGCGACCGATGCGAACTGCACAGGCTATTTTGGGACGCCACTTTACGCACATGAATTAAGCCCCGTTCCCCGTTTATTGCACGTTTAATTCTCATGAATACAATTCGTTAACCCATTGGTAAGATATGTTATGAATCGGGGTTCAAAATCTGTTTTGCTTAGAATAAGATTCCAACTTGACATCGCTTGTTTTGCTAGAAATGAGATTCCAACTTGATATCGATTATTAAGCTGGAAATGAGATTCCAACTTGATATCGCTTGTTTTGCTAGGAATGATGTTCCAACTTGATATTACTTATATTTCTGCGGGGCTTAATTCATATGCCAAAAAGCACGAGCTGATCAGGGACACGACTGCACGGGCTGATAAGGGACACGACTTTATGCTTTTGGGGAATTTTGTGTGCAAAGGAAGTCTTTTTAAAAACAACAAGAAATGTGTTGGTCCAAACACTATGTCCCCTTCTGCGGCGCTTTGATTTATTAAAATAAAATCAATTGGCAGGTTCAGATAATTATCTCCCTTTAAAGCTTCCTACTTCCCTTGGATTTGCTTTTTTGACCTTGACCTTGAAGGATGACCTTGACCCTGACCTATCAACACGCAAAATGTGCAGCTCCATGAGATACACATGCTTGCCTAATATGAAGTTGATCACTTCAACATTGCAAAAGTTATGACAAAATGTTAAAGTTGGAACAAACAAAAAAACAAACAAACAAACAAACAAACAAACAAACAAACATGTTTAATTATTAAATATTATGCATACAACCCCCACATACACTTATTAAAACATCATTTTATGTACCTAACCAATTAATTTATGTGACAAAGTAGTCAAGTATATCTTTATATTTTCCAAAATAGTGTTGGTAAAATGAAATAAAACTGGCGCATGTTGAAAAGGCACTATTGATAATATATAAGGCATTAAAAGTACATTTGTATGCATATGTACTCACAAACACTTACTATAGGCCTGTACAAAGCAAAGAAATTGCAACAAAATGGCTGGAAATTAGGTATTTGTCACAAAAAAGAATGATAAAGTTGCTGCTCCCATAAGGTTTCCTATTCTTCTCCAGATGGTATCTATGTTTTCCCAACATGGTCACTAACAACGCAAATTTCTCCACAAAATATAGTTTTCCGGAGAAACCTGCTGAGAGGTTATGGCAGACATGTGTAAGTTTGTATAGATCCTTTAATTATTGTAGTGGCTTGAAAATTAAAGCAGTTTTTCTCCCCTTAATGCCTGAACATGGCCCATTTTGCCCGATCTTCTACTTCAGGGAAAACATTTCGCTCATTTTTCAAGAAAATTTGTCAGGATTTTTTCTACATGTAGGCAAATACCTTTGTTATCAATGTTAATACACAGTTGTTTGAAATTGGACTTTGATTTTTTTTCCAAAATTTACTTACCCTATGTAAGTTCACGCTAAAATATACAAAGCTGCTCGGATGGTATTATGCTGCTCACAAGGTATCGGGTTTCATTGGGTGGCTCCTGACTGGACTACACAGATGCGCAGGCAAGTCTGTGTCTATGCTTTCAGAATATGGCATTTTGACTGTTGTATACTCATTTAGTATTCTAATTGTATAATAATATTAACGGAAGATGTGTAAATCATGGAGGTTTTTTTAATTTAATCCCGGACAATCGTTCCCAATGACAATCTTTCCTATGCTAACTTTGAAAACTCAGAAGTCGTTCCTATGTCGTTTTGACCACCCGGACAATCGTACCTTCGCTAATTTGATAACCCGGACAATCGGTAACTTGTTCTTATGATGTTATGCACACGAATGCACATAAGGAAGTGAGCACATATTTACATGTATACATATGAGACGCGTTCTGAGAAAATGGGGCGTAATGCATGTGCGTAAAGTGACATCCCAGTTTAGCCTGTGCAGTCTGCACAGGCTAATCAGGGACACTTTCCGCTTTTATGATATTTTTCGTTTAAAGAAAGTCTCTTCTACACGAAAATCCAGTTAAGGTGGAAAGTGTCGTCCTTGATTAGCCTGTGCGGACTGCACAGGCTAATCTGGGATGACACTTTACACACATGCATTATGCCCAGTTTTCTCAGACCACGACACATATATACACAATAAAATATGCAAACTTAAGAAAACAAAAACGACAAGAAACACATAGGTACATTTATAAATACAGCTGGATGTATACGAGTCAATAATGATTATTCAAAGCAATAAACATAATTGCAAAGACGTAATCGGTGGCCAACACTCTAAAGGCATTTAACCATCTACATGCTTACAGCCACATACTGATCGCACAAAATCTTTCTGTTGGCGCCTCACAGTCTTCTTTCGCAAACGTTTCGCCAACGACTCTATTCTAGAAATCCAAAAGTAGGTGAAAATCGCCCCCCCCCCCCTTATTTTCAAAACTATGGGGAGTTTTCAGAAACAGAGCGGGGGGAGGCATAACCAAATTCCATCTTTATACATTTAAGTTTTAATATTTAATTGTTTGTACATTATCACATACCATCAAGTTAGTGAACTACAATGGTAACTGCTTAATTAAGACAGTTGCGTTATTCCTTTGGTTGTCCAGTTGTATACTGGGCAAGGCAGCGGTGTAACTCACGTGGTCTTCAAAGTGCACATTAGTTGAAATGGAACGTTTTCTGGTCGATTGATCCAATATGTTTTATCAACAGATGGCACGCTGTCAAGCACCAATATTGTTGTCTACTTGAATACTGTTCATGCCAGCTGTATAACTAATGTGGTTATACCTTTTAGCATACTGTTAAATACAACTTTTTAATCTTATGTTTGTTTGTCTTGATTGTATACATGTACTGTAAATGGCAGCTATATAAAACGCGTTGTTGTCTAATCATGTACCGTTAGTCAGATGTATAAATGCATGTTGTTTTGTTACATATTGTTAGTCAGCAGCTGTATGTTTTGTTGTTGTATTACATACTGTTCATGTCAGCAGCTGTATGTTTGTTGTTGTGTTACATACTGTTAGTCAGCAGCTGTGTGTTTGTTGTTATATTACATACTGTTAGTCAGCAGCTGTATGTTTGTTGTTTTGTTACATACTGTTAATCAGCAGCTGTATGTTTGTTGTGTTACATACTGTTAGTCAGCAGCTGTATGTTTGTTGTTGTTGTGTTACATACTGTTAGTCAGCAGCTGTATGTTTGTTGTTGTGTTACATACTGTTAGTCAGCAGCTGTATGTTTGTTGTGTTCATACTGTTCATGTCAGCAGCTGTATGTTTGTTGTTGTGTTACATACTGTTAGTCAGCAGCTGTGTGTTTGTTGTTGTATTACATACTGTTAGTCAGCAGCTGAGTGTTGGTTGTTGTGTTACATACTGTTAGTCAGCAGCTGTATGTTGTTTGTTGTGTTATATAGTGTAAGTCAGCAGGAGTGTGTTTGTTGTGTTACATACTGCTCATGTCAGCAGCTGTATGTTTGTTGTTACATACTGTTAGTCAGCAGGTGTATGTTTGTTGTGTTACATACTGTTAGTCAGCAGCTGTATGTTTGTTGTGTCACATACTGTTAGTCAGCAGATGCATGTTTGTTGTTGTGTTACATTCTGTTCAAGTCAGCAGCTGTGTGTTTGTTGTGTTACATACTGTTAGTAAGCAGCTGTGTTTGTTGTGTTAAATACTGTTAGTCAGCAGCTGTATGTTTGTTGTTGTGTTACATACTGTTAGTCAGCAGCTGTGTGTTTGTTGTATTACATACTGTTCAAGTCAGTTGTGCAATAAAGTGTTCAATCTTCGTTCTAAATTCAACAGACTGTGTTGCAGTGACAGACAAGAGTTTCCTTGTTTCAAGCTAGGGGAGGCACAAGTTTTTATTTTATCATTTTCCTTGTCAATATCATCAATTTAATACTATTACAAATATTACACTTGTGTAAGTTATTTATAAACTAAATGAAAGTGTTAAAATATATGTAAACAAATCCTTATATTATACTATAAGTATAATAACCGAAAAAGCTTCCGCAAAAATAGGACAATGTCAGCTGAACTACCATGAACTTTTCATATCCTTTTGCTTTACTGACAATAATGTGGAATTGATGGTCCTAACATTCCATGCTAAAACAATTTTCAATGAAGAAGCAAACTACAACTGTATTTATTTATGGCGTTTTACATTTTTGTTGAGTGCACACACGTGACAACTGAAAGATTCGCAGTTTGTGTGAAATATGATGGGAGTTGCTACAAAATGATAACTGCACAGTAGTTGAAAATCACTTTATTTTGGAATTATATTAACATGTATATATTTATCTGAATCAACAACTTGTAACCAGGAACAAAAATATATATAATTTCAAATGTCCAGCCATCTTATATCTAAAGAATGGAATCTAATACCTAAAATAAATTACTATTATTAATAGATTTTCTCTGTTTAAATTCTTCACAGCACATCCACACAAAAAACACAAGTATTTGTAAACATAAATGCATAAACATCAGGAAAGTACTAAAATGTCCCTATCAAACAGTTTCTTTTCAAATAAAACATTAGGATGTTCTTTATATTGAGAAATCCTGTTAATAACAGACACATATTTGTTTACAGTAGAAAGTATACAAATTGTTTTAAAACTTTTTAAGATTTTTTTTTCAATAATGGAAGTTTATTAAATTATTATATTTACAATTGTAAAGGAAAAGAGCAACATTTCAGAAACGTTTGTCTTCAAAAGAATAGCAGGTAATACACAAATAAAAAAAACAAAACCAATAAATGCATAGTAATAGATTGTACATTATTCGACAAATATATGGAAAATAATCACATTTCAAACCAAGCACATGAAAAACAATATATCACAAACTTGTAAATGAAAAAAAACAAATCACAATATAAATAAAATAGTACATCACTTTAATCAGCTTAAATACTGTAGTGTAAATCGGAAAAGTTAATAATATAATATATATATATATATATATATATATATATATATATATATATATATATATATATATATATATATATATATATATATATACAAAGTATGCTATAAAATATTTTCAAACCTCATATCACAAAAATTCCAGTTGGATATATCATTGCATACCAAAAATGGTTGGACGGCAAAACGCAATGGAAGGATTGTCGCTATCACTGATAATAACAATAAAATAATGTATTAAACAGGTTTACTTATAATTGTATATCATAACTCACATTTAGTTTTTGGAAAAATAACAACAAAGTCATAGTTCATGGAACAACAATCCACGCCAATCAAGTTAATACTGTCATACATACAATTTGGATTTAAAAAACACCAAAAAACATGCTTTATATAATAAACCATGCAAACCTTGAAGAAAAAAGCAGACAATAACGCTGTAAACAAGCACAAAATCTCATTTTTTGTAAAGTTCATGACTGAAGTATGATGGAAACCAATTTTAAATTGTCACAAAGAGTACATTAAAAGTATCCATGCCCAACTTCATATCCCTTTTTTATCACACAGTAAAGCAACTCAGTTCACATTCCTTGGGCACGCCACAGATTTACTTTGTGTCACAAAGCAGAGCCACACCTCGCAGGGTCCAGTGATCGGGATTCTTGTTAGTCTTCAGTTGGAGTGGGAAGATGTATGTCAGGTCAGTTCGCTTGGGCTTCTTGTACACAGGGCACATGTAGATGGTCTGGGACGGCCCCTTCTCCACGTTGGTTGCAAAAACGTGCACCACCGGTATGGGCGTGTACAGGACCTTGGGCGTGGGCTCGATGAGGCGAGCGTTTCTACGATCCCAACCGGCACCGTCCAGGTACAGCCCGTAGATGTACACACCTGGGATGGAGCAAAGAGTTTATGTATAAATATTGTGCAATTTACTGATAATAGTAAAGGGCTAAAAGGGAAATAAGCAAGAAATTTATTTATTAATAATGTGGAAAACAAAATGCCATAAAAGAGGTTATCCGAATATATAGCATCTAAAAAGTAGTTACCTTCATTTGGAGGACTGTGGACATCTTCCTTCATCATCTTGGTGACCTCATTGTCAAGTATCACAGAGTCGAGGGCCCAGCCCTTGTGGGCACGCGTTATCTCTTGTCTCATGGCAGTCAGGAAGCCCTGGCAAATGGATAAGGACAATATTTTGAGGGGCCCTGGCAGAGGTGTATGTAAAAAATTGTATATGAATGCATTTGTCCCTTAAAGAAAACTACACAACAATAAAAAATTTACCAGTTCACAAGGAAATTTTATTATAGAGTACTCACAGTGGGATTGAAGAATCCGGTCATCCAGAAAGTGGTGGGACGGCCCTCAAACAGCCACGTGTGGAACTGCTGGTTGCGGTCCAGGAGGTCGGTGAACCAGAAACCGAGAGTTGCAGACTCCCAGGATATCTGAGTTGGATGGAATATAGTACATGATTTTATTGATTTTTTTCCCAAATATTTTGAGTGTTTACTGTTTTGCAACAAAAAATTGTTGAGCAGATAGAACCGTTTTAAATTTAACCTTTTTATAAATTCTCCCATGTGAGCGTAGTGAAACTTAAATTGGATGTATCATGTATTGAGAAATTTAGTTTTTATTTCAAGAAATATTCAAAATAATTCTTTAATGATTCGAAATGAAGCCTTACCATAAACTTAAGTTAATTTTGATGTATTTTAATAACAAAACATTTGTATTTAAATACTAAACATTCATAACCTTTTGAAGAAACACAAAAAAAACCACACACACACACAAAACAGATAACGGCTGCAAATGCAAGTTAACCTTTTTCCACGATGTGGGCACGCGAGCATCAAACATGTTATCGAGCGCATCCCTCAAGTTCTCACTCATGATGATGGTACCATCGATGGCAAGCTTCAGGTCCTTCAGGTCGAGTCTCACCCTCGTGATGACCCGCTGCATGCGGTCGATCTCCTGGCGCAGGAAGATGTTGATTGGCTGCAGGTGACCCATCTTACGGAGGCGCTCTCTCACCTGTGTTTGTATTCGGTTAAGTTTGTTTCTTTAATTGGGTAATGATATATGGAAAACTAAGTACAAACTAGTTTTTGGCTTATATTTTTGAGGTTCAAATATAAATATATCAGGTTATTTAATGTCATGTGCCGGCATATGTATTATTGAATTTGTATATTTTTTTTTTTCTCACATTTGCTCACAAGAGCTGCTACAATGTTTTTATTGCGATATTTTTTGTCCTGCGTAAGTGTAGGGAAGCTGCTTTCTTGGAATTTAAATTTGTATAAAGTAACATACATGTATGAGTAACAAGTATTATGAAGGATCAAGGTTATATACTTAAGATTCTGGGTAAGCATTATAATGATAGATTATTCTAGATTTAAAATTTGAACAAAGGCAATGGGGAAATTTGCCAGTCAAAGAGAGAGAAAAAAGCCAGTCCAGGGTTAAAGGGGCCAGTCAAGGGGAAAAAGTGGCCAGTGAATGGGAAAAGTGGGCCAGTGAAGGGGGAACTAACCTCATGAGCAATGTAGTCCTGTGGCAGTTTCTCTAGCATGTCGTCTGCCAACTTGTAGACGACACTTTCACGGGTCTCACCACCGCCACCACCAGCGTCCTTGGGCTGGATGTTCACAATCGTCTCTAACATGCGATTGGCAGTGTTCGTAGAATAGCTGCACAATTACACAGGGGGTTTAATAAGGTATTATTAGATGTTTTATCTATTCCAAAAAGGTTTGAGTGTTTATCTTATACTTGCATGGAAGAAATCATACAGCATTTTTATTCTTACATTGCAGATATGAAAATAAATGCATGTTTGTGATTTGCTACAAGAATTAAACTTGTGTTTTTTTTTCAATTAGGGAAGCATTCAAAAATGTATCCAATCATCATTCGTGTATTGACAAAATAACAACCTGTGGTATAAACTAGGATCAATTTACACCTTGTAAAATACAGTCAATAACAACCTGTGGTATTAACTAGAATCAATTTACACCTTGTAAAATACAGTCAATAACAACCTGTGGTATAAACTAGGATCAATTTACACCTTGTTGAATACAGTCATCACACAGTGTAGTGACATCATTTTGTTCATGTTTGTGACATCATTTCTTACTTTTTTTCTAGCATTTCTCTATCTGTTTATTTTAATGGTTAAGGTTTCCTAAGCCACGCTAACTCATTGAATTAAAGATTCACATGTGCACAATTTTTGTTATAAATATCTTGTAAAAAATCATATTTTGTTGTTGTTTAAGACTTTAGCACAGACAACATGTACACATACGCTTAAACTATCTCTGGTGACTGACCAATGGACCCGCGTCATGTGAAAATGGGTCTTATGCAATTGCACAGGCTGGGCTGGAGCCTATTATGACATAAGACCCATTTTAACACGATGAGGGTCAGTTTGTGAACAATAACAGTACAATACCATAGTTAACATTGTTGTGCAATACTTGTCACAATGGAACCACTTACCGCCTTATAACATGCAGCAAGTATGTGAAGATGACTCATATGAGAGACAGAAATTATTTTATCCAAAGCAAAAAGGTACCATGTGACATTGCAATAAGATGGCACATGATACCTTTTTGCACCAATAGGGTGACATGGGAATGGATTAAGTTTACCTTATGAAGGTTTAACTTCTAGACCAGGTGCCATTTCATCCTTGTAAGCATTAAAGTTATTTTTTTTACAATTATTTTATTTGTATAAAAAACAGCTGCTCCCCAAAAGCCATTCCCTCTCAATATTAACTTTTATTATTCAGAAAATTTAAGATTTTTTTGTACTTGTACTAAATATGACACATATATACTAGTCAACTAGATATGTACTTGTACTACATATGACACATTTGTACTGGTCAACTAGATATGTACTTGTACTAAATATGACACATTTGTACTGGTCAACTAGATATGTACTTGTACTAAATATGACACATTTGTACTGGTCAACTACATATGTACTTGTACTAAATATGACACATTTGCACTCTTCAACTAGATGTGTTCTTGTACTAAATACGACACATATATACTAGTCAACTAGATATGTACTTGTACTAAATATGACACATATATACTAGTCAACTAGATATGTACTTGTACTAAATATGACACATATATACTGGTCAACTAGATATGTACTTGTACTAAATATGACACATTTGTACTGGTCAACTACATATGTACTTGTACTAAATATGACACATTTGTACTGGTCAACTAGATATGTACTTGTACTAAATATGACACATTTGTACTGGTCAACTAGATATGTTCTTGTACTAAATATGACACATTTGCACTCTTCGACTAGATATGTACTTGTACTAAATACAACACATATATACTAGTCAACTACATATGTACTTGTACTAAATATGACACATATATACTGGTCAACTAGATATGTACTTGTACTAAATATGACACATTTGTACTGGTCAACTTCATATGTACTTGTACTAAATATGACACATTTGCACTCTTCAACTAGATGTGTTCTTGTACTAAATATGACACATATATACTAGTCAACTAAATATGTACTTGTACTAAATATTACACATATATACTAGTCAACTAAATATGTACTTGTACTAAATATGACACATATATACTGGTCCACTAGATATGTACTTGTACTAAAGATGACACATTTGTACTGGTCAACTAGATATGTTCTTGTACTAAATACGACACATATATACTAGTCAACTACATATATACTTGTACTAAATATGACACATATATACTGGTCAACTAGATATGTACTTGTACTAAATACGACACATTGTACTGGTTAACTAGATATGTTCTTGTACTAAATATGACACATATATACTGGTCAACCAAATCATTAGCAGGTTATTAGAATATGTTATATTTGTATGATCAATACACATTCATATAAGAAAGACCTTAATCAGACAGAGGTGCTACTAGATGTACATACGTGATGTCTGCATTGGAGTGAAGTCCAAAAGCACTCCGGGCTGTCTGACAGTGGCAGACTTTCAATGTAACCCACATACTCGGTCAGATTCTTGCATTTTGGTATCTTGTAACCTGCAGAAAATTGAGACAGTGAACATGGTTTCATAGTACTTTGTTTTAACAATATATATGAAATAAATGAAACTTCATTTGAGTAATATGAAGAGATAGAAAATATATACTGTATGTGGGTAAACATGTTAACTTCCTACATTGAGGACTAAGAACAATACATATTTGAGTAATTTAGTTTAGTTGAAAATTAAACAACAGGTTTCAAGACATAGCAACAAAAAAGTATGAGAAACAGCCACTTCCATAGGCCATATAAGCTTTTTAAATAATATTATTAGGACATTTTTTAGAATCATTTTTATATCAGTATGTCAGCTTAATATTTTGTAATTAATATAGTAATACAAACATAATTTGCAAATAACTTCAAACTCTACCAAACAGCATAAATTGATTAATAAAGACTTTCCCTTGACAATGAACAATGACTTTTAATATAAAATGTACGCCATCTTACCCGTGTAGAAGGCAAATGTGTCAGCAAACATGGCTTCACTGAACCAGACACGAGCGTACGTGTTGAGGAGACGCTTGTCGTAATCATCAGTGACACGACCTCCGTACTGCACCTCTCCAATCATGTAGCGCACTGTTGTCCACGACACACCCTACAAATAAACATATCAGGTGGAGGCTGAAACTAGAGTTTCTTTTAGGAGAGAAAAAAGGACACCTCTTGCCTCCAAATCCCTTTCTCCAAATACCATCAGAACATAAATGATGGTAGAATTTGTGTTAGGTTTTCAGCTTAAAAGAAACTCTCACCACAGAGATATTAGACTAATTTTAAGCATAACTATACCCAAAGTTAGAATAAACCAAGGTCTGAGATGGTTTAGAACTTCAATTCGATCTGTCTGATCAAAGTAACCACCTGATAATAACTCCTGTCTGACATTGAAAAATATACACACACACCCCAAAAAAAGTAAAGTAAATATTTTTCGACAGCATCAACCTATTCTTATATGTCACTTTTTAAAAAGCAGGATTCCATTTAGTCGATAAAAGTTCTATTTGGTATGAAAATCTGTGTTTCAACACATTTGATCCAGTCCAGAAATCAACCATACCTTCTTTGGATCAACATCATCCAGATGGTTCTGAACAAACTGCACTGTGGCAGTGAAATCCGATTGGTTGAACTCGTATGGTATGTTCCAGCCAATCGGGCCAAACTTTCTGCGTTCCTGCACCGTTGTGTGAAGGAAGGCTACACCATACAGCATCGGCTTCCACTGAGGCAGGTTGCTGTACTCCAGTTGCTCCTGAAATTGCAGAGACATACCAGAGTGAGTACCGGACCTGAGAAACAAGCAGTAATGATAATAGATCTTGAGTCAAGTGGATCTGGATAATGGCTCGAAAAGTAAGGGTTCATTAAATTGCAACAAAAGCGCCATCTTGTAACCCAATATGCCAGTTTAAAGGTCAAGGAAACATTGATCAGTGAAGGATCACACATATCAATAGCAGAAAATGACAACGGCGCTACTTAAGAGGAAGCGAGAGATTTGCCATAGAAATAATTTTATGACCAATGCCCACCAAAGTAAATAATAATTATGTGTCTGGCCTGTGAATAAAACCTGCAATCTTCAAATTTGCAGTGCAGTGCTCTAATAACTGAGTTGACCACGCTATACCATGATGACCTACAACACTTTCTGAAATGGCCAAATAAAACAGTGATGACACACTAAGGGGCCGTGATGACACACTAAGTTACCTGGGTGACAAGAGCGTAAGTTCTCTTGAGTCCAGCCTTGACCCCCTGTGGCGGCTCGTTGGTGAACTTGATGCATGACTGCAGCAGGTTGATAGGGAACTTCTGGTTCTCCTCTGATGTCAGCCAGCAACGGAACGCATCGTGTACGGACTCAGTGGTTGTAACCTGAAGTTTGGTTTACAATTTTGTGTTGATACATCGTTCTAAGTTCTATGAGGAAGTTAGATTGGTTTAATATACATTGTATTGATATAGTTCTATGAGTAAGTTAGTTTGGTTTAATATATTGTGTTGAAAAATGTTTATAGTTCTATGAGTAAGTTAGTTAATTTGTTTTATGTCTTCTTTCTTTTTTTCTTAGTGAATATGTCTGTATTGTTTATACATGTAGTATACTTTTAAATCAATGAAATGAACATGGCTATAAATTACAAAAAAACACTTCAAAATACAAGCTGTAAAGCTGTTCATGTAGTTTCAATGGTAACTAGATGTTCATGTACAGTTTCTATGGTAACTAGATGTTTATGTACAGTTTCTATGGTAACTAGATGTTCATGTACAGTTTCTATGGTAACTAGATGTTCATGTTCAGTTTCTATGGTAACTAGATGTTCATGTACAGTTTGTAAGGTAACTAGATGTTCATGTACAGTTTCAATGGTAACTAGATGTTCATGTACAGTTTGTAAGGTAACTAGATGTTCATGTACAGTTTCCATGGTAACTCACTGTGTCCAGGAGCTCATCCATGAAGTCCAGCCCAAGATGGCAGTTCTGTAGGAGCACCCACTTGCCCTCTGCCATGGAGACCTGGAGCAGCCTGCGCGCATGCACGTCCTGACCTTGACCCATGGAGATTGCGCTGCACTCTGAATTCACAAGGGGATCACATGTGGTATAGAAGAACAAGAACAACCATTTTGTTAGAACATACACAAACATTTGGCAAAGAAACATATCAATAAAATGTAAACAATGCCAAGTTGTTCTAAAATTCCCTATTATTAATCAACAGTCTCAACAAACTGTATTTATTCATAATCTTCACAACTTCCCACCTATAACTCTTCACCACTTCGATATGTATTTTGACACATTTGTAGTCGCTTTGAAAGTTACATTTAATTAAACACCTTTCTTACTAAGTTCAAGTTTTAAAGGCTTCATTTCCAACCCTTAGTTCCTGATGAGCGGCGAACAGTATAAAACCTGAACAGACTGCGAGGTACTCGCAGGCTGGTCTGGTTTTATGCTGGTTGCAAAAGCCATTGTCACTTTGCTTTATATGGGGTAAAGTGTTTAGGATGGGAATACAGGTTATCTCAACATGGTGAACATATCAAGAGGCCGATTAAAAATTTCGGCAACACCAACGAGATTACGTACGTATGTTGAGTTTCTTGGCGAGCAACATGATGTTCTCTGTGGGGTCGGAGCCCATCGTTAGGAAGCAGATAAGAGGCGCCCTCTTGGTAGACTCTTTATGCATCTCCTCCATATTGAGGATCACTGCCTCCGCGAACTGGAGGGTGAAAGGGGAGATATGAGCCACAGCAGCAAGCGCAAATCTTGATTTTGATGGAGTAAGTTTTTTAAACAATCATATTGTTCTTTGTTAATAGTAGTCTCAGAGAATAGCATTTGAGAATAATTGATATACCTATAATTATATACTGATTATGACTGTATGAATTCTTGAAAGCAATGTCAATTCAAATTTGTAAACCGTTATTTCGTGAATATCTGATCTCAAAAAGTGGAATGTAAATTCTAAATTACATCTGACATACTAAAAACAAATTAATTAAAACCCGAAGTGAACTGAGCAGCTCTTATTTGTCATCTCTCAACACTTTCTTACCCTGGGTCCCAAAGCCTCAGAGATGTACTTCCTTGCCATGGGTATGGCTCTGTCCGGGCACCAGGCTCGGATCAGGAGCAGCTTGCGCCAGCTGTCAAGGGTGGTAGAGTAGCCGTCAGGAATGGCGACCTCCTCGGGGGCATCCTCGTCAAACCACGCCTTCCAGTTCTATTTATAGTCACATTAATGGCATTGAAATATTGGGAGAAATGAGCCTAGTTGTGGGAAAACTGGGCTGAATGCATGTGACTAAAATGTCATCCCAGATAAGCCTGTGCTGTCAACACAGGAAAATCAGGGACGACACTTTACTGACGTGCATTAAGCTTAGTTTTTTTTTAATACAGCTTAAATGCATTTTTACAGTCAATTATAAATCAACAGCATCATGTCTGGTGTTGGATTAACATACAACATGCTCAGAAAATGTAAATTAATATTTCATGAAGAAATCAGACCAACATTTATTTTCAGCTGAAGGACTGTGAGGACTGCACAGGCTAATTGCGAATGACCATTTACGTACATGCATTAAGCTTAGTTTTCCAGTGCACAGCTAAAATTATGTTATCACTCTGATCAAACTACAAAATTAGGTTAACAGGAATACAAGACAGTACCTTGTCATTCCTGCCGACTTGGGCACAGATCTGTGAAAACTGGGTAAGCTTGCTGAGCTCAACAAGGTTCAGCCAGGTCATATCCAGGATCCACTTCTTCGGCTTTGGCTCCACGGCATTTAGATCGAGCGCAGCACCACCCTTGATGAAGCACTGGAACTCAGAGTGAGAAATGCGGTTCTGGTTCATCTCAATTTTCAACGTCATCAGGATCGTGAAGAGGAATTTGTCGGCCTCAAATAGACCTCGGGCGGTGTAGGCGAATACTTCAAACGTGAGGTACTCAATTATGTTATGTATGCGCTTGGCGGTGATCGGGGATTTCTGGGAACGGGACATGGAATTGTCGAAGAGTTGCAGGAATTGTCTGAGGGAGGTCTGGTACATGACGTTCACAATGCTCATCTCAACGATCAAGAAGTACATGATGCTACCGCGGTTTGCCACTGCAAACAGGAAAATGGGAGATATTAGGTTTCACATGGGTATTAAACAACCAAACAGTGCCTATTGTCTTTTCTCATTAGGAACATGAGTATCTATTATTTTTTCCAAACAAACAACAACAAAAAAAACATTTCAAAATGCCACTTTACCAGGCCTGAACTCCTCTCGTGCTGTGTTGATCTTGATCTCGGTCTCCGCTGCGATCTTGAGTTTCTCGCTGACCTCCTCGGCGGTACGTTTGGTGGTGGAGAGCACCTCGATTAGAGACTCGTCCTCTACCAGGGAGCCCTCGGTGGACGTGAGGCGGTACAGCAAGTTGTCCTCCAACTCTTGCATCTTGCGCTTGTTTGCTGTCACCTCCTCCAGAAGGTGCGTGCGCTCTTGCTCCAGTTCCTGGAGGTGTACAGAAGAGTTTTTTTAGGGGAAAACTTTGATTGCTTGGGGCAAGTACTTTAATAAGTTGAGCTCCATAAATTTTGGATCAAAACTGGATTTTTGCTTTGAAGAGTATCAGTTTCAAAGAAAATTACAATAAAGACAGCAGACTGCACAGGTTAATCTGGGGTGATACTTAAAACACAGGCATTCAATCCCATTGTTTGCTGTGACCTCCTCTAGAAGGTGCCTATGCTCTTGTTCAAGTTCCTGAGGTGTGAGGAAGAGTTTTATTGGACAAAATTAATAGGTCACCCCGAGGTACTAAAAACTTAAATGATCACTTAAGATGATAGATCATTTGATTTTGTATTAATTTATTTGTGACCATGTTTAACTTTGAGTTTATTCTCTACAAAATGTAAGGAATAATAATCACATAGCATGTTTGGATCACAAATTGCTTGTGATATACAAAAATTAAGCCACATTTTAATCTTAAGTTAATTGACAGTTTACTTAGTTTGCAATCAATAGTTAGGGTGAGAATAGGAAGTTATTTAAGGTAAAAAAAGTAGTCTGGTACAAAAATTGTCTGGCAAACATAATCCTGGCAAAAAAGTACAAAAATATCATAACTGGTCAACAAAAGTAACAAATAGTCTGGTTTAAAAAGTACACACTTGTCTGGTAACTTAAAGAAGACATTAGTTTGATTAACAAAAGAAGGCAGATGGTCTGGTCAAATAGACAAAAGTACAAAAACAGTCTGATAAACAAAGCACTGATGAGCATTGCTCAGCAAATGGGGCGTAATGCTAGTGCTGAAAGTCTTGTCCCAGATTAGCCCGGCAGTTTGCGCAGGCATATCAGGTACAACGCTTTCCCCTTATCTGGATTAAGCTAAGATGATACTTTCTTTAAATGAAAAATACAAAAAAAGCGTTAAGTGTTGTCCCAGATTAGCCTGTGCAATTTTCACTTACACATGCATTAAACCCTGTTTTCCCAGAGCGAGGCTCATATATTGTGTCTTGTTCTGAGAAAACTGGGCTCAATTCATGTACGTAAAGAGTGTCGTCCCAGATTAGCCTGTGCAGTCTGCACAGGCTAATCAGGGACGACTTTTTCCGCCTAAACTTGATTTTCGGTAAGGAGGGACTTCCTTGAAACTAAAAATACCATTAAAGCGGAAAGTGTCGTCCCCTGATAAGCCTGTGCGGACTGCACAGGCTAATCTGGGACGACACTTACGCACATGAATTAAGCCCAGTTTTCTCAGAACAAGACACATATATTCTGGTAAACAAAAATGTACCTGTTTCTCAGTAAGGATGACAACACCTAGCAACTGGTCCTCCAGTCCCTTCATGGTTACAGTGAAGTCCACAATGGAGGTCCTGGCAGATATCTCAGGGGTGTACCTTGGGTTGCCCAGCTTCGTGGTGATATACAGCATGAATCCCTTCATGATGTCAACCTCCTTGTCACCCACTTTCACCTGCGGTCAGAGGAGGTGGATTAAGTTAAACCTATTTATTTTAGCTTGATTTACAGGTATGACAAAATGGGGTTCAGATTCACAGGTGTGACAAAAAGGGGTTCAGATTAACAGGTGTGACAAAATAAACTTGTATTGGAAAGCATGTGATTATAATGTACAGTTAAGATAAATCAGATTTGTCATTATAGTTCATACTATGTCCGAAGTCACATGTTGTTATTGGATAGATTTACACAATAAATTAAATGTCTTATAAATTATACTTTCAATTTCACCTGCATTCAAGGCAAATAGTGTTAACAGGTAAAAGAAATAATATAAAAAAACTTATGTGCTTTTGGTAAGGACTTTTAAGACATGCTTTATAAACTCAAACCTTTCCCACTCAGGAGCAAAGTAGAAGATAGCTATATGCAACCAGCATAAGACCAGAACAGCCTACACGTAACTGGCAGTCTGTCCAGGTTTTATGCTGTTTGCTGCTCATCAGTATCTTAGGTTTGGAAATAAATTAAAATGTGCAAACCTTGAAAGTAGAGCCACTCTTGATGAAGTTCTTCTCGAGCACGTTATCAAGGGCGGGGTCCAGCTCCTCCCCCACATCCTCTATAATCAGGGGCCGCCCCAGGGACAGGGCGTCCTCCAGGTGGGATCGGAAGTACTTGTGGTTCAATGATGTCAACTGCAGATAAGATAACAATAATTCAAATTCCGATAGGATCCCATTTTCAATAATCCTAGGGTCCCATTATAAAACTGCCAACTGTCAAAGCATATTTCTTGCCTTCCTATACATAAAATTGTGCGAACCTGGTATAATTTTAAAGATAAATCTGTTCTCTTTCAATAATTACAATCAAAAAGATACCTTTTTGAAATTTCTAACAAGTTATCCTAAATGCAAGCTACCTTTAAAAACTTGGTCTTGATAGTGAGTTTTAAACCAGAAAAGAAACTCTACTTTTGAAAGGACAACAGGCAGACACCAAATTATTTATTGGAATTTAACCTGTAGCTCTTTCTTGGCCTCGCGGTTCTTGATCCAGATCTTCCCCTGGCCCTGGGGATCGATCAATAGGGGGTACCGGGATGCCTTCGTCACGATCAGACCATTCTGGATCGAGAGGTCGTCGTTGGGCAGCCCTTCCAGGTTCCACTCGCTGATCGTCGCGTTGTCTACTAGGAGCTTCACAACATCAAGGTCCTGAGAAGAAATGTTATTTCAAATTATTGTTAGGACAAATTGTTAGAAGAACTCTCTGATTTCACATTGTGTAAAGGCAAACACAAGTCATAGATACATTATTTACCCATTCATACTTTCAACACTTGTTTTATGCTGATAACAAAAAATGTAATCAACATTTATGAAAAATTGAAACATCTACAAAAACTTGCTGATGAACAAAAATCCAAGGTGTAATACGTCATATAATGAACATTTATGGCCAAATAAAACTTTAACCTTTTCCCACTTAGAAGCAAAGTGAAAATAGACGTGTGCAACAAACAGCATAAAACCAGAACAGCCTGCGATGAACTCGCAGGTTGTTCAGGTTTTATGCTGTTTGCTGCTCATCAGCATCTAATAGTTGGAAATGAGGCCTTAAAAACTAGAATCTAGTAAGAAAGGTCTTTAATTAAATATAATTTTCTCAGGGACTACAAATGCATCAAAATATGTATATAAGTGGTAAAGGGTTAACAAAAACTTGTTGATAAATAGTATGATTCCATACGTCAGAGAACGGGATCTTGGCATTCATCATCTCCTTCTTCCAAGTCTTGCTCAGCAGGGTGCGGAACTCCTGGTTGAAGGGGCCACAGTACGAGAGGAAGCCCGTACTGAGCAGCACGTCCCCTACCAGGCGCTGAATTTGGGACTCAAACCCCTTACTGGCTGCGGTCCAGCGCACCCTCTCACCTCCGAGACCCTCGATCAGAGCGGTTGCATTGGTCATCTTACGTCTGCATGCTTCTGCGTCTTCTACCAGCGCCTACATTTAACAATTATTAAACAATACAAATTATTTATTAAAAAATCTAAAAATTATTTATTTAAAATGGTTTAATAAAATTTATTTCAATATATAAAACATACAATAAATCAATAAAAGATCTGCAATACTAGACAATGTATATACAAAGATTACAAGCATAACATAATTTGTATACAAAACAACTAAATTCATTTCAAAGATATACATAGTAAGTAGTATAGCCATGAATAATTTGACTTCACCTTAAAAAAATGGCATTGCAATTTAAAAAAAAAAATTAATTTAAAACAATGCAGCCTTTCTGGATAATTTGGTTCCCTCTTATCACTTTAATATTCATTATCTTTCCATTTCCAACCACCAGTCTCTCTTATCAATCAGAAATTTTTAGATAGTTGAGCCTTGTTCTCAGAAAACTGAGCTTAAGGCATGCAGTCTAAACAGGCACATCAGGGATAACACTTTTAGCCTAGATTGGAGGGAAAACTGAGCTTAAGGCATGCAGTCTAAACAGGCACATCAGGGATAACACTTTTAGCCTAGACTGGAGGGAAAACTGAGCTTAAGGCATGCAGTCTAAACAGGCACATCAGGGATAACACTTTTAGCCTAGACTGGAGGGAAAACTGGGCTTAAGGCATGCAGTCTAAACAGGCACATCAGGGATAACACTTTCAGCCTAGACTGGAGGGAAAACTGGGCTTAAGGCATGCAGTCTAAACAGGCACATCAGGGATAACACTTTCAGCCTAGACTGGAGGGAAAACTGGGCTTAAGGCATGCAGTCTAAACAGGCACATCAGGGATAACACTTTCAGCCTAGACTGGATTTGCTTTAAAAGAGTCCTCTTATATTAAAACATATTCCATTAAAGTGGACTTCAAAGGCTAATCTGGGAACAAACACTTAACAGCACATGCATTAATCCCAGTTTTTAAAGAACAAGGTTAACAAGCAATATGGTCCCCTACCAGCTCCACCATTGTCAGAAATTCCATCATTGTCAGATCTTTTTATATGTTGTTGCCATAGCAACCAGAATGTTTACGTAGGAACAAAATTAAATGACGTGCATAATGTCGATATTGCCATCTATCCATGTTTCAAGTTTTATTAAAAAAATATACAGAACTTTTTAAGTTATCGCAGGATCCAGAAAAGTGTGACTGACAGACAGACAGACTGACTGACAGAGCGAAAACCATAAGTCCACTCCGGTGAAACCAGGTAGGGGACAATAAACACTCTTCACAACTTCAGTTTGTTCTCAATTTCCCTCACAGCACCTGTTTCTCAGCCATGGCAGCATCATACATGGCCATGACGGCTGCCAGCTCTCGGTTCTTATCATCTAACTGAGCCTGCGCCTGGTTCAAGTCTGACATGGCCACCGACAGCTTGGCCTCTTGAACTGCCAAGTTTGCCTGAAGTAAATGAGTATTGAATCAGCATTTAGTGCCTGTTTGCAACAATATATTGCAACATAAAGCGAGAAAGGTGTTGACATTTATTGGAAGGGCTTTCTTTTTTTTCCTAAGTAAAAAAACAAAGATTTGAATAAATTTTTATGTTTTACAGATAGACAGAATAAAACTATATTTAAATAAAGAGAAAAAAAATAAACTCAAAACATCCATATACATTTTTACTTGCAAGGTATCACAACCAAAAACATTGTTGAATCTACCACTTAATCTCCAGATGTGCTGTGTCAAACAAAAATGGGTGTTATGCAGGTTGCTCGAGACTAGCCTGCAAATTCATGCAGTCTGTTCCGGAGTTAAGGTGTTGCCTATTAAGTTGTGCACAGTTTTGTGATCTCATTAGATGACAGGGTAGCTTCTCACCAGACTGTGCAAATGGGCAGAATGCTTTGGAGCTACGCTTGCCACTAAGTAAGTACAAGCATTTATTTTATGCTTTCCGGTGGTTTATAGAGAAATATTAGTGAAATAAAACTGGAATTTCACTGTTTTAAACAGTGAAAAATAACAGTGAAAAATATCGATATTTTTCACTGCTTTACTGTGAAATGACATCATTTTTTCGACGAAATGACGTCATCAATCCAGCAAGATTATCCAGTTAAACTCTTTTTCAATGTAAATTTACAGTGAAAAAAAGTATAAAATAAAAAGAAAATTTGTTGGATTCGATGGAATATCGATTTTAATTCACTTGTGATCATAAAAAATACATATTTTCATTGTGGCTGCGCCACTTGCGTAAATATTATTTTTTATGATCACTTGTAAAATAAAATTGATACTCCATCGAATCCAAAAAATATCCTCTATTTTTTCATGGGGCAATATTTTAAGCAGAAAGTATGTTAAAAAACTGGAAGTAAACAATCAAAAGTTGCATGAATTCCAAATAGAGAATCTTTTAAAGACTTATTTACTTCTTAGGAACTTCACAGTAGTGAGATCTGCTTTTACCCTTTCACACTCAGTAGAAAAAAGTGAAAATAGCTGTGTGCAAACAGCATAAAACCAGAACAGCCTGCAAGTAATTCACAGTCTGTTCAGGTTTTATGCTGTTTGCTGCTCATCAGCATCTAAGGGTTGAAAATGAAGCCTATAAAATTTGAATCTAGTAAAAATTACCGGTAATTAAATTAACTTTCTAAAGGACTACAAATGCGTCAAAATACGTATCTATGTGGTAAAGGGTTAAAACAATTTGTGCTTACCTTCAGAGGCAGGACTTCCTTGTTGATGCTGTAAAAGAAGCTCATGGCCTTGGTCCAGGATGCAAGACCTGCAACATCACCGCACACTTTCTTGGCGCTCTCCATGTTATAGTCCTCCATGGACAGGTATGGGGCCAGCAACTCTACCGTCTCACCGTTAATGGTGTCCTAGCAAGGGAGGTAGGCATACATAATGGTCTCATAACAAAGGAAGTTCACTGTACATGTTATAGTCTTCCATGGACAGGTATGGATGCAGTAACTCTACCGTTTCGCCATTAATGGTGTCCTACCAAGGGAGGAGAGCATGTATAATGGTATCATAAAGGGAGAAAAACATACATGTTATAGTCCTTCATGGACAGGAATGGATGCTGTAACTCTACCGTCTCGCTGTTAATGGTGTCCTACCAAGGGAGGTAAGCATACATGTTTTAGCCTTCCATGGACAGGTATGGATGCTGTAACTATACCGTCTCGCCGTTAATAGTGTCCTACCAAGGGAGGTAAGCATATATAATGGTCTCATAACAAAGGGAGGTAAGCATACATGTTATAGTCCTCCATGGACAGGAATGGATGCAGTAACTCTACCATCTCACCGTTAATGGTGTCCTACCAAGGAAGGTAAGCATATATAATGGTATCATAACAAAGGGAGGTAAGCATACATGTATTAGTCCTCCATGGTCAGGTATGAATGCAGTAATTCTACTGTCTCACCGTTAATGGTGTCCTACCAAGGGAGGTAGGCATACATAATGGTCTCATAACAAAGGGAGGTAAGCATACATGTTATAGTCCTTCATGGACAGGAATGGATGCAGTAACTCTACCGTCTCGCCATTAATGGTGTCCTACCAAGGGAGGTAAGCATACATAATGGTATCATAACAAAGGGAGGTAAGCATACATGTTGTAGTCTTCCATAGACAGGTATGGATGCAGTAATTCTACCGTCTCACTGTTAATGGTGTCCTACCAAGGGAGGTAAGCATACATAATGGTATCATAACAAAGGGAGGTAAGCATACATGTTATAGTCCTCCATGGACAGGAATGGATGCAGTAACTCTACCATCTCGCCATTAATGGTGTCCTACCAAGGGAGGAGAGCATGTATAATGGTATCATAACAAAGGGAGGTAAGCATACATGTTATAGTCCTCCATGGACAGGTATGGATGCAGTAACTCTACCGTCTCGCCGTTAATGGTGTCCTACTGAGGGAGGTAAGCATATATAATGGTCTCATTAAAAAGGGAGTTTAGAATACATGTTATAGCCCTCCATGGAATGGTATGGAGCCAGTAACTGGACCACAATAAAATATGTCCTACCAAGGGAGGTAAGCATACATAAAATGGTCCCTAGCAAGGTTTACCGATAAACAAATACAAATTTTATCTCCATCTTTACCATAGTTCCTCTAAGTAATTGTAACAATTTCACAAAATTTAATATAAGGTGCCATTTTGTTAAAACAACTGTTAAGATGGGATAAAAACAAAATGACCCCTGCTCTTGGATAACTGGGTTTAATGCATGAATGTAACGTTAAGAAGGGACTGCACTTTTCACCTGAACAGGACTTTGACTTACAAGAGACTTCCTTTTAACAAAAAATACAAGTAGAAAGTGTCGTCCCTGATTAGCATGTGTGGACTGGACAGGCTAATCTGGGACAACACTTTACTCACAAGCACTGTTTTTCCAGATTGGGACTCAATACTATAACCCAGAATTCTCACCTTAGGGAAGTTCATGAGACCCTGGAGGAAGCCACCGCTGGACATGAGCTTGAGGGCCTCGGACCAGGACGGCTGCACGCACGGTCGCTCAGGGTCCATCTGTACTGTGTTCACACGCTTTTGAAACAGCAGCAGCACGCAGTCCATGATACGCATGATCAGGTGGGGGGGCTTGGCCAGCTTGCGCACTGCACAGCAAACACAAATATTAACTTTAACCTTTTAAATCAAATATTCTTAAAATAAAATTCATCTTAATTAATAAATACTTACCTGCTATCCCTAGCTATACCTTTCTAGGTGGGTTAGCTTCTCGAGAAATCTTCAAGTGCCGGAATTCGGCCACCTCTCTAACTGAAAACAGATCAGGTTAAACATAGTACAATTTAACCTAGACGGAAATCAAGAACCGTAACTCATCTTACTTTTCATGCAATTATGAAAATATTAAACGATGAGCGGGCGGGGAGGTGGGACTTACCGATAGCAGGTAAGTATTTAATAATTAAAATGAATTTTATTTTAAGAAAATTTGTTTTAATGTCATAAATACATACCTGCTATCCCTAGCTGATTTTGTAGCTGTGGCAGGAGGTTATCGTTATATTTTCCTATCACAGCAAAAACCCATATTCAGGTTTTTCAGCCAGAGATAGTAAAAATATGTCCTCAGATAATCTTCGTTAGTACAGTATTGTACTTTAGTTTCTGGATAGCGCCAGCACATTTACGCCATGGAAGAAACTACTGTTTGAGCAACCACAAGAGAACCCAACATATATAAATTGTCTTGTTGACTCTCAAGAGAACGAAGATAGAAAGAGGAAAAGGTGGTCGGATTCCTCCAGAAAGCAGCTTGAAGCACTTCAGAAAGTGGAACAAATCAAATCAAATCAATATTTATTTATTGTCGGTATGATATACAAATATTATAACATAAGCTATGAATAGCTTTTGACCGACAGGATAGCTTTTGACCGACAGAACATTATTAATATACACCCACGAAGCCGAAAGAGCTCTTAATTCATGCGGTCTAATCTTAAACAGGGATAAATCCCTAGATGAGAGAGATGAATAAGCTTTCTTAATAGTCGAGGCTACCCAACGAGAAATAGATGCCGCAGACACATACCCCCCCTTTTAACGGAATGAAAAGTCTTTTGCGAGAACCTTGAATAGACTTTACTCTTTTCAGATAGAACTTCCAACGCCCTGACCGGGCAAAGAAGTCTATCATCATCTTCATGTTCACAAGTATTAAAAAGACTTGGAACTTTGAAGGGTTAGAAGCCATAGAGGGGAGTTGATTTTTTTGCAAGGAATCCTGGCTGACATAACAACATTACAGATCCATCTGAGGAATCAAAACGAAGATGACTATCCTCGATAGAATGAGCATAAATTTCACTTCTCCTTTTGGCTGAAGCCATAGTAAGAAGGTAAATGGTCTTCCAAGTTAGGAACTGTAAAGAAGCTTGATCTAGAGGTCCATATGGAGCCTTAGTAAGAGAATCAAGAACATAAGCCTAATCCCATTTAGGCGCCAGTGTACAAGAAACAGGACGTTTAAGTTCCATAGATTGAATCAGTTCCGAAATCTTGTGATGATTTAGTAAAAGCCAATGGGAGCGAAACCATAGATCTATATCCTTTGATGGAGCTCAGAGAAAGATTCTTATAATCACGGACCAGTCCCCGGTACCACGGACCGGTTGCCGGTACCTCAGACCGGTGACAGGACCTGTCCACGGTACCACAGACCAGTGCCATGGACCGGTGACTGCACCGGTCCACGGTGACCGGTCCGTTACCCGGTGATGTACCAGTCATACTATGACCAGTGTTGTCACCAGGCAATGACCGTATGGCGGCTGCCAAATAGTCCGGCATTGGTCATCGCATCGTCCCAAGCACTACAAACAGAGCATTTATGATCAAAGGTACAATTAGTATATGACAAACAAGTCTTGTGGGAATCCCACGAAGCCTTAATGTGACCAAATGAACCTCTAGTTTGTAAATTCATTCTTATTCTGAAAGTAGAAAAAGAAAAGAATCCACGTAAGAAAACAGTGTTAAACGTGCAAAATAACTGAAATAATCAGTTAAACAAAGTATTTACACTGTACAATATAGTCAATAACTTGTTGACAAAAGTCACGAAATCCTCAGGCTCAATTCATGAGCAAATGTAAAAACCCGGCAAAATGTTGAAAACAATAAATTATCAACAAAATAATACAAGAAAAGATTTCTGAATGATGTAGAAACGATAAATTACACAATTCATCAATTTTAAACCCAAATCCACCAAGCAGAATTGAACAAAAAGTCCAAATTTAAAGCGGATAAAAAATGGCCGATCTGCACGGTGTGTCTCCAGAAAAGTAAGATGAGTTACGGTTCTTGATTTCCGGTTAGGTTACATTGTACTATGCTTAACTGATCTGTTTTCAGTTAGAGAGGTGGCCGATTCCGGCAATTGAAGATTTCTTGAGAAGCTAACCCACCTAAAAAGGTATAGATAGGGATAGCAGGTATGTATTTATGACATTAAAACTCAGATTTGCATTTTTTACATGTTTTAAGTCCCTAAGTAAATAGTTTCTTCCTAGATTCAAGTTTTCAAGGCTTTATTGCCAACTCTAAGAAACTGATGAGAAACAAACAGCATAATACCTGAACAGCCTGCGAGTTTCTGCGATAATTCTTTAAAAGTAATGTTTATGCAAGATCTATGTAGGAACATCTGATAAAACCTATGCATCGGTTGAGATTTTTGAGATCCAGTGCTGAATATATAAATCACTTTAAATGTCAAAGGTGTCTTTAGTATTGTTCCATTTTTCGTTTACTGCGCTCTCCTTTACTAAAAACAATCTTGAGTTAATACTTCAATCTTTCCAAACAGACAATCTGACAAACAGTAAATATTTGTTAGGATTTTCAACATACTTGTGATACCAAACACAACTGAGTAAATACATTCCAAAACATCAAATAAATTTGTATAAAACATAAACACAATTAGTGGTGAATAACCCACCAGTTGCGATGTGGGCTGGTTTAATAGTCTGCAGTGCAGCCTCTGCCTCTTCAAGGGCGGGACGGGCCGCCTCCAGCTTCGCCTCAGCAACTACCTTGTCAGCCTGAAGTTTTTAAAAACTGTATTTAGCCACAAACTGTATAGTTATTATAGGAAAGTTCATTAACTTGGTACACCAGCATGTTTTTTTTACAAGGCAAAAGTAAGAAAATGCCCAATAGTTTTAAGGTATTTTTGTTTCTATACATACCAAAAAAATGTTCTAATGAATTTGTTAAGGCTAGACAATTTTTCACTTGGTGGATCAATGTATAAAATGTGATGAGTTCATTTATAATGAATAAAACATCTAAATTAATGATTTTAGGAAAAAAACATAAAATTGTTTGTAGACGGTTAAAATTCAAATAAAAGTATTTTTTTGTGGCAGTTTGGAAAGTAATGTTTATAAGTTTTGAATAATTTCAACTTTCCGAAATTCTACAGTTACAAGACAATGCAACAAGTTTAAGCAAATTAAAGCTACTATTACAAAACAATCTTTGAACACTTTGCACATTCTTATTATAATAACTCATTGCTCAAGTTTAGACTAAGATTAATGTAATTGAACCTTTCATAATCAAGGTCTCTGACAAAAGCAACAAGACTAGAATCAGAGCATTGGAACACTACTTACATTGATGGCATCTACGATGGCCTGAGCCTTGTCCTTGACCACTTGGACCTGGGCCTTGACCTTTTCAGCCGCCTGGGCACTAACAGTCACTTCTGCCAGGACACCATCGGCTTTCTTGGAGGCTACAGCCAACTCTTTTTCTTTCACCGCTAACTGTTTAGAGAGCTCGTTCACAGATTCAGAGGCTTCTACCAGCTTCTTCAGACCTGCAACCAATCACAATTACTCAATTGTTGTGCTTTCTAGAGCTTTCTACCAATGCTATTACATTCAATACGTTTGATGGACATTGAAGCACTGAACAATATGATTTCTGTTTTAATAATGGGACTAATTTTTGTCATAAAAATATGAACTGATTTTATGTTGCCAAAAAAAACCCCACCAAAACTAGAATTTGTCTTATTGTTGACAACGAATACCCCCAAAAGGCGCATGTAATAATATATAGTATGATATTATAGAGATGCTTTTCAGTTGATAAAGAGGAATAACATTTTTCTTTTTTTTATGTTGAATGATAAAATGGATGTTGAATGTTCACATGAACAAAATGCACAATGCGGACAAATTTGTCTCAGGACAGACAGACAGACAGACAGACAGACAGACAGACAGACAGACAGACAGACAGACAGACAGACAGACAGACAGACAGACAGACAGACAGACAGACAGACAGACAGACAGACAGACAGGACAGGACAGGACAGGACAGGACCTGACCGGACCATACCAGACCGACTGTGACAGACAGACAGACAAGACAAGACAAGACCAGACCAGACAGACAGACAGACAAGGCAAGACAGACAGACAAGACAAGATAGACAGACAAGACAGACAGACAGACAAGACAAGACCAGACGGACAGACGGACAGACAGACAGACAGACAGACAGACAGACAGACAGACAGACAGACAGACAGACAGACAGACAGACAGACAGACAGACAGACAGACAGACAGACAGACAGACAGGACAGACAAGACAAGACAGACAGACAGGACAGAAAAGACAAGACAGACAGACAGAGACGTCCATGATGATCTGCACAATGTTAATCTCCCCTTGATTTCCTACCAGTGTTCATTCTCTCAGCCAGTATTCCGATCTCCCCTCTCTTCTGGCTGTAGATGTCCTTGTAGCCTGCGATGAACGACAGGTACGACTTGGGAGTCACATATGTCTGACGACGGTACCTCTGGAAATACTCGATACACTGCTCTGCCACCAGGTCCTGGAATAGAAATACAGCAGTTCAGTAATTAGTTTGAACCTATTTGAGTTACCTCGATTACATAGAAAGCTATGGGTTGGTAAAGACATTCTCTTGTTACCATGGAAGTCTACAAGAATGTAAATGTTTAAAACAAGTACTTTACCACAGATCTCTATTATAAAATACTTTCGTGTCTGAGAACTTGCTTATGACATTTAATTTCTAAGTTGGACAATAACAGTTATTCCTAGACAATATTTTGTAGGAAACATTAAGTCTTAAAACGATCAGACTGAACTTGACAGAAAAAAGTGCATCAAGTATAATGAATGCACTAAAATACCACATATAAACAATCATATGTATGTTCTTAACAAAAATCAGATCAGTATTCATTTTTGTTCTTAAGCATACCTGGAAGATACCCATGGTGTTGACGACGGCCGTCTTGACAGCGGGCGTGGCCACGATGTTGTAGCTGGACAGGAAGTGGTTTGATACAGCAATCAGGGCGTCCTTGGGCCAGCGCTGGAACCAGTTCATGGTGCAGCCGGAAATCAGCCCAGGGAACTTCAGCGAGCGCGATCTGAACTTCTCTCCAACCTGGCAAAGAATATAGGCAATATTCAATCAGTTTAATAAGCAAGATTCAATTAAGAAGATTTTATGTTAGTTTCAGAGGGGGCAATCACATGATAGTCAAGATGGCAACCCCCATGCCGGGACAGTTATTTTTCGCCATTTAATACCCTTCATTACTTATGTTTTTTAAATGACGTTCCCTTTCCGGCCATAGCAGTAAACATGTGATTGTTTTTTTTTCCTTATTAAAATTCTCGACTTTACTCCCAGCAAATTTTCTTAGTGGAGCATTAATTAGGTCACCCTGCTAAGAAATTTCTCAGCGAGTGAAGTCGAGAAAAAGAGTGAATATCAACACGAAATAAACGCTAGTAGCTTTCTTACTGCTATGACTGGAAAGTGAGCGGCATTTAAACAATAAATACAAGTGATAAAGGGTATAAAACGGCGAAAAATACCTGCCTCGGCATGAACGTCGTCATCTTAACTATCACGTGATTACCCCCTCTGTAGTTTGATAGGCATGTTTCTATCTAAAATTGTTCATGTTAAGTTTGAGAAATTTGGCAAGTAGAAAAAGAGCAGTTAAGGTAAAACAAACTAGAATTCGAGGTCGTGGCTGAAATACCCCAAGCATGTTGTTTTTATTGAGTACTCAGTATGATTGAATACCTCTAGTTTTGTGGAGCCATATGAGGGAAACAGAATGTTTACAAACTTAAGAAAAAACCAACTCACTGGAGAGAAGCAAAGGCAAAGATGGAGATTCTGCCTGCATCGACTCAGGTAGTATTCGTACAGGTTCTCATTTGATGGTGGTCGTCGTGGGAAATCCTTCTTCATTGGTCCAATCAGCTCGTTGAGAATCTCATCCATCTCATCTCGGGCAAACAAGCCAGACACCTGGCACACAGGATAAACATTAGATTGAAGAATGAAAATAAATAAAAAAGCGTTTATTCTCCTCCAGAACTTTATCGAATACCAACTTGATTGTGTAACACACATAATTTCAATGATGATTCATGTACTTTTCCATTGTACTGGTAGGCTACATAAGAAGTAATCTAGGCTACAACTAAGAATAACAATAGGCTATACCCAACTAAGATCAATTATAGGCTACACAGAACTAAGACCATTGATAGGCTACACATCACTAGACCAATGCTAGGCTACACACAAGACCAACACTAAACACTTCTCAAGAGCTGAGGATGCTGCTCATGTTCTCCATGCTTCAACTTAGATCAATGATTGGCTACAAAAAACTGAGCCCAATGATAGGCTACACACCACTAAGACCAATGATAGACTACACACCACTAAGACCAACCCTACCCAGCTCTCCAGAGCTGAGGATTTTGTTTATGCACTCTGAGCTTAAACTAAGACCAATGCTAGATAGGATAAACACAAATCAGATCAATGGAAGGCTACACACAACTAAGATTATTGGTAGTCTACACACAACTAAGGCCATTTATAGGCTACACAAAACTAAGATCAATGATAGGCTACACTCAACTAAAACCAATGATGGTCACACAAAACTAAGACCTATGATATGCCACACACCACTTAGACCAACACTACCCACCTCTCTTGAGCTGAGGATGTTGTTCATGAACTCAACACTACACACAACTAACACCAATGAAAGGCTACGCACAACTAACACCACACTACCCACCTCTCCAGAGCTCAGGATGTTGTTCATGTACTCCAGGAAGGCCTCGTCCTTGATCTCCTGGTCTGTGAACAGGAACGTGATGCCCTTACCCTGCTGACCTGCCATGCGGTACAGGCCCTTGAGGTCCTCCATCAGGTTGCTCACATTGTATGATCTGATCAGTTACAAGACATGACATAGGCATGTGTTTTGATTATTGTTAACAATTATAATTTCATGCAAGGAAATGGTTTCAGATATGAGCTTTCAACAGTGTGCAAAAACTTTCTGTTTATTCTGTGTGGTGTGATGTCATAAATGCAGTTGTGACAATAAGATACATTTTTCTATTTTATTACGTTTTTACCAGTTAAGGATATTCAAACTCCTGTAGACAGAGTGAAGTGTATACTCCATCTTTCCTAATGAAGCATGAAACTACTGTTTCAGCACCTCTCACTTCTGTGATATGGTTTTTATAAAACGTTCAACAATAATAGTTATATTTATGAAGTGATCTGTATTTAAAATAACTAGGAAATTATTTCTGAATTAGACCACAGCTTAGCCTTATCCCGCTCAGAAACAAAGTAAAAATTGCTTTTGCAACCAGCATAAAACCAGAACAGCCTGCGAGTAACTCACAGTCTGTTCAGACTTTATGATGTTTTCTGCTCATCATCATTTGGTGCTTAAAATGAAGCCTTTAAAACTTGAATCTATTGAGAAAGATCTGTAATTTAATGTGATTTTTTAAGGGACTAAAAACAGGTCAAAGTGGGTATCTGAGGAGTAAAAGGTCAAGCTTGCCTCACCTGGACAGTGTGATCTGGAACGTCTTGTAGGTGGCAATGAAGGATGCCAGTCTGGTCAGGGACTGCTTGCCTGAGCCTCCCACACCCACGAGCAGAGCATGACCTCGAGGCGTGCGGATCACACGAGAGATCTTCACCAGGTTGGTCATCGCGTCCTGGGGGGTGGAGGTAAAGAGAATGTTGCAAAATGTTGTTTGGAAAGTTATTATAATTTATGAGTTGAGTGCAACATTATTGTGTCTAATAAACAAATGTTCAACACATGCCACCAACAAGAAAGCCCAGTGTAGCCTGCCCTAAAATAAAACCTTATTGTGACTTGAACAAACTGAAAGCATGTTTTAGGTTTTAAGACAAGATTATTTGCTTTCAAAGGTAAGTTTAAAAAAAAACAAGAAATGTGTTTGTCAGAAACACTATGTCCCCTTCTGCGCTGCTTTTATTTATTTATTTTACTCTTTTTTTACCTTTGACCTTGAAGGATGACCTTGACCTTTCACCACTAAAAATGTGCAGCTCATTGAGATACACATGCATGCCAAATATGAAGTTGCTATCTTCAATATTGCAAAAGATTGGCAAAATATTTAAGTTTGGGCAAACAAACAAACAGACCAACAGACAGGGCAAAAACAATATGTCCCCCACTATAGTGGTGGGGGACATAAAAAGAATAATTGTATCGAAGGAAAACGCTGATCTAATAAGTTTTTTTTGTTACCATTTACAATTGACATTGAACAACATGAGGTAAATCATTAATCAATGGACCATCCCTTTCTTCTTCATGTCAAGAGTGTTTCTATGCCATAAGTGCTTTGATATGATCCTTCTTTGCGTAACCATTGACAACCAACCTTGAAGAACACAAGGTCCATCTTTCCTCCACGGACCGTCTCATTGTACTGCTCCATGTACATGTTGAGTTTATCTGCTAGGGATTCCAGAGACACGATTGGCTCGTAAATCTTTGGTGCATCCAGGTCAGCGTCTTCGCCCTCCTCACCTGTTGCCATGGATACAATATCTTTAAATTTCATGCAAATTATTTTGTCTTTTGAAGGCCAAAATTGCAAAAAACACCATGAAGGCCCTTCTGAATTTCACCGATAAATAACCCATTAGAGACACAGTCCTATCAGTGGATGTGAAATAAGGCTTATCAGCCAGGATGTCAACAGATGATAGTCCCATGAAAGCGCAAAGGTCCTATAAGCACATTTACAAAGAAGGCTTATAAGCCTTACTGGCTTTCAACAGATGATTGTCCCATCAAAGCCAGAAAGTCCTATCAGCATATGTACAAAGAGGGCTGATAAGCCATTCGTGCTCTCAACAAATGATTGTCCCATGAAAGCCAGAAGGACCTATCAGCCTATGTATAAAGAAGGCTGATAGGCCCTTTTTGCTCTCAACAAATGATTGTCCCATGAAGGCCAGAGACACCTGTCATCATATGTACAAAGAAGGCTGATAAGCCCTTCTTGCTCCAAACAGACATTAACCCATGAAAGCCCGAGTTTTCGATCAGCATATGTACAAATAAGTCTAACAAGCCCTTCTGGCTCTCAACAGATGATTGTTCCATGAAAGCCAGAAGGTCCTATCAGCACATGTACTAAGATGGCTGATCAGTTTTTACTGCTTTTCATGGTCGGATAATGTTGCTAATGGTTGTAAAAGGTCTAGTTTTTGTTAATGTTTTAATATTATTTACAAACTGAAGTCTTTGATTTTGATATGAATGGCCATTTGTCAGAAATTACTTTGTTAATAAAAACGATAAAAGACCTAAGCTTTCTGTGTTTCAAAGAATGTAAAATTAAATATTAAATACAATATAGTTTTATTTTAATATCATTCTTTCATATTTGTTCAACTATGCAAAAACATGTTTCACTGATACATTAAATCTTATTTAATAATCAACAGTAGCATGCATTGTAAACTATCAATGAGTAATGCATGCATTACAAACTGTGCTACAAACTACAAGTATGGGGATAAACTAAAATGTACAACACTGTATGATGATGGTCAGGTTTACGCAATCATAACAACATAATTTAAGAACCTTTGGGTCAAAAACTTAATAATCCAAACAACTTCCATGAAATATGCATTCGCAAATAAAATTCAGTGCCTACAATCAACTATGGGAGATTCAATCCGTAATCAAGCAAGCCATGGGATTAAATTAACATTTTCATGTTTCATAGAAAGGAACATGTCACAATATTCAGTGGAATTCACAATAAGACAGGAATACCATGCACATTTCTAGTACAATGAGGTACCTTGCTTTTTAGGCGGGGAATCAGGCAATACTAAAATGAAGGCAGTTCAAAAACTGCTAAATAGCTGTATCAAATGTACTATAAATGTATTTGCACCTATGCTATTATGTATCTAAGTATAAAATTTAATATCTTGAAGCTGGATACATATGTCTAAAGAGTATATTATGATAGTCTAAAGTAATTAGAACCGTATCTGTGTACAGGATATAACAAAGACAAGGTGAAATAGTGGGATTTCTCACTTTATAACTTACAAATCAAGACAGACTATTCCAATACTTTTATTTAATGAACAATTTGATTCTCTATGCCATTAAAATTCATGTTTGATTATAAGTGTTAATTTTGTAAACAGAATAATAATCATGTTTTTCAATTTTGTATGCCACTTAAGATTACATATTTATTACCATTTCTTTGATAAAATACCAAATATCTCAGTTTGATACAAGACTAGGCTTAGATAATAACAAAAAATAAACAAGAGCACCGCATAACGAGTGCCACGCTCGGCTGCGGGAGCAGTTTTGAATAAATGAAAGCCTGACAGATTATTTTTTTTAGAGGTCAGTGACCTTGACATTTAACCTAGTGACCCAAAAATGGGTGTGGCATGTATAACTAATCAAGGTGCAGCTACATATGAAGTATCAAAAGTGCAGGTTGAAGCACTTTGATTTTAGAGCCAATGTTCAAACCTTGAAAAATGTTAAGGTTTTAGCACAACATGAACAGCGGACGACAAGACGAGCTGGCTATGACAATACCTCGGGTTTTCTCCGAAAACAGCCGAGCTAAAAATTTGTATAAAATTCTAAGAACTGAATCTTTCTGATACCTATGAATCTAGGAGTATAATTTATTCTAAAATGCAATCCCAATTTAGCTTAAAAGCTACAATTTAATGAGTTCCCATACCTTAAGAGGCAAATAAAACACCTGATGAGGTAAGTACAGAATTATTCAATATATGATAAAATAATATTGAAAGTGGTTATAATCATATGACTAGCTGACGACTGAAGAACCACTTTTCAAACACAACGTTCTTCTACCCAAACATGGACTTTGTTACTGCCCTTCTGGTAGACGCAACACTTTGATTTGAAACTAACAGACTCAAAATTGAAAACTAATTATGCTAAATAAAACAAAAATCTAGATATTCCAAACAATTTAAAACTAATCATGAATTTTGATGATTGTCAAACACAGCTAAAGTCGTTAAGATGAAAACTATTATATCTTAGTTTGAAATACAAACTAAATGCAATAAAGTTTAAATGTCGCTTTACACAGGAAGGTCAATTGAAGATGTTGCTATATGTGTTAAGGTCATTAGAACATGTTGTTATACAAAGAAAGATCAATTTAAGATATTGCCATACATGGAAGTCAATCAAACAGGGTGTTAAAAATGTTAAGGTCACTTAAACATTTTGCTGGAAAAAGTAAGGTCAATTAAAATGCTGCTAGACATAAAAAGGTCAATAAAAAAAATTGATAAAATAAATAAGGTCATTTCATCATATTCCTATAAATAGCAAGGTCACAATCAAAGGTGAAGGTGACATACCAGTGGGTTCAGGTGCCTCCCTAAGGAAGTCTACGAAGTAAGGTTCCATGGCCATGTCTGTGGCTGCAGCCAGCCCACATTCCTCCTCCGCCACCTGACAAATTAGAATGAAAACTGCATGTGCATGTGCGTAAAGTGTCGCCCCAGCTTAGTCTGTGCAGTCCGCAACACGGCCTAGACAGGATCTTTCGTTTAGAAGAGACTTCACAGGCTTATCTGGGTTGACACTTTGTGCACATGCAGCCCAGTTCTTATGCAGCTCATATAAAAAATTTATGTAAAATTTCAAAACTATTGTTCTTCATTAATTAGCTAATTCAATACTGAGTCGTAAACCCTGCAAAAATCATGCTTTAATATGCCTGTATCTTTAATATTGGTAAGAAATCAACAAAGAAATATGTCAGAACTTCAAATGACAGCAGTTGATGAACCCAAACAATTTGTCTTTGATACATAACAACAAAATATCAACATAACATACCAAAATTACTATTTATCTATTCACTATTAAATCCCCACCAACAAATCAAAAAAGGTTGATAAATAAATAAACATAATGAAAAGAAGAGCCTTTTCTTGCAATAAGATTCTGAATAATGAATGACCCATTCCATTCTCACCGGTTTGATGTTCTTTTCAAACCAATCCTTGTCTGCCATTTCAGTGAATCTGTCAGCAATGACACGGAAGCATTCGTGTTTCCATAGCGACATCAGTGTCCCAATGTTGGTGACGATCTCGGATGTACAGTTCAACATTCCCTAAACAGAAACACCACATACATTGAAATAGCCAACCTGATTTATATTATGTTTAAATAAGGCCAAACTAAAGGGTCTTTTTCCACTAAAATTACGAAGGAGGAAGGTCAGTTGTCTTTCAATGCCCAAGGCGTAAAAATATATACACATTTTGTTGACTGACTCTCAGAAATGTGAGCCTACAGGTTATACAGTTTTGATTTATGAATATTTGAATACAATAAAAGCCCTGAATCATTAAATTGAAAAACATTTCTACATTCAACCAGACTCAGTTTTGACTCTTAAATGTTCCATCTAAGAAAACCCTGAATATTTTGATGAACAAACACCACTAAATTAAGCCTGCAAAACAAGTGTCTCTGCCTTAAATCTTTATTACTCATAAATGCACTTTGAAGCATTTGTAGTCCCTGAGAAAATCAAAATTAAATTAAAGATCTTTATTAATAGATTCAAGTTGTAATTCTTCATTTCATACCCCGAGATAGTGATGAGTTGCAAACAGCATAAAACCTGAACAGACTGCAAGTTCTTCGCAGGCTGTTCTGGTTTAATGCTGGTTTCAAAAAGCCATTTTCACTTTGCTTCTGAGCCAGAAATGGTCAAGTACCTGCCAGATCCTACTGAGATCTCTCAGGTTAAACACGTAGTGGAACTTGGCCGGCTGTAGGCAACATCTTGACCTTGGTGCGCTGCCAGATCTTGCGTGTGGCCAGCACCAGGTTGTTTATCATCTCCGTCACCTCCTCTGGAAAGCCTCGTTTCTATGGCAACAGTATATCATTTTGAGGGTTGTTTGCAATTGCGGATCATTTTTAGGGTTGATTGCATTTCTGAATTATTTTTAGGGTTGATTGGATTGCAACTGGGAATCATTTTCAGGGTTAAACAAAATAGGGAATCAATTTGAAGGTTGATTGCATCTGGGAATCATTTTTAGGGTAAACAAGGGATGTGTTTGTCAGAAACACAATGCCCCCTACTGCGCCGCTTTGATACATGTTTTTTTTACCTTTGACCTTGAAGGGTGACCTTGACCTTTCACCACTCAAAATGTGCATCTCCATGAGATCCACATGCATACCAAATATCAAGTTGCTGTGTGAAGGGACATAGAAGTTATGAGCATTCAAATGCAAAACCTTAATGCAAAGTGGAACGGAAGGACAGATGGAGAGACAGACGGACAAACAGACAGACGGACGGTCCGATCACTATAGGCCTTCCTTCGGGGGCATACAAAAAATGGAATCATTTATTCAAAGGGTTGATTGCAAATAGAATTCATTTTGAGGGTTGATTAAAAATTGGAATCATTTTGAAGGTAGTTAAAAATTGGGAATAATTTTGAGGGTTGATTGAAACTGGGAACCTTTTTGAGTGCTGATTTCATTTGGAAATTAATTTGAGGTTTGATTGCAACTGGGAACCATTCTGAAGGTTGATTGCAACTGGGAACCATTTTGAGGGTTGATTGCAACTGCTGTATCTGCTTGCCATTTCTATTTTGAAAAACTTTTTTGCACAAACCCTAGAATTGTGTAATCAGCATGAGGGTTCAAGTAAGTAAAATAGTAAAACAGAAAACAGAACACTGTATTATGTGAATTGGGAATAAGACATCAAACTGGGAATGGACATCAGCTTGGTGATTTTCTCAAACAAAACTATTCATTTTATAATCTACATATATTTTTGTAATATATTATCTATAATTTAAGCTCAAATAGAAATTTTCCATGACTTTTTCATTAACAGTGATTGAATTTTTATCATTTAAAGTGTATTTTTAAACCGTGTCCATGCACGGCATGGACACAGTTTCATTTCATGAGGATTTTTTTGTTTAATTAATAAAAAATCCAGTTTTAAAGTAAAATCAATTTAAATGATGCTGTTATATATGCAAGTATATGTTTTAATTATAATTTGTAAAACTAGATAAATACAACAGATAAAACTGCATATGATGCACTTTTGATAAAACACAATTTATTCCCAAATTGATGTCTTATTCCCAATTCACATAATACAGTGTTACAAGATGAAATTAATAAGACTAATACTCTGATGATTTATCCAAATCGGACTAAACTAAAACATGGACGACGAAAACAACAACATATGTTGACAAAAAGCTGTTTTTCTTAAACTATGAAAGTCCTATACCTTGATAAAGTATCCACATCCAATCGTCCTAAAGATCTTGTCGATGGAAGAGTTTGAGGGCAGCGTGCAGTTGAAGACATTAAAGTGTCTCTTGAGGCGCTGAGGGATGTCGTTACGGCCACCACCAGGGTGGATCATGGCAGCCATCATCTGGATGTCGACAATGTTTGTGAACTCTCCGGGCTTCTCAAGATTGTAGAAGCCCTTCCACTCAATCATCTGACGTGTGATTTCGTTGGTGATCTGGAAGAAATCGTTTGTTTAAATTTTGTGTATCATTTGTCAGAAAAAATTGCAATTATCAATGAAAATAAATATATACTTTGAAAGCTACAACAAGGTAGACAACAAGAGGGCCATGATGGCCCTGAATCGCTCACCTGACTAACCAAATACAATCCCAACCCAGATTTCATCAAGATAAACATTCTGACCAAATTTCATAAAGATTAGATGAAAATTGTGACCTCTATTGTCTACACAAGGTTTTTCTATTATTTGACCTAGTGACCTAGTTTTTGACCCCAGGTGACCCTAATACAATCCCAACCAAGATTTCATCAAGATAAACATTCTGATTAAATTTTATTAAGATTGGATGAAAACTGTGACCTCTATTGTCTACACAAGGTTTTTCTATTATTTGACCTAGTGACCTAGTTTTTGACCCCAGATGACCCAAATACAATCCCAACTCAGATTTCATCAAGATAAACATTCTGACCAAAGTTCATAAAGATTGGATGAAAACTGTCACTTCGTCTGTCTACACAAAAAAATTGTTGACGGTTTTTCTATTATTTGACCTAGTGACCTAGTTTTTTACCTCAGATTACCAAAATACAACCCCAACCCAGATTTCATCAAGATAAACATTCTGACCAAATATCATAAAGATTGGATGAAAACTGCAACCTATATTGTCTACACAAGGTTTTTCTATTATTTGACCTAGTTTTTGACCTAGTGACCTAGTTTTTGACCCCAGATGACCCAAATACAATCCCAACCCAGATTTTATAAAGATATACATTCTGACACAATTTCATAAATATTTGATGAAAACTGCGATCTCTATTGTCTACACAAGGTTTTTCGATTATTTGACCTATTATGTGACCTAATTTTTGACCCCAGATAACCAAAAGACAAACCCAACCCAGATTTCATCAACATAAACATTCTGACCAAATTTCATAAAGATTGGATGAAAACTGTGACCTCTACTGTCTACACAAACAAATTGTTGACGGACACACACACACGCACATACATACGGACGCCGGACATCACATGGTCACATAAGCTCACCATGTCACTTCCTGACAGGTGAGCTAAAAATAGCACTAAAAACATTTCGTTAGAGCATAACCCAATCTTAACAGTTAAACTGCCAGTAAACGTTCAATTAATGCATATATGGCAGCACAATGTTTTTAGCATAAAAAATAGAAAGTCATATTTGTAGCAAACATTACCTGATCACCCCAGTTGTTAATAACAGGCATGTTGATGTCGTCCACAAAGACGGTCATCTTCTTGCCGGCCTGGCGGTCCGTACGTGGTGCCCATGCGTTTGTCCACGAGGCCCTCGATGGTGCGCTGGAACATGCCTGGGGTTGTGGCGCTGGAGAAGTTGAAGCTCTTGAACATGTGCATCTCTGGGTTGTATTTACTGCAGAAGCCTTGGATCATCACCGTCTTGGCCGTACCCTGTCAAACATGGAATATTGCTGTTACAATTGCTGAGGAAATGATTGAATAATATTATGAACTTCATTCAGGTTAAACTGTGCTTAATCCATGTGTGTAAAGCATCGTCCCAGATTTCACAGGCAAATCAGGGACCACACTTTCCCCAGATTTCACAGGCTAATCAGGGACCACACTTTCACAGGCTAATCAGGGACCACACTGTCCTTTATTTTGAATTTTTGTTTCAAGGAGGTCTTTTCCACACACAAAACTATTAAGCATGATATTTAAAACAAAACAGTCAAGAATTAGAGATAAACAAACCAATTTTTTTATATTAATAACAAATATTACTTTTATGATTTATAAGATTTCTGAAAACTTAAGTCTGGATTTACTAAGCTGTTCATAATAACCCTCCACTTCTATATTTTTCTATCACTCCTTAAGACATCAAAACCCACCTCAAGAAAATGTTCATCCATACCTGTTCACCGATCAGCAAGACACACTTGCTTTGTTTGGAGATGGTCTCTATGAGAAAGTCGGTTCGCACGTTGTCCACGTTGGGCACGAGGATACCAGTGTACTCAGGGATCTCTGAGTCAGGATACTCGTACAATGGCACTCTGCTAGACCAGTGCTCCCACTCACCATTCTCGGAAACCACGTACTCGAATATCGTGTCCTCCCCCTGGCAATTGGGCAGTGGCACAGAGCTGTTCTGGCGAATCAGGTCCTCCACCTATGTAGAAATTGTAAGTAATATGTACAAGAAATAAAAAATCCCAAAATAAAGTACACAATTGAGGTACAAAAGAATTTTGTAAACAACAATTTACTTTAACAAACAGACAGACATACAGACAGACTGTTAATTCAGATTAACACCAGTAAATTATCTTCATATATGAATACACACGTTATTTACAGTAACATAAAAGGTTTAACAACACAATATTATGAAACATAAAATAGTCCATTTGGATAATAATTATAACAATAACAATAATAATTATAATAATGGTCATATTAATAATAATAATGACAACAATGAACTAAACTTTTGCAAGCATGCACAATAAATAGAACAGTTCATAAACAGTTTTGTTTCTTTTATTGGAAATACATTTCAGCATAATGTTAAATTATATTTACGAATAAAAATGTACTGATTAATATTGTCAGTACCTATTATTCAATGTTTTATTTTCATGAATTGAACAATGTAAAAGCTGAAGTTTTAGGTATCATTACATTCATTTCAATAGGCAAACTAATTTTGTACTAAATTCATTTATGCTGACAATGTTATCAATTCCAGAAAAAAAAACAGATAGCTGGGCAGTGTTTTTATTTTCATTCAAAATCGGGTTTAGTAATTGGACCCATTCCCAATGGATTTTTTTTTTTTTCCCAAATGGGAGCTTAAAATTCCCAATGTAAGGTTTCCGATTTTTTTTTATAATTTCAATATTTTTTTCACATCTTATCCATATAAATTCAACCTTAGTAAACATGATACTGGACACACTTGTATCCTCATTTTTGAAGCATTTTGTAGCAAAACAACAACAAAACTAATTTTATCCGTATTTTAGTAAAAACTGCCGCACTTTTTCCCAATCCGAAGGGAGGCTACCACATTCCCAAAACGTTGAAAAAAAAAAATACTGCTTGAACAAAACATATTAGATAACTGGAAACTGAAATGTTAGTCAGTGAAATATATTGTCTAAACAAAATCATAACTTATTAAAAGAAAATAACTACTTAATTGTGACAAAACAAATGGTGATACTTGATAAAAACCAAACTGTACTGTGATATGTCATATGACATTATTTATTACGACTTACCAATCCTGAAAACTGCAGGCAAAATAAGTACAAATTTTAAAACAATTATTTATTTATTTATATACATAAAGTACATACAAGCAAAACAAACTAGAGCTTTGTCACAGACGTGACGAATACCCCCACATGCCACATTGACACATAATATTTTGCATGTCATTTTCACAAAAAACAGCAGACACCATGCTCAATTTTTAAAACGCACTAAGTGACCCCTTGACCTAGTTTATGATCCAGAAAGGCCCATGTTCTGACTTGGCCTTAAGATCATCTCCATAAAACTTCTGACCAACTTTGGTGAAGATCAGATGTAAACTACTTGAATTAAAGAGCAGACAATATGCTGAATGTTTAACAAGAGGCCCATGAGGGCCTGAATCGCTCTTCTGAATGGAATCAATAGGGCTCAAATTTAAACTTCAAATGGCTCCTTTTCAACAATAAGTTGGACAAACTTTCTTCACTCTCAATGGGGTTCTGGCCCTTGATGATATAAAAGATCCGTTGAAGTTTCAAAAGGATAGAACTTTATATGCAAACAAATGTAAAGAAATGTGTTTGTCGGATACACTATGTCCCCTTCTGCGCAGCTTTGATTTTTTTTTTACCTTTGACCTTGAAGGATGACCTTGACCTTTCACCACTCTAAATGTGCAGCTCCATGAGATACACATGCAGGCCAAATATGAAGTTGCTATCTTCAAAATTGCAAAAGTTATGGCAAAATGTTGAAGATTTCATTTTTTTCTCAAATTCAAGGGGAGATAATTCTGGACTTATAACTCCGATATTGCTCCTTTTCAATAGGGTTTGACTCATCATTCAGATAAAGACACTGTGCAAGTCGGGAAATGATTGGATGAAAACTGTGGACTTTATTGCGTAGACAAGCCTTATTGCACAATTTTCTCAAATTCAAGGGGAGATAATTCTGGACTTTTTACTCTGATGTAAACCGTTTTCAATAGGGTTCGAGTCTTCATTAATATCAACACAATGAACAAGTTTGAAAAGAATCGGATGAAAAATGTGTACTTTATGGGATAAACAAGAGAAAGTCTAACACACACACACAGACAGACAAACAGACAGACAGACACCATGCCATCCCATAAGCTCTTCTGGCCTATGGCCAGTAGAGCTAAAAACGCACTAAGTGACCCCGTGACCTTGTTTTAGGCCAGGAATGGCCCATGTTCAAACTTGTCCTAGAGATCATTTAGATAAAACTTGTGACCAAGTTTGGTGAGGATTGGATGAAAACTACTTCAATTAGAGAGCGGACAACATGGTGAGGTTTAAAACGCACTAAGATACCCCGTGACCTAGTTTTTGACCCGGCATGACCCATATTTAAACTTGACCTAGACATCATCTAGATACAACTTCTGACCAAGTTTGGTGAAGATTGGATGAAAACTACTTGCATTAGAGAGCGGACAACATTGTGATGTTTAAAACGCACTAAGTGACCCCATGACCTTGTTTTTGACCCGGCATGACCCATATTCAAACTTGCCCTAGACATTATCAAGTAACAACTTCTGACAAATTTTGGTGAAGATTAGATAAAAACTACTTGAATTAGAGAGGGGACAACATAGTGAGGTTTAAAACACACTTAGTGACCCCGTGACCTAGTTTTTGACCCGGCATGGCCCATGTTCGAACTTGACCTACACATCATCTAGTTACAACTTCTGACCAAGTGTGGTGAAGATCGGATTAAAACTACTTGAAATAGAGAGCGGACACCAAGCTCAATGTGTTAATTGTACTAAGTGACCCTGTGACCTAGTTTTTGATCTGGCATGGCCCATGTTCGAACTTGGCCTTCAGATCATCTAGATGAAACTTTTGACCAAGTTTGGTAAAGATCGGATGAAAACTACTTGAATAAGAGAGAGGACACCATGCTGAATGTTAAAAAACGCACTAAGTGACCCTGTGACCTAGTTTTTGACCTGGCAAGGCCCATGTTCGAACTTGGCCTTAAGATTATCTAGATACAACTTCTGACCAAGTTTGGTGAAGATCGGATTAAAACTACTTGAATTAGAGAGCAGACAACATGCTGAATGTTTTAAACGCACTAAGTGACCCTGTGACCTAGTTTGTGACCCGGCAAGGCCCATGTTCGAACTTGGCCTAGACATCATGTAGATACAACTTCTGACCAAGTTTGGTGAAGATCGGATGAAAACTACTTGAATTAGAGAGAGGAAACTTAATACGGACCGACAGACAGACCGACCGACCGACAAGTTCACTCCTATATACCCACCTAAACTTCTTTGTGGGGGAATAATGAAACAAGCTAATTCGTTGAATTGATATCCCCCGCCAATATGCTTCTGAACACAAAAGTGTTATATTTGACACTAAAAAAGCAATTTTTTTAAAGATACAAAGGGCCATAACTCTGTTATTATCAGATGGTATACAATGCCATTTGGCATGCATCATCCTATTATCCATATATATACTCATACCAAGTTTCAATGAGATCCGCCAAAGCACTTCCAAGATATGGCTTCCGACGGACGGACGGAAAGACGGACGGACAACGCCAAAACAATATCCCTCCGCCTATGGCGGGGGATAATAAAACACGCTTAAAAATGTAAAACAATCATCATAAATATCACTGTAGCTTTTTTAATAACATTTGTGTCATCAGTCCATTTTTAGAAAAGGATATTAAAAGACATCATAGCAAATTTTAGCCATATTAGGGAAAATGCCTAGCCTACTCTTTTGTGTCTAATAAAATAAAGGGTGGGGACAATTTATACTCATGGGATATGATATGAGCAAACCTGCCCGGTAGGTGATAATCATGTCATGTTATACAAAAAATAGCACACATCTGCATGGCCAAAGGGAGATATTTATGGACAATGGAGCTAAATTAGCCTCATTTAGAGAAAACTGGGCATCATTCATGCGCATTAAGTGTCATCCATGATAAGCCTGGGCAGTCTGCACAGGCTAATCAGGGATGACACTTACTGCTTTTATGGAACTTACGTTTTTAAGGATGGATGTCTCTTTTAAACGAAAATCCAGTATAGGTGGAGAAAGTCTTCCCTGATTAGGACTGTCCATGGAAATCTGCGACCACACCTTATGCATATGCATTTATCAAAACTTTTCAAGAAAGGTCTCAACTGGTTAGCTTTAACCAAGATGTGTTTGTGAAACACTTTGTCCCCCCTATATATATGACATTTGACCTTGAAAGATGACCGTGACCTTTCACCACTCAAAATTTGCAGCTCCACGAGATACACAAGCATGCCAAATATGAAGTTGCTATCTTCAATATTGCAAAAGTCATGGCCAATGTAAATGTTTGACGCAAACCAACAAACAAACAGACAGGGCAAAATCAATATGTCCCCCAGTCTATCCCAGTATAGACTGGGGGACATAAAAACACCACCACTTGTTCTTACCTTCTTCCGGTCAACCTGCTCCAGCAGGGCCCCTAGGGACCACATGAGGGCAAACAGGATGAGCTTCTCCAGGTGGTCCTTGGCGATATCCTTGTTGTCGTCACGGCGAGGTATCAGCCCCTCCAGCAGGTCAATGGCCTGGCGAACGTAGTTGCACTGCAGCACCTGGTAGTAGAAATAGTGGACAGAGGGTAGTATGAGCTTCGTTCTTGGAAAACTTGGTTTAATGCATTCTTAACCCTATATCACTTAGAAGCGTATTTTCCCGCATTTGTAGTCCCTTAGAAATTCATATTTAATTTAGGACCTTTCTTACATGATCTAAGTTTTTAAGGCTTCATCTCAAAACCTTAGATACTGATGAGCGGCAAACGGCATAAAACCTGAACAGACTGCGAGTTACTCGCAGGCTGTTCTGGTTTTATGCTGTTTGCACATAGTTATATTCACTTTGATTCTGAATGGGAAAGGGTTAATATTGAAAGTCTTTCCCTATTCAGCATTTTATAAATTCAAGTCACGTTCTAGAAAATCTGGACTTCATGCATGTGCCTTAAGTGTCGTCCCAGATATGTCTGTGGAGTTTGAATGATTGTTAACCTACTAATAAAATTCGGGCAAAGTGGTGATATGGTAGACAAATGTATGACCATGATAAGCCAGTTAACTTCTTAACTTGTAAAACAAATTTTATTTAAGAACTGAGTATACCTCCATTTTCGGTTCCATGAACTGAACGATGTTTGTGTAGAGGGTGGAGAAGAGCTGTTCAAACACTGTAAATATGGTGTCCTGTTGACCCATGGGTCGTGTCAGCAGCCAGCCTGGAATGGGAAATTAACATGCGTTCCTGGTGATTAAAACATGAAAATTTAATTAAATTTGCAATTATTTGAAAAACACAACACACAAATATTACCATATCTTCATTTAAACAAAAAATGTATTTTGAAAACAGCAGTGATAGCAAGCATAAATTAATTTACGAAGAATACAGATGTTAACAAATCTTTTTCTATGACTATCTTCTTACGAGGCTGCTTGATTGGCAGTGTCTACAGTCCATGTAGCAACACACAAACACCAAACCTTACAACAGAATTAACAAGGGCTTAGTCTCAAACTTATAACCATTAGTGTTGTTTTAGCTAGGTTCAAGGGCAAATAACTAAATAACTGCTTTGTTTGCTAGGTTTAAGGGCAAATAACTCGATAACTGCTTTGTTTGAAGGCCAAATAAATCAAAAACTGCTTTGTTGGCTAGGTTCAAGGCCAAATAAATCAAAAACTGCTTTGTTGGCTAGGTTTTAAGGCCAAATAACTAAAAAACTGCTTTGTTGGCTAGGTTTTAAGGCCAAATAACTAAAAAACTGCTTTGGTGGCTAGGTTCAAGGCCAAATAACTGAAAAACTGCTTTGGTGGCTAGGTTCAAGGCAAAATAACTCAATAACTGCTTTGTTGGCTAGGTTCAAGGCCAAATAACTAAATAACTGCTTTGGTGGCTAGATTCAAGGCCAAATAACTCAATAACTGCTTTGGTGGCTAGATTCAAGGCCAAATAACTCAATAACTGCTTTGGTGGCTAGGTTCAAGGCCAAATAACTCAATAACTGCTTTGGTGGCTAGATTCAAGGCCAAATAACTCAATAACTGCTTTGGTGGCTAGATTCAAGGCCAAATAACTCAATAACTGCTTTGGTGGCTAGATTCAAGGCCAAATAACTCAATAACTGCTTTGGTGGCTAGATTCAAGGCCAAATAACTCAATAACTGCTTTGGTGGCTAGATTCAAGGCCAAATAACTCAATAACTGCTTTGGCGGCTAGATTCAAGGCCAAATAACTCAATAACTGCTTTGGTGGCTAGGTTCAAGGCCAAATAACTCAATAACTGCTTTGGTGGCTAGGTTCAAGGCCAAATAACTCAATAACTGCTTTGGTGGCTAGATTCAAGGCCAAATAACTCAATAACTGCTTTGGTGGCTAGATTCAAGGCCAAATAACTCAATAACTGCTTTGGTGGCTAGATTCAAGGCCAAATAACTCAATAACTGCTTTGGTGGCTAGATTCAAGGCCAAATAACTCAATAACTGCTTTGGTGGCTAGATTCAAGGCCAAATAACTCAATAACTGCTTTGGTGGCTAGATTCAAGGCCAAATAACTCAATAACTGCTTTGGTGGCTAGATTCAAGGCCAAATACCTCAATAACTGCTTTGGTGCTAGATTCAGACTCAGGCCAAATAACTCAATAACTGCTTTGGTGGCTAGATTCAAGGCCAAATAACTCAATAACTGCTTTGGTGGCTAGATTCAAGCCAAATAACTCAATAACTGCTTTGGTGGCTAGATTCAAGGCCAAATAACTCAATAACTGCTTTGGTGGCTAGGTTCAAGGCCAAAAACTCAATAAACTGCTTTGGTGGCTAGGTTCAAGGCCAAATAACTCATTAACTGCTTTGGTGGCTAGATTCAAGGCCAAATAACTCAATAACTGCTTTGGTGGGCTAGATTCAAGGCCAAATAACTCCAATAACTGCTTTGGTGGCTAGATTCAAGGCCAAATAACTCAATAACTGCTTTGGTGGCTAGATTCAAGGCAAATAACTCAATAACTGCTTTGGTGGCTAGATTCAAGGCCAAATAACTCAATAACTGCTTTGGTGGCTAGATTCAAGGCCAAATAACTCAATAACTGCTTTGGTGACTAGGTTCAAGAGCAAAAAAAAATAAAATGTGTGGACCTCTGGGAATGAAAAAAAAATGCTTTGCACATCAACACTTCATGGAATAATATGGATCAGATGAAATTGAATTGATTTTGTTACTTTTTGTTAGACAAGTCACTGATTACAAAAGAAGTGAAGTTACTTACCTTTCAGAATGGGGTTCCAGTCCAGTATGGAGCTACTCATGAACACCATGCCGTTCCTGGAGACAGTGGCGGGTGAGGCGTTGTCGATGTTGTGCACCTCGAAGATGATTTGCAGTTTGGTGCCATGGGGATACGGTCACCGTTGGCCAAGGTTAAGGTCTTGTTGTCGTCAAGGACAGAGTTGAGGTTCTCAATCCAGATGGCGTCTACTGGGCCGTCCAGGAGCAGCCATACGTGCTCACCCTGAAGGTATTCATGGAAAACTGATTATACTTGGCAGGAAATGAGATGGATGAACAAAGGGATTTTGTATGTTTATGTAATTTACAGAAGTTTGAATGTTTATATTGGCTCTGCAAATTATATTCTGCAAATACTAACAACAAAGTTGGATTGTGCAAAAACTTAACTTGAAATAAAAAAAATTGACATAACTTTAATAAAAACTTAATATAATTTGTGCACAGTTTAGAAAATATGATAAAAACTCATTTTTTAAGCTCACTATTAGTATCAACAAATGTTAATGTGTTCATTCATTCCTTGTCCTTGATTTTAACGATGGAAAAACTTTATAAAAAAATAAAATTCTGAGACCAAACGTAAAATAACAAACAATTTTGATATGTAGCATTAACAGTTTTTTGTGTTATCTGACTCTATAGGTTGCAAAAACAAACACAAAAGCAGAGCATTAAATGTTTTTATTTCATAATAATCATGAGTTAAACAGTGTAATAACAGCCAACTTAAATTTGTCCAAAGTTCAACCCAAAAGAAGCAGCCCAAGCAAACCAACCTTCTTTGTCTTGTGGGTTCGTCTCCACAGGGTGGAGAAGATACCGTCGGTCCAGTCATTGGTGGCCACATCAAGACGCCCGAACATCTGTGGGGCGGAGATGGCCTTTGGGTTCATCCTCATCTCTTTGTGGGGCTCGCCGCACTCCGTCATAGCCTTCATCAGCGTGTGGATGCACTTGGTTTTACCCGCACCGCTGGGCCCAAGGGTCATCATGCCGTGACGCACGCGCTGGGTCTCAAACAGCTGGATCAGCTTCAACACCCATGGGGCGTGGTTGATTAGCCCCCCCTCGGACACCTGTTGCCATTAAGGGAACAATATAACTTGAAAAAACATTGGCAGCACTCTAAGAAAACTGGGCTTAATGCATGTGCGTTATGTGTCATCTCAGATTAGCCTGTGCAGTCTGCACATGCAAATCAGATATGTCAATTTCAGCTTTTATTGAATTTTTTATTTAAAGATAGTCACTTCTAAGCAAAAATCCAGTTAAAGCAAAAAGTGTTGTCCCTGATTAGCCTGTGCAGACAGCACAGGCTTATCTGGGTTGACACTTTATGCATGTGCAATAAACCCCATTTTCCAAAAGCAAGGTACAAATGTGCTAATGTGCATCAAAAGTGCAAATGCAGGAAAAATGCAAAAGTTAACTGTTGTATAAAATTTTCAGCCCAATGTAAGAAAATTGTCGCCAAATGGGTTACTTGCACAAATATTCACAGCTGTTGTGAATCCTATTTACTAGGCATAGGTGGTTTATACAATTAGGTCTCAAATTGTTCTAATATTGGAAGTGTCTATAATGTTTCAATTGTTTTGAAAAAATAAATACTATGAACAAATATTTAAAATATAGCAGATACTTAAACTTACTCGTCAGGAAGATATTGATGGTGTACATTCAATGTTAATTATTGACATAATGTCAACTAATCAGTGTAATGTCTAACAAATAACAAAATGGTACTAATCTATTAAAATGAAAAAAAAATCCAGTAAAAATGTGCAGAGGAAAAACAATACTTCCATAAAGAAAATCCTAAAAACAACATACCTTGCATTAATGTCAAGATTCATTTTTTTTAAAATCTACTCTTCATGTGTGTGACCAAGGTAAATTTTATAGTGAAAAGGGTAGATGTGATTCCATAACCAAATTGAAATGTTTCTATTTTATCAGTACACTAACTGCATGTGGTATTGCTTGTTTATATACCTGGAGCCTGGTCCAGTAGGAATATATGTGTTGGATGAAGGAAATTCTACACAATTGTACAATTTAGTTCATTTATAATGTGAAATATCTCAAAGCCACCATCTGGTAAATTTCATTTAACGAAAAAAGTACATCGAAAAACAACAACAACAGCAAGATCGACAGATTCAGTTCAAAATTCATGGGCAGTGTAGATATGTAAGTATGTTGCTATGGTAATATTGTGAAAAAGTCCATAAAACACCAATTTCACCACATGACCACTAAACAAGTCACGAGACAAATGAACACTACAAGGTACTGTATATATCTGGACCATAGATTTACCCTCATTTCCGTGCGCATATGTGTTTCCTTTATCTAAAAGCACACACACTATATTATTAAGAATGGCACGATGTAAATAAGCCTTAATCTGGGAAAATAGGACTTAATGCATGTGAATTAAGTGCATTCCTAGATAAGCCTGTGCAGTCCATACAGGCTAGTCAGCAAGGACACTTTCTGCCTAGACTGGACTTTCTTTAGAAGGGACTTCATTCACACACATAATGCCATATAAGTGTAAAGTGTCGTATCGATTAACCCTTTACCACCTAGATACATTTTTTGGGGTATTTGAAGTCCCCTACAAAGTTAAATTTTATTAAAGACCTTTTGTGCTGGATTCAAGCTTTTAAGGCTTCATTTTCAAACCTTCCATGCTGATGAGCAGCAAACAGCATAAAACCTGAACAGACTGGGAGTTACTCGCAGACTGTTCTGGTTTTATACTGAGTGCACATAGCCACTTTGCTTCTGAGTGCGAAAGGGTTAACCTGTGACTGCACAAGCTAATCTAGGACGACACTTGCTGTGACTGCATTAGGCACCATTTTCCCAAAGCTCAGCTTAAATGTAAGATGTGCATAAAAAAATGGTGTAAATCACTTATTGAAACTACTAGTTTGTGCAAAACCTAGAATACTATTGAAACAACAACTGTTTTAATATAAGTCATTTTATACTAAATGTGGAAAACACTTTTAGGGCGAGTCACATTTGATTTAAATATTGTATTGATTTTTATTGTGTTCTTCTTAGCATTTCAGTTTCTGATCACACCAGCTATAATGTTATTTACAACAGAATAATAGCACACATAACAAGCAGAAGCTGTGTAAGTTTCAAACTACATTTTATAATTCTTAAAAAAAAAAGATAATTATTTGATATTTGTCCATGTATTTTTATTTGTTGAAACATAACTTATATTTTATCAATACAAACTATAACATAAATAGTCCTGTTTCAAAATAAGAGGGCCAAGATGGCCCTAGTACGCTCACCTGAGAGAAGTCGGTTCATTCAATCTTTACCAAATGTCAAACTTGACCTAGATATTGTCCAGACAAACATCATGGTCAAGTTTCATCATTATTTCATCTGCCAGTCATGATCAATGTACCTATGAAGTTTAATGATCCAAGGCGTAAGCATTCTTGAGTTATCATCCCGAAACGATTTTTCTAAGTTGAGTCACTGTGACCTTGACAGCCATTGTGTGAATACGTTTTTTGGCATTGTGACCTTGACCTTTGACCTAGTGACCTGATAATCAATAGGGGTCATCTGCGAGTCATGATCAATATACCTATGAAGTTTCATGAACCTAGGCATAAGCGTTCTTGAGTTATCATCTAGAAACCATTTTACTTTTTCAGGTCACCGTGACCTTGACCTTTGACCTAGTGACCTGAAAATCAAAAGGGGGTCATCTGCGTGTCATGATCAATGCACCTATGAATTTCATGGTCATAGGCCTAAGTGTTCTTTAGTTATCATCTGGAAACCATTTTACTTTTTCGGGTCATCGTGACCTTGACCTTTGACCTAGTGATCTGAAAATCAATAGGGGTCATCTACAAGTTATGATCAATGTACCTATGAAGTTTCATGATCCTAGACCTAAGCTTTCTTGAGTTATCATCCAGAAACCATTTTACTATTTCGGGTCATTGTGACCTTGACCTTTGACCTAGAGACCTGAAAATCAATAGGAATTATCTGCAAGTCATGATCAACGTAGCTATGAAGTTTCATGATCCTAGGCATAAGCATTCTTGAGTTATCATCCGGAAACCATTTTACTGCTTTGGGTTACCGTGACCTTGACCTTTGACCTAGTGACCTGAAAATCAATAGGGGTCATCTGCGAGTCATGATCAATGTATCTATGAAGTTTCATGATCTTGAGTATCATCCAGAAAACCATCTGGTGGACGGACGGACCGACATGAGCAAAACAATATACCCCCTCTTCTTCAAAGGGGGGGGGGGGGGGGGGGGCATAATGCGAAAACTGCCCCCCCTCCCACAGCAATGTTATTCAACTGACCGGAACTATTTTTGAACTCAACACTCGTATCAAGGAAACAAATGTTTTGAGCAAATTTCATGAAAATTGGGCCAAAAATGTGACTTCTACTAAGTTCACATGTATTCACTATATATATATATATATACATTTAGAGAAAAATGCCCCGCCCACTGGCGGCCATGTTATTTCACCGATCGCGACTATTTTCAAACTCATCCGATATATCAATCAAACCAATGTTTTGAATAACTTTCATGATGATTGGGCAAAAATTGTGACTTCTAGAGTGTTTACAAGGTTTCTCTATAGCCAAATAGGGAAAACTGACACTATATACATATAGAGAAAAATGCCCCGCCCACTGGCAGCCATGTTTTTTCACTGATCTCGAACATTTTCAAACTCATCCGAGACATCATTTGAACCAAAGTTTTGACCAACTTTCATGATGATTGGGCAAAAATTGTGACTTCTAGAATGTTTACAAGGTTTCTCTAAAGCCAAATAAGGAAAACTGCCCGGCCCACTGGCGGCCATGTTTTTCGACGGATCCGAACCACTTTTGAACTCAACCAAGATATCATTAAGACAAACATTTTGACAAAGTTACATGAAGATTTGGCATGAAATGTGACTTCTACAGTGTTTACAAGGTTTTTCTTTTTTTTGACCTATTGACCTAGTTTTTGACCCGGCACAATCCAGTTTCGAACTTGGCCAAGATTTCATTGGGACAATGCGTCTGACCAAGTTTCATGAAAATGGGACAAGAAATGTGGCCTCTAGAGTGTTTATGAGCAAATGTTTACGGACTGACGGACATACGACGGACAAAGACCGGTCACAAAAGCCTACCTGAGCAATCAGGTGAGCTAAAAACGGAATCAAAATAAAGGGAAATGGACATCCATTATTAAGTATCTAGCTATATCAATTATAAGCTCAATTAATATCAAACATACACTGTTACATTTACCGTAAATATATTAACAATGATACATGAACACTGCAATAGCTTGAGTTCACAAAATGTGTTTTACTTTTGCCCCACTGTTTTGTTTTCTTAATTAAAATCTATTTAAGACACCTTCACATTAAGTGCAATTAATGCTCACTGGTCAGAACTGACATGGCAATAAACTAATTTTAAAATATTTTTAAACTATAGGACATAATGAATGATGCATTTCAAATGAAACAAGAGCACCGCATAACGGGTGCCACGCTCGGCTGCGAAAGCTTGTCAATTTTTTTTTTTTTTTTTTTAGAGGTCACAGTGACCTTGACCTTTGACCTTGTGACCCAAAAATGGGTGTGGTGTGTAGAACTCATCAAGGTGCAGCTACATATGAAGTTTCAATGTTGTAGGTGGAAGCACTTTTATTTTAGAAACAATGTTGAAAACCTTAACAAAACGTTAAGGTTTTAGAGGACGATGACCCACACGACGAGCTGGCTATGACAATACCTCGGGTTTCCTCCGAAAACAGCCGAGCTAATAAAATGAAAGGGAATAAGTTTTGCATCAAAAGAACACAACTTTTTCCATAATTAAGAACAGATGACTTCTTTCAATAAAAACATGCAGGCAATTTTTCTACGATGAAAAGCAGAAAACTCCACTATGGCGACAGTTGTCTTGTTTAAAAAATAAGCATTGTGAACCACAAAATATCAAAAGTCTATGGAAGTCAAACGAAACAGGCAACACAATTTGTGTACCTTTTTCTCAATAGCTGCCTCCATTTCTGGATACCCTGCCTTGTCCAGGGTGATACCAGGGAACAAGTCATCAATCAGCGACATAAACAGAGGCTCGTCTTCATCGACCTACGATTAAACATCAACGTTCAGCGTTTATATACCAAATACAGTGATGGAAAATATTTACAATTTTTATGTATTCAGAAAAAACTATTTATTTTTGCTATTTGTACCACAAGCCCCTGTCTTACTAAGACACTCTTTAGTCTGTTTATTGGGTATCACCAGTGTTTTTTTTGAATGGGAAAGATCTAACTAAATATCTGTTGATCTGAACAAACCAAAGACGTGTTTCAACGGTGAACCTGAAGTTTTACAGAAGCATTGTCATTGGCTTCTGACACAAATTCAACTTTGAATTGTGAATATTGGTATGTTAATCTGATCAACAACTGAAACCATTTGCATACAAATTGACAAAGACAAAAGCAGCTGTACTCACAAGCTTGGAGAGGTTCATGTCACGCAGGACTCTCATGACACATACAGGCTCAGGGTCATTGGGATTGGCGCGCTTGAATGCTCCCAGGGTACGCAGTACAGACAGGATGTTCCTCAGACCAAAGTCATAGTGCACCTGTGTAAAAAGAAAATAGGATAAAAACTATGAGTGTTTCTGCCCCACAGATTTAAAGCTATACACTGCAACGACAGGCTAGTCCAGGCGAAAAGGGTCCGCCCTGATTTAAGCCGGTGCGGACTGCACAGGCTAATCTGGAATGAACGTTAAGGGCATGCATTAAGCCCCGTTTTCTCACAGCATGGCTCACCTGTTTGGTAAGCTGCTCCTCGCACAGTTTGTACAGCGTGAAGAACTTCTTAGCCAGGATGATGTTCTGCTGGAAACCGCACGAGGCCAGTTTCACACGGATGATGATAGCTCTATCCGGCACCATCATGGCCACTGTGCGGAAATTGATCTTTAAGTTCTCCGGTAGCTCCTGTCTGCCAGCGTATCCGGGATTCTGTGAATAATTTATGTGTTATCCGGGATTCTGTGAATGACTTGTGTGTTTTTTTGGGTATTGTTATAAAAAATTTGATTCTGGTTTTATTAGTTCACAGAAAGGTTATTAATTAAACTTGTTGTTAGGTTGACAGAAGACTTAGTTCACTTTAATATGTTTTTTGTGCTTTAAGTATTTATGTTCCACTAGATTACCAGTCTTATATCATGGAATAAGTAGTTATAGTATTGTATATCATTAACTTTTGTACAACTGAACAGCTTTGATTGTTTAAAGAATTAAGAATTACAATTTGCATCTTTTATCTTCACTTGTACATTTGTATACAAAATTCCTCACAAAATGTGAAGCTATCATTCCATAAGTTATACAACATTATTTAAAACAATTGAACAGACAAAGATATAAAAAGCGAGAGCTTATTTGTATTTTTACCTTGCGTATCAATACACATAATAAATTCTTCACTCTAAAAGACAATCCTCTACCTTAATCAGAGTATTGATTCTTTTTTTCCTTTCATAACAAGACACAGAATAAATTATTTAATTGTAAAAGAAAATACTGTACCAAAGTGTAAATCATTCAATACAATAAATACAAAGAAATAACTTAAAGCATTCTTCTATATTCTAATTTAAAAGACAACATCTGACCATAAACATGTTTATTCTCATATCTGTTACTTTCTAAATAAAAGCAAATTCCTTTCTCTTTTCTGCAAATTATTTTTTCTTTCTCTTTTTAAATAAAAGCATTTCTTTTCTAAATGTTTGTTTTATTAAATATGTTTTTTTCTTTTTTGGGGGGGGGGAAGTTAAATGATTTCCTTTATCCTTAAAAAAAATTAAGTGAATTTTCCATATCTGCCCCCTCACCATGGTCAAGAAGATTCCAAACTCCATGTCCATGTCAACATTATCACCGTCTGTGAAGATGAACGAGGATTTGCGCTCCTTCTTGCACAGCAGGACGATGGCTATCTGCTGGGCGGCCACAGACAGCACAGGGAGCTCAATACGGTTGAACTCATCAAAGCAGCCCCAGGAGCCAGACTGGGCCAGGCCTGCAGATATACAGGGGACCAGTGGAAACTTGTCACGCAATAAATGAGTTTTTTTCCTTAAGCCATTTTAAAGAAGGAAACTCCAGGTGTTATGTAAATTTGTGTTTTACATGCCTACCAGCCTTTACACTGCTACCACATATACATAGCATATAGCACTTTTTTTTTGAGTTGCATTTTAGTGATAACGTGAAGAACCATCCAATTAGTTAACATAAACACCTTGGACAATCAATCTTAGACAAACAGAGCATGGTATGTTTTTGTACTTTTTTTTATAATTTTGGTTAAATCACCAAATACATGTACATTGAAAATATAGGACTTTTACAATTTAGCAACAACAACTTAGTTGAAGAATGATAAATCCTTTTATGGCATGACATATTCAACACATGGGAATTAACTTCAAAGTTAAACGATGTTGTTGTACTTTTTGAATTCCCATTACAAAGTCATTTCTTACCTAACATAACTTTGCCTATAAGCTCATTCACAACATCGTATATCTTTCTAAGTAAAACCTTAAACCATACAGACTCCTAAGTATAATATACAACACAATATTTAATCACATACCTTTGTAAATACGTCCGAGTCCTCTGAAGTCCATCTGGTCAGAGCAGTTGAAGACGACGACATACTTGCCGAGACAGCGCCCCATGTCCTTAGTGGTCTCAGTCTTGCCCGTGCCTGCGGGGCCCGCTGGGGCTCCTCCAAGGGACATCCCCAGGGCCTGGGCAAGGGTGATGTAACATCTGTGGGTAATAAGTAACAATCAGGTGCAAACTTATACAACTGATTATTAACAAGAGCACTGCATAACGGGTGCAACACTCGGCTGCGGGCGCAGTTTTGAATAAATGAAAGCTTGACAGAATTTTTTAAACTTTTTTAAGAGGTCACAGTGACCATGACCTTTGACCCCAAAATGGGTGTGGCGTGTAGAACCCATCAAGGTGCATCTACATATGAAGTTTCCAAGTTGTAGGTTGAAGCACTTTGATTTTAGAGTCAATGTTCAAAACCTTAACAAACCTTGATACGGACGGCGGCCACAACAAGCTGGCTATGATAATACCTCGGGTTTTCTCCAAAAACAGCCTCGCTAAAAACTGGTATGTATAAACAACAGAAACATTCCCATAACTAGTTGTAGAAGGTAAACACCAAAGTGTGAAGCCCACCTGTCAGTAAGTGGTGTAATGACAAGACGCTCTGTGCATCCCAGGAACTCGTTCTGGTAGGTGAAGTCTACGTCCGTGATGGAGATCTTACACTTGTCTGTGTCCTCCACGAAGTAGAAGCGGGACTGCTTCAGCCACTCGAAGTCTCCTGGGGACCGGATGTGCATCTTTACCTGAAGCAGAGGTAAAACATTGTAATATCTTCACATCAAGTTGAAGTGTAAAAATGCGAAAATGGTAAAAATGTGAAATGCACATTTCTTGCAATAGTTTTATTATTATTTACAACAATGACTATCTATACAAGAAATTGCGCCTAAGGTTTTAATAACAATTACACTTGAAAAGATAATAATAGGACTTCAAAACTGATAACAAGTGATTGTAAAGAATTTGAAAATCAAACAGCCCAAAACGTGCCCTAGAAGGGAAGGGCGAGTGGTTGACATGAATAATGACTTGGCACTTCACAATCTACTAGTTGGGAACAAAATAGGCAGTACAAAGACATTACAAAACATATCTTCCCGTTTAATTGTGCTTTATTTATGCATCTATGCGCCTTATTTGGATCGCTGAAGGTCAAGGCAACCATAAGCAGATGATTAAAAGCCATCATTTAAAGATTATAAAAGCGAACAATCAAGAGCTTTTCTTAAAGATCATTCACATTACAACTCAATGGGGTTATAACGGTCAACCAGCATAAAATTTAATGGTTAAAAAAAAGACTTTCATGCACACAAAAACTCCTGGATTTCTGATTTTGAAAAAAAAAGAGGAATTTGAATCCAAATGTGTTTGTGTTAAATTCATTGAATCCGTCAACCAACTAAATCAATAAAAATTGATGTCAAATTAATAACTATGATTTCATGATATTTGGGAAAAAAGAAAACCAACTACAAGGCACCATTTAACAACTCAAAATCTACAAATAAGAGGAGCCTACCAGATCATCAAAGATGTCCTTCTGATGCACGTGGATGGTAATCAGGGTCTCGTACTTGGTCCTCTCAATCTTCTTTAGGTCTGTGGTCGTCATGTCGATGAGCATGTTGAGCATGTCCAGGAACTTCTGGTTGGCGTTTATCATCACCTTCTTGTCATTGCGCGCCTGTGTCAGCGCGTCCTCAGCGTCACGTGTCCAGATCATCTGGATACCCAGAAGGCCGACCTGAGGGAGAGAAACCGGCATGAAAGCAGCAATGGAAATAGGCCTGGGCCTGATAGCAAGCAGACCTGTGGCAGAGAAATGGCCATGAAAGCAGGGATGGAAATAGGACCCTAAAATGTGTGGTCAGCTCCTTTTTGTCAAACTAATCAAGGTTAAGGTCAGTTTATTTGCTGAATCAGCAAAGACATGCTTTTGGCAACATATTTATCAACCACACATATAGATATCAACACAAATGAAATACTAAACAAACAAAAACTTCACATAAATGTTTAGTAAATAAATTTATAAATAAATATAAAATTGTTATTGAAAACATTTTGAGAGTATGAAAGACCGTCCACCTATTATGATGTTTTGTACATCTTTAAAGCATTTTTTCAAACAATATGGTGGCAAACAACAAAAAACACTAAAAGTACCTGAGCAGGGTAATCATTTTCAAACTCGATCAAGTTGAAGGACGGGTCTCCGATGGCGATACTAGACTGGCGGATCACACTGTGCATGGATTTCTTGCCTGTGTTCAGAAGTTCTCCAAGCCAGTTCTCCACGTTACCCTGCAGAATAACGAGGAAGATTTAGTTATAAGCATATTTGGTATGGAAAAACCTTATATCTCACAATTTTTTGTACGTCGTCAGTCGGTTGGTCGTTGTGTCTTCAGTCGGTTTGTCAGTTGTTTTTGTTGTTGTCATCTTCATTAACATCGTCATAAAACATGTATTTGACGCATTCACAATTGTTCCAGTTAGCAATATAATATGTTCATGTAAAGGTCTGGGTTAGATTGGCCTGTGAAACATGCATTGGTTTCTGGATTAGAAATTATGGGCACATACAAAAATGGACACAGCAAGAACCATGGCAGTGCCATGGGACCTGGTCTTCAATTATTAACAGTAACAAGCAAGTTCGTTGAATTGATATCCCCCGACAATATGCTTCTGGACACAAGTGTTATATTTGAAACTAAAAAAAGCATTTTTTTGAAGATACAAAGGGCCATCACTCTGTTATTATCAAATGGTGTACAATGCCATTTGGTGTGCATCATCTTATTATCCATATATATATACTCATACCAAGTTTCAATGAAATCCGCCAAAGCACTTCCAAGAAATGGCTTCGGATGGAAAGACGGACGGACCGACGGAAAGACGGACAACGCCAAAACAATATCCCTCGGCCTACTTAGTTATCTAAAAAAAAAGTTAATGTTCATAAAAAGCAATCTGACGGGTGTTTACCTGTGCCAGTACAGGGTTATCCAGGCGGACAGTTTCACCTTCCTGAGAGTTGATCTCGAGGATTTTATCATAGACCTTCTCATCAAATGTCACCAGACGTGTGTTGTCAAACACGCTCAGAAGATGGTTCTGAAAAGGAACCAAAGATAATGTACAGTCAATGCAGATTGCAGAACAAACTTCTTCCTGTTACAAGACATTTTACCGAGTTCTTTTCGTGCTCTCTGCTGACAGTCTTCTCAAGCATAAAATTGTAATCTTAATAATGAATAATGTTTTTAAATATTTTTTAAATGTTTTTAAAAAAACTTTTAGAATGGAATTTCAATCATATCAAATATTATTAAGATTTTTTGCCATTTTAACAGTTTTTCATTGTTACATACAACAGCATTTTTTTTGGCAACTTAATGTTTCAAGATCAAAGCTGCTCTTTATCAAATGATAGATATATAAAACCTTTAAGCACTTTCTTTCTCTTTCACATCAGTTTACACTATTTGCTAAATTAACAATTTTCTTGGCTTTGAATCATATATATATTACTCTGATTTATTTTCTTACCCATACACATCTTAGCCAAAACAGCACCTACCTGAATGGTGTGGGAGTCACTAGCCTGACCCAGGATTTCCAGGAGGGCGGGATCAGACACGAAGAAGAATCGAGGGAAGACGAGGCGCTTCTTTTCCAGATATCCCGTCAGAGACTTCTGACAGATCTCGAGCTGTTCCAGCAGATGGGGCAGCAGCTGCATCATGGTGTCATCCCCCACACAGCACATCACCACGTTGGGCTGCTCGTGAGCTCGCTGCATGATCTTCAGCCAGGACTTGTCGATGTTGCTGAACCGCTTGGCCTCCTATAGGGTGCAAGGGGAGATCACTTTGCAGATAGCAATGTTTGTAAGCATTAACCCTTTCACACTAAGATATGCATTTTGATGTATGTGTAGTCCCTCAAAAAGTTAAATTTATTAAAAGACCATACTTACTAGATTCAAGTTTTAAAGGCTTTATTTCCAACCCTTAGAAACTGATGAGCAGCAAACAGCATAAAACCTGAACAGACTGCTAGTTGCTTGCAGGCTGTTCTGGTTTTATGCTGTTTGCACATAGCCATTAAAGGGGCCTTTTCACAGATTTTGGCATTTTTTTAACTTATTCATTAAATGCTTTATATTGATAAATGTAAACATTGGATCGTAAAAGCTCCAGTAAAAAATCTAGAAAAAAAATAAAAAAAGGAAAAGAACATTGCCAGGAGCAGGTTTCGAACCAGTGACCCCTGGAGTCCTGCCAGAGTCCTGAAGTTAAAACACTTTAGCCTACTGAGCTATTCCGCCGAGTACACATTTTTGACGTATTTTATACCTTATATAAGCAATCTTCGTAGTTTCACAAAATTTAACGACAAAAACAGAACTCTCCAAATTATTCAATCGTTTCGCGTTGCAACGCTTTATAATTTTTAGGTTTTAAAATCGTCAAAAGATGCATATAATGGCTATATTAGAGCATGGTTAATGTTCAGTATTACTGTTTCCTCACAAATATCATAACTAAAATGATAACTTACGAATCTGAAACAACTTTTTACAATTTTGTCAATTTACCAAAGCGTGAAAAGATCCCTTTAACACTTCGCCTTTGAGTGGGAAAGGGTTAAGTGGGGCTCAAATAATATTGTGCATTCAAGATCTTTTGATAGTTGATGGTGCCATAGGTGTTTGATTAAGCCTCCTTGTTATAATTGATATAATATTATGATGAGGGACTGTCATGAAGAATGTGCTGAATTTGTAGTTAAGTCATCCTTGAGACTTTGTATATCATGTGACCTGGTTTAGAGATAATGAACATTTCATAGGTTCAAGAATATCATATACCTTGTTTTAGAAACTACTAAAAATGGAATACCAAATTTGAATCGACTTAAGGATATCAAAAAAGTTGGTTTAGAGACCATCAAAATGGAATACCAAATTCAGATTGACTTATTTTTATCAAAAATGTTGGTTTAGAGACTTCAAAACTAGAACACACAATTTGCATTTATCTCCCAACAATTGGTTTAGAGACTATCCATACCATGGAATACCAAATTTCAATGGTCACAAGAATACTAAATCGTTTGGTTAAGATACTATAGCGATTAGAATTCTAAATTCCCATAAATAACACCTGGTTTAGAGACTACCACTATAGAATACTTTAACCCCACCACGCTGTACCTGAGGCAGTTGCTTGGCGATGTCACCACCGACGAAGACGGCCTCCAGGTAGATCCAGAGGTTCTGCACGATGAGCCAGTTCTCAATGATCTCCGTTGTACCAGTCAACTTTTGTACCCACTCCTGAATCTTGGGCTTGAATGGGGCGTTGTATCTGCAGACGGATGGGGCAGTCAAATGTAAATCGCATCATTTTTAAAGATTGCAACACACAGTCAAATTAGTTTTGAAGAATGAAAATAACGAGGGTTAAGCACAAAACTATCATATCTCATGCAGTATTTATAAACAGCTACAACAGTTTTAAACTGAGCCTTTGAGAAATATATTATATACAGTTATATGAGCTTAATTTTGTTGTAATATCTCATGACTTAATGTGGAATCAAATTATTTTATTTCTATTTAACTATATGCTTTTTCTACTTGTTTACATTTAAAAATCTATCTTTTTACAAATTTACCTTAGATTTTTAAGAATAATGCCAAAATAATGACTTCAGTTTTAAGAAACACCAAATGTGTTGCTTTAAACAAGTGTGATTGTCTTTTTTTTTAAATTGAGGCCCCAAAAAACAGCAAATATACCGAATATCAATAATCTTTTTGCTCCACTCTGTAGATTAAATTCAAATTAAATTTAATTAAGCAATTTGTCACTAGACCCCTACTGACCTGTTACTAAGCAGACCAGCCAGGACCATCAAGCTGTCTTCCATCAGGGCCACAGTCTCACCAGTCGTATCACCTGCACATGGTAACACTTGTATCGATGTTCAATGTAACCAATGTATTCACATGTCCATCGTACTTACTGGCCCCTGGTTAAAACTAGATTCTTAAATAACATAAATAAAATATTGGAAAAATAATAATTTCATGCATTTATGTTCATGTATCTATTTAGAATGAGTATCACTTAATCATAAACTTTGCATTGGTTTTTGTTTGTGTTGACATCCATAGCCCATTTATGCCTAGTGTGTAGAAAAAAGGCCGTGGCAAACAGCGTAGACCCAGGGGTCTGCGCTGTTTGCTTAAAGGAATTCTGTAAGAAATATTCTAAATATAAAAATAAATATACAAAACATCCCTAATTTTGGAAATAAATTGATCCAATTATGAAGGATGGAAGAGTCCACTAGGCATAAATGGGTTAAACAAATGCACCCTCCTCAATTTGTAAGGTTTTCCTCCCTTGTTCGGACACCTACCCTTGAGTAGGAGCTCTCCCCTAGCCTTGAAGTTGGAGAACTGCAACGTCTGCACACTCCAATCATTGACCACCACCTTTAGCTTGGCCTCAATGTCCTTCTCTTTCACGGCGGAGATACACACGTCCTGGGGGAGAAAAACATCCAAATGATGTTGGGCCTTCTGCATTGTTCTTCAGTATATAACTTAATGAGTCGCATTCTAAGAAAAATGGGCATAATGCATGTGCGTAAAGTGTCGTCCCAGATTAGCCTGTGCAGTTCACGACACTTTCCGCATAAATTGGATTTTTGCTAAGAAATTTAGAGACTTCATTTAAATGAAAAATGTCATAAAAGCGAAAAGTGTTGTCCCTGATTAGCCTGTGTGGACTGCACAGGCTAATCTGGGACAACACTTAACGTTCATGCATTATGCCCAGTTTTCTCAGAAAGCGACTCAAATAATTGTTCAATTTCCATCTTCAATTTATCCTTAATATATATTTTTTTTTTAAAGAATTTTATCCTTATGTTCTTACTTTTTTATACTATATTGCCTTTTTGTGACTTATTTTATTTTTTATGTTTCACTCGTGGTCTTCACATTACCACTAACAAGGCTTATTTAGTACTCTTAACCCATTTATGCATAGTGGACTCTACCATCTTTCTCAATTGGATCAATTTATTTCCAAAATTAGGGATGTCTAGTACATTTATTTTTTTATTTAGAATATTTGTTACAAAAATTCCTTTAAGCAAACAGCGCAGACCCTGATGAGACGCCGCATTATGCGGGATCTCATCTAGGGGTACGCTATTTGCCAAGGCCTTATTTCTAGATGCTAAGCATAAATGGGTTAAGTATTCATATCTCCATATCTGATTGGCTGATATTTCTAAATATGTCATTCACTTGAAATCCAGTAATAATTATCATACAGAAAAAAAAAAACATAAAAAAATAATCATCTGCTATAAACATTCAAACTACAAGAGCTAATTTTGCATCAGTGTTTGTAGGTAAGTGCCTGGCAAAGCAAGAATAATCCCACAATAGTAACAAGATTTTACAATCCCCTTTCATTGAATCTGAAAATTTCATTCAAAATTTACAAATGCAGTCTAACATGCATGTGCTCATGGTGAACAATTATATTGGTTACAGAAGTAGAAAAGCCCAATGTTGGAAATATAAGCAATATTAATAGTAAAGCGAATCAAAACTTCAATTCCACAGAAGACATCTGCTTCATTTAACTCTTTCAATGCTGGAACCGAATTTTGAAGGCCTTTGCAAACAGTTTGGATCCAGATGAGACGCCACAGAACATGGCATCTCATCAGGATCCAAACTGTTTGCTATTCTTATAGTAGTCTTTGATAAAAAACAAAGAAAATGCTAATTTTAGAAATTCAGCAGACGACATTTTTGCAGATGACAAATTTCCCAGCATGCAAAGGGTTAAACTTCCTTCCACTTTCCCCACCCACCTCAATATCTTCCTTGTTCTTCAACAGTGGGGCCTCCATGATGTTCCTCAACAGGAAGTTGTCAGCCTCGACATCGAATGAATGCCCGGTGATCTGAGCAAGACGCTCCCAGTGGCGCGGCATCATTGCCTTGTTGGCCATCATCTCCAGAAGGGGGCAGGTCTCGTTGAAGTCATCTATGGTCTTCTTCAACTCCTCGTAGGCCTGCCATTCCTTCAGAGCCTTTGGAAGCTTGCGGCACCTGCAAGAGTCAGTCGATATAATTATCAACGTGCCATAATTCAAGCATAATTTTAGCCACAATAGTCGAATGGGTTATTGGATATCAGTCGCGTTCTGGTAAAACTGAGCTTGATGCATGTGCGTAAAGTTAACTCTTTCAGTTTCGTGGCGTCTCATCTGGATCCAAACTGTTTGCTATTCTGATAGCATTTTTTGAAAAAAAATCGAAGAAATGCTAATTGTAGAAATTCAGCAGACGACATTTTAGCAGACGATAAATTTCCCAGCATGCAAAGGGTTAAGCCTGTACATTCTGCACACAATAATCAGGGATCACACTTTCAGATGTTATCGTATTTTTCTTTAAAAAGCGATCTCTTCTTAGCAAAAAATCAATCTAGACGGAAAGAGTAGTCCCTTATGAGAATGTGAGGACTGCACAGGCTAATGAGGAACGACACTTTATGCATATGCATTAAGCCCAGTTTTCACATAGCGAGGCTTATATGATTATCAAAGTGTTGTAATTGAAGCCATTATAGCTGTAAGGGTCATAGCATTTACCTACATTGTCCTTTTCTGATGAATAAGTGAATTATTTGAAAATGTGGGGACAAATCTGATTTCATCCATTTAATCATAAATGTCTGGACATTTATTTATGGCTCCCAGGGGCCATTATAAAGCTTATTGTGAACAAGACAAATCCCTTATAATGTACAAATGGCTTATGACTGTTACAACTATTTGTATCCAGGGCCCTCAATCTATCAAATCTGCCGCCGAATATCGGCGGCAGTCCCCCACCTGAAAAGTATACTTTTTTCCCCTTTTGGGGGGAAAAATTCCCCCCCCCCCCCCCAAAAAAAAACAAAAATATTTTATTTATTTTTTTTAATAGAAAGATATGTCTCATGATTATTATATCTCAATTCTATTTCAATTTAATCTTTTCAAACATACTAAATTATGAACAAGAGTGCCAAACTGTCACAAGATACGCCCGTTTTAAGGCTTTGGACAACTTGATAACTTTATAATGACCCATATTTGAACTTGACCTACATATCATCTAGACACAACTTCTGACCAAAGTTGATGAAGATCTGATGAAAACTACTTCAATTAGAGAGCGGACACCATGCTAAATGATTGAAATGCACTAATAGACCTCGTGACCTAGTTTTTAACCTTGCATGACCCATATTTGAACTTGACCTACATGTAGATATTGTCTAGACACAACTTCTGACCAAATTTGGTGAAGATCAGATGATAACTACTTCAATTAGAGAGCGGACACCATGCTAAATGCTTGAAATGGTTTAAGTGACCCTGTGACCTAGTTTTTGACCCAGCATGACCCATATTTGAACTTGACCTAAACATTGTCTAGATACAACTTCTGACCAAGTTTGGTGAAGATCGGATGAAAACTACTTCAATTAGAGAGCGGACACCATGCTAAATGCTTGAAATACACTAAGTGACCCTGTGACCTAGTTTTTGACCCGGCATGACCCATATTCGAACTTGACCTAGATATTGTCTAGATACAACTTCTGACCAAGTTTGGTGAAGATCGGATGAATACAATTTGAATTAGAGTCCGGACAAAGTGGCGCCGTTGAAAATGCACTAATTGACCCTATGACCTAGTTTTTGACCCGGCATGACCCATATTCGAACTTGGCCTATATATCAACTAGATGCAACTGCTGACCAAGTTTGGTGAAGATCGGATGAATACAATTTGAAATAGAGTCCGGACAAAGTGGCCCCTTTGAAAATGCACTTATTGACCCTATGACCTAGTTTTTGATCCGGCATGACCCATATTCGAACTTGGCCTAGATATCAACTAGATGCAACTGCTGACCAAGTTTGGTGAAGATCGGATGAATACAATTTGAATTAGAGTCCGGACAAAGTGATGCCTTCCGCCCGCCGCCCGCCGCCAAGGGGTTTCACATAATACGTCCCGTATTTTATACGGGCGTATAAAAATGCAATGAATATAGTGCAAACATGTACAAATGAAATAATGAGAGAGTAAGTAAAAAAAATCCCCCAAAAAGGGAAACGCCGCGAAAATTCCCCCTCCTAAGGGCTGGGGACCCCTTCCCCCAAAGTAGTGTGAGGGCCCTGGTATCATATGAATAATCTATTTACATATGGACAAAAGATTTGAGGTTACTAAAGTTGGAATGACGATGCATTACCCCAAAAATAAAGGTCATTTTTGTTTGCACCTCATGTAAATTAGTGTCAAAACAGCTTCAAATAACAATTTTAAAGCTACCGGTAAATCATTGAAAGGGTAACAGAGTTTGCCTAAATGACAAATTGTGCTGAAAAGCTGAACACATTTAGTAAGCCTAATGCATCAGCTTAGGAACATGTTAATCTGTTTTGTTCCTTTTTCAGTGTTATAAAGCAGCATATTATCACTGAAAAAGGACGCAATCATACTGTCATGTATAAAAACAGCAATCATACTGTCATGTATAAAAACAGCAATCATACTGTCATGTATAAAAACAGCAATCATACTGTCATGTATAAAAACAAAACAGTGAGTAACATAAAGCTTTATTACACTCATATATTTTATTACACAACTCGAAATTAATACTTTGCCACTTAGAAGCAAATGGAAAATGGCTTTATGCAACCAGAATAAAAAAAGAACAGCCTGCAAGTAACTCGCAGCAGTCTGGTCAAGGGTTATACTGTTTGCTGCAAGTCAGTATCATAGGGTTGGAAATGAAGGCTTTAAAACTTGAACCAGTATGACAGGTCTTACATTTAATTTGAATCTCTTGTGGACTATTAACCCTTTCAGTGCGGGAACAGAATTTTGAAGTCCTTTGCAAACAGTTTGGATCCAGATGAGACGCGACATGGCGTCTCATCAGGATCCAAACTGTTTGCTATTTTGATAATATTCTTTGAAAAAAATTGAAGAAAATGCTAATTTTAGAAATTCAGCAGACGACATTTTAGCAGACGACAAATTTCCCAGCATGCAAAGGGTTAATGCATCAAAGAAGGTATCTGAGTGGCAAAGGGTTAAAACAAATCAGCCTAATTGTTCTGGACAGAATCGTATTTGTATAAATAAAAACAAAACATACGTTACTTTAACCATGATCTGGTGAACATTTTTTTTCCATGCTTAACTACTTGCGTTAAAACAAAAAAGCTGCTAACTTTTTCTGGAAGTTGAGGATTTTGTTGTTGCACAAATGAAAACAAAACATTCAGCTTGACATTGCCGCATTAACCCTTTACTACTTAGATATGTAGTTTGACGCATTTGTAGTCCCTTTGAAAGTTACATTTAATTAAAGACCTTTCTAACAAGATTCAAGTTTTAAAGACCTTATTTTCAACCCTTAGATACTGATGAGCACCAAACAGCATAAAACCTGAACAGACTGTGATTTACTCGCAGGCTGTTCTGGTTTTATGCTTTTTTCACATAGTCATTTTCACCTTGCTTCTGAGCGGGAATTACCACCACAATCATTAAAACCCAGCGCAAGCCTACTTGTTCTGGAAGTCCAGTATTTCGTTGTTTATCTTCTCGATGTCAATATCCAGCCAGGGTATGTCAAAGTAGCCATTCACGTTCTCCAGCACCACGTTGTACAACTGGTAGAGCTTCTGCAGTAGGTTCAGCTCCTTCTTGATCCGCTGTAGGTCACAATATACTAAATATTCACCTATACAATTTAATTCAAATGTGAATAGTTCAAGCGAAATGAAATGCAACATTTTGCACTTAAAGTCCCCATAACCATACCTTTTTAAAAGGGCATTCTAAGCTGTATTGATTTATGCCATTTTCTAGAGGAATATACTTTTTTCAGAGCAAGTTTTTACTATAGTCTCTAACTTTATCATATTTCAGTGATTTAGTAGTTATCATGTATGCTTACTCAATAAATATCTCCAAAATATAAAAACAACAGAACAGTCTAAATCGTAAAACATGCCTTCGAGTATAATATAGCGATTTCTTTACGGAGTACACCTCTACAAGAATCAATCATTTAGCATAATGTAACCTGCAGCTCTGGGTAGGGCGTCACAGGCAGACCGAACAGCTCCTCGCCGCCAGAGTATGTTATGTACTTGCGCCAGAGCTCATCAAAGCGTGACTGGTAAATGTTGAGTCTGTCAGAGGCCTCGCGAGGTGGGATACCGGAGACCATCGGGCCTCTGGAAAGGAATAGGGAAAAAAAATATTGAAAATATTTTTTGTATCAATTAATAGTAAATTTCCATATCTTGACAGCCAATTTATGTAATTCACATATTTTTCTCTCCCATTTTGAGCAAATGTTTGCAATTGGCAGATTTTTCATCAATTGAAAACCAATTTATGCAATTTACCAAGTTTTAAATCTGTTTGAATTCATTTTTTTCAATTAAAACATATATTTATAGTTATTTAAAGCCAATTTAGGTAATATACATCTACTACTCCATCTGGTAAAGGCAATTAAGGTAATGTGCAGAACCATAAAAAGAAATTAGCATTTTCCATTAAAAGCTAATTAATGTAATTTACAAAATATCCCATCCATACAAAGCCATTTTCATACTAGATACATTTGAGCTTATATGTACAGATTTTTACTGGTATACTGAAAAACAAAAGAGCAATCAGCCTTCTTTAGACAAACAAGGATTGAATTAGAAACGTTTATATCTGACTTACATATGGGCAGTGCTCTGTGAAAAAGGGGCTAAATGCATACACGTTAAAAGTCGTCCCAGATTAGCCTGTGCTAATGAAGGAAAACACTTTATGCCTTAACTAGATTTTTGCTAAGAAGAGACTTTCTTGAAACGAAAAATGTCATAAAAGCAGAAAGCGGACTGCACATGCTAATCTGGGACGGCACTTTACACACATGCATTAAACCCCTTTTTCACAGACCACTGCCCATATCAATATCACAATGGCTTCATAACCAAGCCTGGTTATGCAACTTTCAAATTATGCCAGTAATTGAAATTTAGTTTTTTTCTAGCCTTTTTGACAAATACTGGTTAGCAACCTAATTATGTAAGACTGTTATATTTATAACGCTCATTTCTGAAGACTGACAAATGCCTTTATATGTTTTTAATTCAAACCCTATTTGCTAGATCGTTAATGGGATATCATTCTTTTAATGGAATACAATTGATGGTTTATTTACAAAAGTCAACACATGGTTAATGTTTACAGACATAATTAGAATAGCTTGTCAAGTAAACAATTGTATTGTTTTTAACACAAATATTAATAATACATATTTGCTGTGAAAAATGCAGGGCGACTATACAATCAGTATGGGCGACCTGCTTTAACAAGCTGGTGGCACTGCAGGGTGAGTTGCTTTTAGCAAAATTTTACACCCCTGAAACATGATATTAATTATAGTTTTTTAACATTAAAACTCAACGCAATTTGATGTTTACAAATATCTGAATTGCTTGCAAAATGTACCTTGTAAACATTTCTAAGAAATAAAAAACATATCCCATTTAACACTATAAATCCACTGTTTGGATTTTCTCCATGAAAAAGGATAGTTTTGTTTGATCAAAGATCTGTAAATAAACATGTTTATTTATAGATCTTTGTTTCGCTGATATTGGAAAACAAGTTATAAGTCTATTTAACACAAGCATAAGATGACATGTTGCACCATCAAATTAATGTATTTACGCCATTTTAATGTTCAGGTTAAGAAATGTTTCATTTAAACTCTTATTTCTTTCTAAATACTCAATTTATATAAATGTGGTAAATACTTCTATACAGTAGAAAATTACCTCCCTTTAATGACCCCCCATACGGCTCTTGTACATACGCATGCATCTATCAAAAAATATTTTGTTTTCATTCGCTTGTAGATAACACCCAGAATGTATCAGTAAATTTTAAATAAAATATTTTGTATTAATTAGAAAGTTATTAAATAAACCCCCTAAATTTCGACCAAGAAGTACTCGCTGACCAGTATCAAACACTGAGTGAAACTGTGCATGACATATGAAAAAACAAGAGCTGTCACCATAAGATGACTTATGCCCCCTATAAACGCTTGATAGAAGTTATGAGTTTTTTTCAAAATCTAAACGCAGATTTCGAAACCTAAACGCGGACCCTTGAAGTTCAAGGTCACAGGGGTCAACATTTTTGTGCGTATAGAAAGGCCTTGTCCATATACACATGCATACCAAATATGAAGGTTATATCTCAAGGGACATAGAAGTAATGAGCATTTTTCGAAACCTAAACGCAGATTTTGAAACCTAAACGCGGACCCTAAGTTCAAGGTCAAGGTCACAGAGGTAAAAATTTGTGTGCGTATGGAAAGACCTTGTCCATATACACATGCATACCAAATACGTGTATGAAGGTCATATCTCAAGGGAAATAGAAGTTATGAGCATTTTTGAAACCTAAATGCAAAGTGTGACGGAAAGACCGACAGACAGACAGGCGGACAGACAGGCGGACAGTCCGATCACTATATGACTCCTTTTCTTTGAAAGGGGGCATAACAAGAGCTGTCACCATAGGATGACTTATGCCCCCTATAAACACTTGATAGAAGTTATGAGTTTTTTTCGAAACCTAAACGCAGATTTTGAAACCTAAAGGCGGACCCTAAGTTCAAGGTCAAGGTCAGAGGGGTCAAAATTTGTATGCGCATAGAAAGGCCTTGTCCATATCCACATGCATACCAAATATGAAGGTTATATCTCAAGGGACATAGAAGTTATGAGCATTTTTTTAAACCTAAACCCAGATTTTGAAACCTAAATGCGGACCCTAACTTCAAGGTCAAGGTCACAGGGATAAAATATGCTGTGCATATGGAAAGGCCTTGTCTATATACACATGCATGCCAAATATGAAGGTTATATCTTAAGGGACAGTTATGAGCATTTTTCGAAACCCAAACGCAGATTTTGAAACCTAAATGCAGAGCCTAAGTTCAAGGTCAAGGTCACCCTTTCTTCGAAAGGGGGCATAAAAAAAACAAAAAAAAACAGAATGACCTGAGGTGGTTCGCTAAGAACCTCTTTTTATTTAATTAGTTTTTTATTTAAATATATAACCTTGTATGTTTTTTTGTTTCTTTTGTTATTCCTTACAATTAATAAAGAAGTGTGAATACAATACTATTTTACTAAGCACAAATATAAACTCAATACTAATTACTAATTAAGACCCACTTTAATTTAGGAAGGTGACTATTTTTTGTTAAAACTTTCAATTTGCTCAGTTTTTCTATCGCTTTTACATGTAATTACAATTCAAACGTGCAGACGTGAATATAGGCTGTATAGAACTTAAACGTGCAGACGTACAAAGACTGCTTTTATTTTAATAATACTAGTACTTTTCCTGTAACTGTGTTAATCAAGAAAACATACTAAGTCACCTATATTTGTTATTCATACATGCCAGACGTCCCGATCTCTGCGGTACAGTCAAGCTTTTGGGCTCTTTGTCCCGGCATCCCAATATGAGACGATTTGTCCCGACATTCGTTAAAAACAATATAAGGTCTTTAAGTTCCCAATGAAATTCGCTTTTTGAGCTCTTTCTGGCTAAAACTTATCATCGCTAATCCCTTTATTGCCCCCAATTTACAACCAACTTCTACTACTCGAGTGCACCAGTGTTGTTTTTGACACCTTATCAGCGATTTATCGGCAACTTATTGATTTAGTCAGCATTCACACCATGGTGTTTTTATGATAGGGGTCGCTAATTGCTATCGAAAGATGTATCGTACAGAAATTAACGCCACCTGCGTTTGTATTTCATGGCCCAATCAAGTCCAACGATACTTTTATCCTGTGTATTATACAACCTAAGGTTATAAATCCTGTCAAGACACTGATTTTGTACATCAAACAAATTGAATGATGACCATTATACATTGATGTTTCTCACAAATTACCTTTCGTTTTCGACTGATTTTCAGAAAATAGTTTGTACATATTGCATCAATCTAAATTTAGAGTCAACTTACGATTGGTTGAATAAGAACAGTGCTCGATGCACTCACATCGTGTCATGCGATTTACATATGTTCAAGGGGATATCCATGTACCAATTGGATGTCAAATCGAGGCATACAGGGATACCCCTCATTTTAATTTATGGAGTGTGTTTACTTCCGGAAAATGAAGAACGTCTGTGCTCACGAAATTCTGAACACACATTTATCGTCAAGATTGGGCAGAACTTTAGAGTTTTTGTAAGTAATATACTGACTGTTGAGTATATAGAAAAGGTGGAATGATTGATCGTTTTAGGTGTCCCACTTTTTGGTAAAATGTCCCGAGAATTTTTTATGGAAAGTCCCGATTTGGACCTGAAAAATTCTGGCATGTATGTTGTTATTACATATTAAGGTTCTTTTAGTGGCTACCTTGGACACTCTACACCCAAGGGTATGATTTAATTTTTTTTTATGAAAAACAAACAAAAGAAACTTCTTTTCAGTTATGAAAAAGAAAAAAAAACTTCTTTTCAGTTATGAAAAAGTAAAAAACAAACTTATTTTCAGTTAGTTCGCACTAGTTTCGATGTGAATTTCACAAACACAGACTGTGTAGGTATCAGATATCATAATGCAATAATAAAGCAACTGGATTTTAAGAAAGCCTTGTTTTTATTAGGTGGGTGAATAATTGGTACAGTTCCAAGCATTTTCTAAGTAAATATAGGGGTGTATTTTAAGTGACAGTTCTCGGTTACATTTACGAGATTTTCATAAAAAAGTAATACTAGAATTGATGTCAATTGTTAAACATTATTTCTGCCAAGTTTCAGTAAAATCGATCTAATAAAACACTTGTTATGTGGTAAAAAGCTCCATTTCCGGGCGAAAATGGGTCGCTAACCAGTAAGGTAACTGACTAACGTTGAGCTTTCAAGGCACGATTAATAATGGCAATGTCATGGCAATAAAAATGCACTTAAAATGGCTTCATGGCAGTGTTTTTTTTTTCACCTTTTTTAAATAGGGCCGGGTCCCATAGAATTGGGAAAATTTGCAGCGTATTGACTAAAATTGGGAAATTAGTGTTGTTGTTGATTTGCTAAAAAATGCTTCAAAATTTATAAGAAACTTTTTTTCCATAGGGCATGGGGCCTATTACCGAACCCAATTTTGACTGAAAAAACAACAACACTGCATGGTAAACAATTCATTAATTTACCCTCAACTACACTCACTTAGTATCGTAGTCGCCAACAAAATGCATCTGGTCAGCCATGAATTTCTCAACCCCGTTGAGCAGGTTGGTCTTGAACTGCGGCTGAATGTTCAGCAGATGATCCTGGACCTCGCGTGACTGAGTGTTCAGCTTCTTCCAGCCGTATGACAGCGAGTCTACGCGCTCTGCGTTACCGTCGTTAAACAGGATGTTGTACTTGTTCAGCATCGCGTATGCCTCCTCAATGGGCGTTATGGTCATGTCGATGCGGATCGAGGCCTCGCGTATTTCTCCGAGGCTGGCCATGTGCGAGCGGATGTCGTCCAGGTCCTTCACTTGGCGGGATAGCTTCTTCATCTGAAACATGTGTTTCCATGGAAATGAGACATGGTCAGGGTGGGATAGATGTTAAATAATGTGAGATAGCTCAGAGCTACAATTTAATACAGAAAGATAAGGTCATTTATCTTTATTTCCTGCTAGTTTTGAGCAAGTGCTGACTGCTAAATACAAGGTTGCTTATTACCAGTATCTCATACCTGGCTTTCAGTAAACTCCAGTATCTCATCCATGTCCGAGGCACACTTTTCGTTGAGTGCGCGGGAGAAGGCCAGTTTCCAGTTGCGGGCCTCCGTGACCAGCGCAAGCTTCAGGGGGTCGGTCATGAAGGTCACTGAGCCTACGCGGTACGAGTGCTGGATCTCCTCCAGCTCTTGCTCCAGGCGCTGAAATGTGGTTGCAGATGTAAAGATATGAGGCATGCTTTGGGAAAAAGGGGCTTAATGCATTTGAATGTAGCTTCATGCCATATAAGCCTGTCATGTATGCACAGGCTTATCAGGGACAAAACTTTCTGCATAGACTATTTTTGTTTAGAAACGACTTCCTTTAAAGGAAATAATCAATCAAAGCGGACTTCTTGTTCAGTTTTCAAAATTTGAGAGAGCATAAATAAATATAAATAAATCGGGACAATTTTACTGAATTAACAGTGGTAGTGTGCAAATATGACTTTTTAAAATGTATTTAATGGATTTAAATTGGAACAAAATTGATTGCATTTAACTGCTGCTTTGCTGTAAATAAATTAACACTTAAGACAACTAAATATTCTTAATTTAACACCTGTATTATGTTGAAATATGCAAAAGGTAAATTGGTTCAGATTTGTATAACACTGATTACAGGCTTACTCATGAGACTGCAGGCAAGAATAATAACAATCAAGTTCAGGTTGGATATACATTTCACTTTAAAATTGACCTCAGACAATGTGGGGAAATTTTGAAATAATCCAATCTTAATTATTTTAAAAATTTGACAACCTTGAAATTATCTACTGGTTTTCTTCAGCTTTTGAATAATATGAATGACAATTTTTAACACAATAATACTTATGTTTGAAAATTAATATTAATGACCAGTCACCTCCGACGCTTGTTTTAAGAGTGACTCACTAAAGGGGGAATGCCAATGTTTATTTCAAGGTTAAACAAGATCTGTGTTTATGAAACTGTACTTTGAAGACGCACAGCAGTTATTTAAGAGAAAAGTGTGTAGTCCTAGGCACATAATTTCGCCAAAAAACTATGGACCTGAACTTGACACACACTTCATCTGTAGGTCATGTAGGTTGACTCACAAACCAAAAATCAGCTTAATATCTGAAAGCCTTGAGTAAAAAACTCAGAAAAACAGAATGCCTGACAGATGGAAAGTCCGACTGCTATATGCCACCCTACAGGGGCATAAATAGAGAATACTATGTTAGTGTGATTGTGTACTTAAATTTATCCCGAGAGTGAAGAAAGGTTTACATGGCAAGACACTAAACCATCAAAGAAATTACCCTTTAAATTTACATTGATTTCCTTTGAAAAGTTAAAGAACAATTCACTGACACTTTTCTTAAATTTAATCCATCAATTGTTCAACAAAACATCGCATTATTCGAGTACATTCGACATTTTAACTAAATCGAAAATGCAGTCTCACCAGTTTCATTCCAGTTTTATTTCCAAACACTGTGTTTTTCACATTCATAATATTATAACAATCCATCGTAAACGCACACACTCGTAAACTCGTTAAATGACTGCTTACCCAATGACCTAAATGACGCAATCAGGGGTGAAAGGCCAAAAAAACTAGTCCCTACGTAATGTTCTAAAAATAAGTGTGGAAGAAACCTGATCTAAAAATAACAGTGGAGAAAACCTTATCTTTTCTTTATGAGTCGTATTTGTTCTATAAAATCATTTAGCTGTAGGATAAAAAGAATAAAAGAAAATTATAGTGTAACTTATAAGCTTTAAAGGCTATTAAAAAGAAGAAACCAAAGTACATGTTTCAAAATTGCTTTTATGGTAGTGACTTAAGAAATATTTATTTTGTGCGTTTGTTGTGTATTTATATGTATTTTCTAATACATTTGTTTTGTTTCTATCTTTTTGGCAAGTGTTTCATTGCTATGAATAAAAGACCTGCATACTGTGATGAGACTTCTCTCCAAAAAGTGAATTTGTGTGGGTGTTTTTGTTTTCCAAAAATTCCATTTTCCTCAATGAATATTTAATACTATACAAGGAATCCTTCGCTATAAACATTAAAGATAAATTTTAAATAGTCTTATATATTAACCCTTTGCATGTTGGGAAATTTGTCGCCTGCTAAAATGTCATCTGCTGAATTTCTAAAATTAGCATTTTCTTTGATTTTTTTTCAAAGAATACTATCAGAATAGCAAACAGTTTGGATCCTGATGAGACGCCACGTTCTGTGGCATCTCATCTGGATCCAAACTGTTTGCAAAGGCCTTCAAAATTCGGTTCCAGCACTGAAAGGGTCAACTTACCTGATAGTATTTGATCTGCTGCTCCAGTTCAGTCAGGATGGGTTTATCGTTCATGAATTCCTTCACAGCTTCCTCAGGGTTCTGTATAAGCAAATGATGGGTTGTTAAGTAAATCGCCTCTATTATAAATTGTTTTTATTAATTATAACTTAATCATAGATATATCTCAGGAAATTAGAAAAGGAATTCATTAGTCTGAAAAAGATATTTGTAGTGGAGCAGCGCTCCAGCCAGGACTTTTTTTTCAGCCAGGACTTGACAAGGGCTAGGTGCTTTATTGTTAAAAGGCCATTTTGAGTGCATGGTCAAATTATCTCTGTGGAACATATTCAATATAGAATGTGTGATATTAGCATTTTACAAAATATATTTTTTCATTTCTTTATAATTAATACAAAAAGTTTCACTTTAACAATTTAATCAATTATGCAAGCTTCAAATAACATTTCCTGTATAATGATGTGATCAGGTGAAAAAAGGGCATGGTTGGGGTACAAATGGGCAGGGACCTTAGGGCGGCAGGGTTCAGTGCCCTTCCTTTTTAAGCCTAGTTGCAGCACTGGTGAAGTTTCTTTATAAAAAAACTTGTTCATCCTTCTGAGCTGACAAGTAATTATGCATCTTTGGAAATGAAATATGTTCATCGATTTAAAGTAACATGTTCACTTCTTTGCCACATCAGGTTTATCTAGAAATCATGTGTAGAAAAGCTATCAACTACACACTTTGGGGCTGTATTCCATGGTCAATATTATAAACAAGCTAAAATCTGAAGACATCAAGAAGCCTTTGGATGAAAAGTTACTGCTACATAGAGCAAACATATCAGCCACACTCTCGGAAAACCAGGCTTAATGCATGTGTTGAAGTGTTGTCCCAGATTAGCCTGTGCATTGTGCAGTGTTAGTAAGGGACAATGCCTTCCACTTGATTTTCACTAAGAAACAAAAACATCCATAAAAGCGTGAAGTTATGATCCTGATTAGTCAGTGCAGACTGCACAGGCCAATCTGGCACAACACTTCACCCATGTGCATTAAGCCCAGTTTTTCCAGACCACAGCTCATGTTTATCGGTGGTGATCTAAATCTACCTTCGCCCACAGGTGCCCATGCCCAGAGAAGCTATCCACAACTTCCTGTACGTCTGCCTTGGAGGTGGCGATGATGGAGTTCAACTGGATGACTATCTTGACGACATCCTTGTGCTCGCTGATGATTTTGTGAAGAGGCTTGATCAGAGACGTAGGCTTCATGATACCACCATCCTCCGCCTGCTCGTTAGCGGCCACTTCCAGTTCCTGTAAGAAAGTAGGGCAATGGAAAGGTCAGTTTTATAAGCCTGAAGGATTGCTGAGGGAAATGGCAGAGAAAAGATGTATGAACTACTGATACTTGAATTGTTCACATATTTTATTATTTCTTTATATTACTTTTTGTGATTAAATCAATAAACTGATGATATTATGGTGTTTTTTTTCCTTAAATATGTATTTTAAAACAAAAAAAGACAACGCACACAATGAGATAATGAAATCAGCTAGTGACAAATTCTGCTGAATTAAAAAAGGAGCAGTGTGAAACAATGTGCTCAAGCTTAACTTATGTATAATCAAAAGTTTTTAAAAGATATTTAGATTTTTTCCATACGAAAAAAAATAAATTTTAGAAAAACAATGAGATGTTTGAGGAATCAAAACACACATACTACAATACAATTTTTTCTTTTATTAATATTGAATATAAATAAGAACAAATCATTCTAATAACAACTATAATTATCACTTTAGTACCTAGAATACCCAGTCCCAGTCAAACACATTAAACTCCAAGCAAAGAGGGAGTAAGTAAGCCTCCAAACCACCCCTGGTACATACAGGCAGAGATATCCTGTTAGTTTCACCTTCAGAAGGTGTGTCAGATCCCTTAAAATCATGTGCCTCAGTTGAACATGACTTATTTTAGGGAGTGGGGAAATTTGATTGGGTGCATAACATTATCCCCCTCGCATGTGTAGACATGAATGCTGTGTGCTTTAAAGTCCTTCCAGTTTAATGCATGTGCGTAAAGTGATGACAAAGATAAGCCTACAACACTTTCACCTTTTATTGTATTTTTCATTTAAAGTAAGTCTCTTCTTAGCAAAAATCTAGTTTAGGCAGAAAGTGTTGTCCCAGATTAGCCTGCGTGGACTGCACAGGCTAATCTGGGATGACACATTACGCACATGCATTAAACACCTTTTTTCACAGAGCCCGGTCCACGTTTTCCCTTTAAAATGACTGATTGGAGAAGATAATTAGCTAGATTACCATTCCCTCTTGCATTTTCAAAAGACATCCAGTGACAATTGCTGAGATGTCTTGTAAAGTAGCCCATAAAGAAATGTATTTTTTCAAAGGAAAGTAGTGACAACCGCCATTATACCACTTCAAAAAGAGACAGACAGTCATGCAGTGCGTTTTCTCTGAACAAAGTGCTTAACAATTAAGTGGTTCCGACCTTTAATCATATCTCAATAACTATTTGCAAGAGTCAGCAAGCAGAGAAGAATTACAAATGTCCACCCCTTAGGGATTCAGTCCATATGACAGAGTCCAACACCAATTTTTGACATCAGTATTGCCCCAAAACTTACCAAGGGTGACTGTACAAAGCACAGAAGAGATCACAGGTAAGCACTGCACTGAATTGCTTGACTTTGTTATGCATTTTCTAGTATCCAAAATAAGAATGAACTGCATGTAAACAGTTAAAAGGCACAACTGTTAAAGTTGCTAATTCACATATAACATCTACAGCTATATGTACCTTCAGTGATAATGCTCTCTAGAAACAAATGTATCTTGATATAAATAGTTAAATCTATTTGAGTCGCGTTCTGTTAAAACTGGGCATAATGCATGTGCATAAAGTGTCATCCCAGATTAGCCTGTGCAGTCCGCTCAGGCAAATCAGGGATGACACTTTCCGTCTAAATTGGATTTTTGCTAAGAAGAGACTTCATTTAAACAAAAAATGTCATAAAAGCGGAAAGTGTCGTCCCTGATTAGCCTGTGTGGACTTAACGCACATGCATTATGCCCAGTTTTCTCAGAACACGACTCATTTGAACAAAATAAATGAGCCGCATTCTGGGCATATGCGCAAAGTGTCATCCTAGATTAGCCTTTGTAGTTTGCACAGGCTTATCAGGGACGACACTTTCACCTAAGACTGGATTTTCATTTAGAAGAGACTTCCTTTAAACAAATTATTCCATAAAAGCAGAAAGTGCTAACCTTGATTAGCATGCTCACAGGCTCATCTCTGACAACACTTTACACACATGCATTAAGCCCTGTTTTCCCAGAGCAAGGCTCTAAGATATTTGCAGCTAGAGTGATTAAATAATAATAGCAATGATACAATTGTAGACATCAAAACCTTCTCCCAATAGGATAAGTAAGATGACAATTCCAAAATCACAGCTTCCTGAGACCCAGGGGCACAAAATACAATAAGCATATCATAGTATAGTAATTAAACATATAGAATAATGCAAAGCCAATCTTTCCGCCTATACCAATCTTTTGTATTCAGGACATTTAAATATCATTTTTTTAAATTGACATTCATGTTTAGATCTATTTCATAAATAGCTGTGCTCGACTTCTTTAATTCTATTTTTAAATCTGTGTAGAATATGACAATCTCAAAAACAAAAGTTAAATCATATTAACATTTTCAAACTTGTCCTTAAGTACTGCTTGAGCATGATTCCGCCCAAAATTTTTGCTCAAGAAAACCCTCCATGACATGGGAAACTACTGCAGTTGAATATGTACATCCTAAAAATCAATTATTCAAATGCATGCTATGAGAGTATGAACTTGATAAATGCATGTACACTAAAATGCATGCAAATATATATGAGGACATGCATATAGAAAAGAGAAAACAATTCATTAATGGTTTTCGAATCTTCAATATCGGAGGAAATAAAGTATATGTACATACATTGACCAAGTTTGTGAGAGAATATATAACACCAACAACATCGTGTTTATACGTAATAATCTATGTAGTTATCAAGAATATTGTCCAAGACTATAAACCCTACCAGATCATCAAACCATCAATATGTGTTCAGGACCAAAAAACCTTTGCAAGGGGCCTCTTTTTTTTCCCTTAACCAAAAAGGCCATTTCCCCTCGTACATTTCTTTAACATCATGCATTTTTCTCTAAATGTTCAGTCTACCTCAGTATTTTTCATTCCCCAAAGCCAGAAAATTGTGTCTTTTTTTCCCTGAAAAAAGGCTGTGGTCCTTTCACCAAAGTTGGTGTTTTGGCCCTGGTGTTATTTGAAACAAGAGTATAACTGCTTTCCATGTAACATTTAGACTTGATGATCAAATAGTTCATGGTTTAAAATCAATTTGAAAAAAAAAAATCCAGTTGTGCTTATTTTTTTAAAGAAATTACACAAAATCTAGTAGAATGTTGACTCCGTATATTTTAAGGTGACAAAATAATACAAAATCCTGTCAAATTTTAGAGAATTTTTTTCTTTCCTCATGACAAACCATCTGACAGTCTGCAATTGCCAAAGAATTTATCACACAACCACAGTGCAATATTTCATGACCAAAAGCAATAAGTTTATTTAGTTACGATATAACACTGAAACAAATCTGAAATCTGAAAAAATTATAGAATGATATAAAAATCACTCTATAGACATAATCTGATTAACTCAACATTGATTCTTTTTGAAAAAAAGAAAAAAACAACAGAAAAATAAACATCAGAGAAAATTGGGGGTTCAAACAAAAACATAATGAATGGGATAAATATACATTTCTGACTTGTGGAAACTCTAGACTTACTCGTTGTTTTTTCCATGGTAAGTCCTACGGTTGGTAAAGCAAATTAGAAGTGTTCAAACACTTATCTATGGTACTTATGCAAAAAGATGCAATATATTTACAAAAAGATCTTTTGATTTTACATATATCCTATATAAATCTTTTTTAAATTGTTTATTTTGAATTGTAGGAAATGAAAAAAAATCCTTCAAAGCAATTTTTACTGCGTAAGGAATAAAATGTCAACAATATTTATTTCCTTTAAGCCTATAATAATTGCAAAATCTCAGAATGCCATTCAATACTACATTTTTCAAGCAAGAAAATGCACTGTTTTTGAAAACTTAGGCATGCAAATTTAAATACTGAACTATAAAATGAACAAGACTATTGCCAAGCAATAAAAGTCCCCTACCGGTGAAACTCCACCATTTTCAGATATTTATATATATATATTTTTATATATTTGTTGCCATAGCAACCAGAATTATCGACGTAAGAACAAAATGAAATGAGGTGCATAATCTCCATATTGCCATCTGTCTATGTTTCAAGTTTCATGAAAAAATATGTAGATCCAGAAAAAAGTAACAGACAGACTCACAAACTCACAGACACACAGAGCGCAAACCTTAAGTCCTCTTTGGTTTCACCAGTAGGGGACTAATAATCTACATTTGTGCATTCTACAACAAATTAATAAAGCAAATAAAAGAATACACTATTTATTGACAAAGACGGCTCTAACTTACAACAACAATTATAATTTTACATATTTAAAATGAAGTAAACATGCCATTTACATACCTTTTTATATTTATATTTTTTGTTATAACAATTTTCTGAACAGGTTAAACTTAACAAATAGGCCATCCTTTTGTTTAAACTCAACAGTTAATAGATTATTTTATTTCAATACGTAAATCAAGTAATTCATTAGATAGAATGAAGCATACTGTAAGTTAATCGATTAATCCCCACAGAAAGAATGAAGCACACTACCTTCTGCTGCTGCCTCTGGTGGATAATCAAGTGCTCCCACTGAGGAATGTCCTGGGAAGCCTTCAGGATGATCTGAACAGCCTTATTCAGCGAGGACTGAAGGTCTTCACAGCTTGGTTTCGTCACGATGTTTGGAATCTGCAGAACGATCTCAGCACTAAAGAGCGGCACCTTCTGGTCATCGTCACGCTCGTCCTTGGTGTACTTGTTTGATGTCTGCAAACGTCGCTTGATGGCATCCAGGGAGAGGCGAGTGCCTTAACATTGACAAATGTACTTCATTTTGTTCAAAATCTCACTACATGAGGAGATCCTGTTAAGCAGTTTACAACATCATTTTTCTTGCTTATAAATGATTTTGTATTTTGTATACAGTTGTTATATGCAATTGATTGGAAATTGAATGAGAATATGATTATATGCCTTAACCAAAGATGCTTGCAAAAACAACTCACAAAAGCTTTATTATACACATCCAAAAGAACCCACTCTATATAAAATAACCCATTCATCTCAGTATTTAGCCAATTAAGCAGCCTAACACAGAGAAGAAAACAACATCAGAATATTTGCAATAATCAACAAACATGGGCTCAGTCTTATGCAACTGAAGGTTAGCTTTGTTTACATTAGACTGACTATTTGCATAGTAACCCTTTCCCACTCAGAAACAGAGTGAAAATGGTTATATGCAAATAGCATTAAACCAGAACAGAATGCGAGTAACTGGCAGTCTGTTCAGGCTTTATGATGTTTGCTTCTCATTAGTATCTTAGTGTTGGAAATGAAGCCTTTAAACCTTGAATCTTGTAAGAAAGGTCCTTATTTTAATTTGATTTTCTAAGGGACTACAAACGCATCTAAGTTGTAAAGGGATAAAACAAAACAAGTACCTTTCACGAGGGCCTCCGTATTTCTATTGGTAAAATAGTTGAGCAGCTGGAAGTAGGAGCAGGCGATGCACTCCTGGCAGCGGGCCTTCTTGTTCTTAGTGTCTGGCGAGTAGCATTGGTAGCTCTCCTCGGACATGAGGGCCTTGCGCTCCTTCTCATCGAGGCCTGCCTGCAGCTGGGAGACCAGGTCATACACGGCAGTCTCCACCAGGTGGCTCTGACTGAAAACATGGTGGTATCACATGATATGAAGGGGTGCTTAAAATAAAGTATTTTACTTTTTTTTAAGTATTTCCTGGAAGCCTCTTCTCTGAATACGATGCAGATAATTATGGGGAATGCCAGAACCAAACAATGTGTCAGCAACCCAAATTCTTTATATGTCATAGACTTCTATTTTATGGATAACTTCATACAAGTTGCATATGCATATTTTTCATTTCTTATTGCATTACATTATTGTCTTAATTTTCATATGTTATAAGTACTTGTTTCAAGTCTTGAAATAAAATGTGTTGGAAAATTTTTAATATTTAAATTAACTACAGCTAGAGTGAAGTGATAAAAAAACTTAATATGCGATCACTTACTTGGTGAGGTACTTGGAGGCGATATCGACGACCTCGGTGGTGATGTCGACGAACTTCTCCATGGTAACGGCCTCATCCTCTGGCAGCTCGCACAGCGCGGTGGTGGACATGTCCTCGAGGACGGCCTCTATACGACACTCCAGGATGTCGTGGACCGTCTTGGACAGCTTGTCCAGCTCTCTCATCACCTTGTAGTTCTTCTCAATGTCTGCAAGCAAAGGTAAAATGAAACTCTTTTTTTTCATCACCATAGTTGCCAGGTTTCCTTACCATTTTGAAATTGGGATTTTTTTTGCGAGAAAAGTGTACTGATTTGGAAAAAACTAATTGAATATAACTCTTTATAATAATTTAAAGTATATGATGTATAGGAACAAAATAAATAAGATAAATTATAGATAAATAATTTGTTAGATGTAATTATTGAAATAAAATTAAGATTTAATAATCATAATCACAATGTTTTAAAGTAAATAATCAAATTTGGATAAATTTTTTTCAAATTGAGCAATTGTTTACCATTTTACTTTGGGAATGGGTCCGTTTAATCATAGATTTGTCTGAAAAAGGCCTGCATGAAACAAAGCATGAAAAACACCCTACTGATAAATGTTGGTGTTACCCAGCCCTCTTGTATACAGTTAACATGCACAGTACAAGGAGGTTTTTTATGGTGTTTGTCAGCCATATTGTCTTTATTTTCTCTTGAAATGCTGGCCCAAAATTGAGGACATTATTGGAATAAGATGCTTTCTTCAATAAAATTAATGCATATGCCCTACTGGAAGCCTTGTCAGCAATAATTCATTGGTCCATTTGAATACATCTCAGTCCAAAAGTAATTCAATAGGTCAATGCCATGTCAAAATGAAGACAGGTGATGTAGAGGTGTTGAAAGTGTTCAAAGATGTATCAAAGCTTTGTACAAAACTTGCAACTTACACTCCTTGACGTTTAGCGATGTCCATGTAAGGGAGACCACTCCAGCATAGAGTTCCTCCTCCGCTTTCTCCTTATACGGCTTCATGAGAGGCATCAGCACGGGTGAGATGGCCGTCAGGATACCTTTGTATTCTCGCAGCATCTCAGACAGGCTGAAGGAAAGAATCATATTTAGTGAATTTTTAGGGTTAGGGTCATTATGCATGCGCGTAATGTGTCATCCCAGATTAGCCTGTGTGGTTTGCAATACTTGATTTTTGTTAAGAACAGATTTTCTTTGAAGGAAAACTTCCATAAAAGTGGAAAATGTTGTCCCTGATTAGCCTGTGCATACTGCACAGGCTAATCTGGGGAGACACTGCGCACATTCATTAAACCCCCTTTACAGGGGAGACACTGCGCACATTCATTAAACCCCTTTAACACAGAGCAAGACTCATAAGTATGGTATATGGTGAGTTCATTAAATGATTTAAACATAACAAATGATAAGGTGAGTTTGGTAAATTAATTTTTAAACAAATATATCTACACTTTCTTTCCCCTTTTTTAATGAATAAATATTTTACAGAAGTTGATTGTACTTGGCTAAACCCAATTAGATACACTTCATTTTAACCCATCATTTCCACTATTTCTACTCCTCTTTCTAAAATGAACATTTCCCAGTTGACCCTTCCCCACTGAGAAGCAAAGAGATAATTGCTATATTCAATCTGCATTAAACCAAAACAGCGTGAGGGTAATTGCAGTCTGTTCAGGTTTTATGCTGTTTGCTGCTCATGAGCGTCTTAGGGTTTGTAATGAAGCATTTAAAACTTTAATCCATCACTAAAGGTTGTTAATTTAATTGTATATGCTGAGCGACTTTAAACCGATCAAAATACATATCCGAGTAGTTAAGGAATAATGAAAAAACACGCACTTGATGTTGGCCAGTTAGATTTCACCTATAAGATTCATTTTTACTATTTGAACCCTTCCTCCTAAAATAAACAAACACATTATCAATTGAGCAGCATTCCGGAAAAACTGGGGCTAATGCAAGTCTGCACAGGCTATTCAGGTTTAACACTTTCCGCTTTTATGGAATTTTTCATTTAAAGGTTGTCTGTTCCAAACAAAAATCTAGTTCATGCGCAAAGAGTCGTTACTGATACAAGGATGACACATTAAGTATTTGCACTTAGCCCAGTTTTCCCAAAACGTGTAAAAATTTATAAAACACGTACTCAACGTTGGCCTGTTTGATCTCATCCTCCTTGGTCATGAGAGCCTTTACCGTCTCCGGACACTCAAGCCCGAGGGCCTGAAGGTACTTCGCCTCCTGGATGAGCTCAACCACCTGGGGGTCAAAGTTCACGAAGAGCTCGCCTGAGTCCGGGTGGCGAATCAGCAGCGACGCGTTCAGGCCCGACTTGGCGGCCTCCACGGCCCTCAGCCAACCACGGTGGTACAGCATCTGTGTGGGAGATTGATATGGGTCAGTGACTTACAGGTGATTTACAATCATATGTTAGGATTAAGGTACAGTGAAAACCCTCTTTACGACCAACTCGGTATTCCGACCAACTCGCTAAGTCGACCACCATTTTTCAGTCCCGATTTTTTTCTTCTCTATTTCAATGTTCGTTACACTCACTAATCCGACCAACCCGCTAATCCGCTATTACGACCACTTTAATCAGTACCAATAATCGATATTGTTCTTAATTGACACCCGCCAAAGGACCATTAATTTTCACACCTTACTTAATCTGGTGTTGTGGTACTTTCGGGCTTGTGTACGAAGCCATTGTGAACCAATTAACCTCAATTAACGACAACGGTTTTTGGCATCGATTTGCGACACAGGTGTTAGATTTTCGGCACTTGTTATTATTTTTAACCCTTGATTGACAATTAGCTATTATTATCGAGTCTTTGATGGGTAAATTGGTAGTTGTTTGGTACATACTTTAAAGATTAAATACGGCGAATAATTTAACAGTTAGGATATTTGAGTAACATGATTTTGTTCGTGATGGATATAAAAACCGACCTTTATACCATATCGTTATTCAAAATGGATAAGCGTAAACGGAAAGAGTTGTGTTTAAAAGAAAAAATTGATTTGATCAAAGCGAGTGATGGGAGATCTCAACGGCAGTTGGCCGATTTATTCGGCATTGGAAAGACTCAGGTTCAAGCTATTCTAAAAAGAAAAGCTGAATTTTTAGACGGCTATGAACAGAACCAAGGCAACGAGAGAAAAAGGCTGTGTACCAGATCACCGGTTGATAACATAAACACTCTCATGTGGGAGTGGTTTAAGACAGCCAGGTCACAGGGTATTCCACTCTCCGGTCCCATGCTTCAAGAAAAAGCCTTGTTCTATGCGTCAGAACTGGGGGTAACAGACTTCAAGGCATCCAATGGGTGGCTTGGCCGTTTTCGCGAGAGACATAACATTAACTTCGCGGCAGTGTGTGGTGAAAGTAACAGTGTGAATCAGGTGACTGTGGATGACTGGGTGGAACGACTTCCAACCATACTTGCTGGTTACGATCTCTGTGATGTGTTCAACATGGACGAAACAGGGTTATTCTTTAGAGCCCTCCCAGACAAATCTCTCTCCATCAAAGGTGAAGATTGTAAAGGTGGAAAGCGTTCCAAAGAGAGACTTACAGTGGCTCTATGTTGTAACGCTGTTGGTGATTTTGAAAAGCCGCTTATGATTGGTAAGGCGGCAACCCCTAGGTGTTTCAGAAACACCGACGTATCACGACTTCCAGTGATGTGGCGTCACAACAAGAAGGCGTGGATGACAAGAGCCCTCTTTACAGAGTGGGTTCAGCTCTTCAACCAACGAATGCGCCGGGCCAGGAGAAATGTCCTTCTCCTCCTGGATAACGCGCAGTCACATCCTCCAGACCTACAACTTACCAACGTCAAAATTGTGTTCCTTCCAGCGAACACAACATCCAAGCTTCAACCTCTAGACCAGGGTATCATCCAAAACATGAAGCAGTTGTACCGAAAAAGACTTCTCCGTTCAGTGCTATCGAAGATTGACAAAGAAAGCATGAGTGCTGTGGAGTTGTCTAAGTGCGTGTCTGTGCTTGATGCTGTGCAATGGGTTCACTCATCAGTCAATGAAATCAAAAGAGAAACCGTCTCCGGTTGTTTCAAGAAGTCTGGTGTTCACTTTGACGACAGTGACAACCTTCCCCTCTCTGAGCTATCCGACAACATGTCTCTCTCAGAATTGAGGGACATGCTACGAACAGCCCAGACAGATTTGAAACTTGAAAACGCAATGTCCGCAGAGGAGTTTGAGGCCATTGACAGCAACATCCCTGTTCATTCAGACCTGAGTGAAAATTGGGAGAAAGAACTTATGGAAACTGTGTTGAAGCCTGTGAGTGTGACTGATCCCCAGATTGTTCAAGAAGAAAAAGAAGAACTACAGCCCGAGCAAACTGAACTGAAAATTAATTCCTATCAAGATGCTCTGCATTGGTTAGCACAAATAAGACTTTTCTGTTACAGCAAAGATATGGCAACTGAAGCATTTGAATGTGGTAGACTGCAGGAAAGTCTAGAAAATCAGGCTGTGAAAGTAAAAAGCTCTGCTAAGCAGACGAGAATCGACTCATTCTTCAAGTAAACATCAATGATCATGTGCATGTACATGTATTTTCACTTCTTGTATGAAAAGCTTTGTACAATGTATAAATGTATAAATACAATGTATCAACTGATGACTGTTATATTGTATGCAAAAAGATTAAAGTTCATTGAATATTTATGTTGTTGTAATTATATGTACAATGTATCAACTGATGACTGTTATATTGCATGCAAAAAGATTAAAGTTCATTGAATATTTATGTTGTTGTAATTATATGTCCATCAAATTCATGAAATCTCATAATTAAGACCACCTCGCTATTAAGACCACTTTTCAAAAGTCCCACAAGTGGTCTTAATAGCGAGGTTTCACTGTATAGGGAAGAGGAAGTGGGGTTAGGGGGTTCACCTATAATTTGTATGCCCTGTCCTTTTTAAATATGTGTCCGCCCCCCTTGATTTTATGTCCTATCTTAAAAACATCATTCCACCCTTTTTTGTCCCTCCTTCAATTGTCAATTTTCTCGTAAATTAAGACATATAGAGAGGATTTATATTGGTTATAGAAATAACAGTATTAAATTAAAAAATGCCAATGAAAAATTATGCATCAGTCACTATTTAGTGTTTTTGTCCCGGTTTTCTTGTAGTGTGTGCTTTGCGGTTGTGATCTCAACCTTGTTGTCGACCTTGTTGCACCAATCTCTCACCTCATACTCCATGAGTACACCAGCCATCTTGTTGTAATTCCTCACGATCTTCTTCGCCTCGGCTGTTTTCAAGATTGCAGGCTTCGTCTTGAACGCCTTCATCGGGTCCTCAATCTTCCGGTAGAGCTGTCGAGCCCACGCGATCTTACCCGCGACTGGTGGGAGGTTCCGGGGAATGATTGGATCCTGTTTGAACTTCTGGTAGAGCTTCCGGATGGACTCGAGGTCGCGGCCGTAGTTCACCATGACCTTCGTGTACTTCTCATTGATGTCGAGGTTCGAGCCGGTGATGGCCTCAAACTTGTTCAGCAGCTCAATGGCCTTCTCGGTCTGAAATCGTGATACAACAGATTGGAACAAATTGTCAAATGGAAATTTTTATCTGTACCCATATTCACCAACCTTTCACAGGAAATATTAACTTTTACTCAAAGGCACATTTCTGATTACTCCCTGGGATATTTGCATATTTGATTCCAACTTTTCTGATTATATAATGATAAAAAAAACCATTAAGTAATATTTATTAATTTTTGCACAAAGATATAAATAGAAAATAGTCAGAAACTTAAGAAATTTTCTTAATGTGAGGAACCTCCTTTAAGTTTAAAACAATCTTTGTGTAAACAATTTCATATTCAGATTTAATTGAAATTACATATTTAAGTGTGCCCCATCTAAAACATATAATACACATTTGCAAGCCTAGGAATAAGAAAAAATATGATTTATGTAAATATGTTTTCTTTTGTAATAAATATTTAAAAAACATTAGAGCTCATTTTTCTGAAATATACCTTTTTGATAAAATTTTACTTAAATATGACTGTAATCAAATTTATAAAAAAAAATCATGTATACAACAGAAAATTTAAAATTCAATTGACAAACAAAGCTACTAAGGATAACTCAGTGCGGACAATTAAGATATAAATAGCTTCAAAGGATGCCAGTGGTTTCCATGGTTACCGTGAGAGGCCTCTGGAACCAGGTGTCCATGAAGCTTTGTAGCATGCCCCGCATGTTCTCAATCTGGGAACGGAACTCCTGGTAGTCATTGTCAAACTGAAACATTTAATGGAGATATGCAAAATTCCAGCACAGACAAAAATAGAGTTATTTTCAAACAGTAGCAGATAAAACAACAGCATAGGTGTCATTAAACCCTTTCCCATTTAGTCATGTATTTTGACATATTTGTAGTCTCTTAGAAAATTATATTTAATTAAAGACCTTTTAACTGGATGCAAGTTTTAAAGGCTTCATTTTGGTCCCTTAGATACTGATGAGCAGCAAACAGCATAAAACCTGAACAGACTGCGAGTTTCTCACCTCAGCCTTCCTGTGGTCGAGAATATCATAGTTCTTCTTTCGAGCGTTGTCGACAATCGTCTTGTACTTGACGGCAATCACGTCGATGCCCTCGATCTTCACATCACTGAGGCCCGCAAAATTCTCAATTGTGTTGATCATGTCCGCAATTCGCTCTAGACGCTTGCAGAACGTATCGAACTTGCCAAAAATGTAGTTCTCACTGTAAAATGAATTGATGTTTATATGATAAGCATCAATTATTGAAGCTTGTTGTTTTATCAGAGCTTTTTTTGCAAATAAAAAATATATGATTTTACTTTCAGCTTTTTGGAAATATAGCTGTCATTTATAGATTTTTTTTCAATAATAAGTATTTAAAAGCTAACAATCAAGCAAGGCCATTTTCCCAAATGGTGGGAAACACCTCTGTTTATCATTATTTAACAAAGAAAACTTTCAATATGATTATGTGTTATATGGTTTCTAATGTAGCATAAAAACAACAACACAATTTTACTTTATATAAAAAAGGAAAGACAATTTATTTTTGGATACAAAACTTCTTTCTTTTTTATCCTTGAGCACTTCTTCATCTTCCATGCTCATAAAGTCAATACTGTAGGTATGAAGTACTCGTACCAAAATTGCATGCTTTAACTTCATACATGAGGTCTTCATAAAACTACACATATACCTCATTTTGAAAATAATGACATTTAACAGAAAATGCACTAAAACAATAAACAAAAACAAACTGAACGAAACATTTTTAAGCCTTAACCACTCAGATATGCACTTTAACATTCCTTCGAAAATTAAATAAATAATTTAAGACCTTCCTTACTAGATACAAATTTTAAAGTCTTAATTTTCAGCCCTTAGACACTGATGCCCACCAAACAGCATAAAACCGGAACAGACTGCGAGTTACTTGCAGGCTGTTCTGGTTTAATGCTGATTCCATATGTCCATTTTTCCCTTGCTTCTAAGCAGGAAAAGGTTATAGCACCATTACCTGAACTCAAACTGTTTCTCATTGGGTTTTTCCTTGAGTCTCTCCTTGGTCTTCTGGAACTGTTTCTGGTATTCTTCATTCAGCTGCATGCACTCGTTCAGACGCTTCAGAACCACCGGTCTGAACAAATGTAGATTATCATTAAATATTTGCATTGCATATCTAAGCTTCTTTTGTGGATATATAAACGTCTGAGATCTTTTATTTTGATTATCTTTACATTATTATTGTAGCGAGCTGATTAATAAAGGATATATGGGCATTATTTTGTATTATTATATCCTGCATATTTATTCTTATTCTTTGTGTTTATAAACATCAAAGGTCTATTAATTTTGTTAGGTTAATTTTCCAATTTTTTAAATTTGTAGGTGTTTTCTTTCCCTTAAAAACCATGTGCGACATTTCAAATAATTTCTTGGTTTGTTCAAGACTATGCAGTTTTATCTAATTATATGATTATTTATCATACATTATATCCACATTAAAACTTTACAATACATATTTCATTCTTGATTCATATTTTTCTAAATGTTTATATGTGATATTTCACATGAAAATTGGTGTTCTACAAGAAAATACTATCAAATAATGTCTAAAACTTAACTAAAACTAAAAGAAATTAATCTTTATTATTTTTTTGCCAGTGTTTTTTTAGCTCAGAACTTGAGCAACATTTCACATTATTTCTTGTTGTTTGTACCTTTGATGCTCCCATATCTTGGTGACATCATGCATGATGTAGTGCTTGCACGTGGTGATCATCTGGTTAGTGACCTTGACGAAGAGTGAGGTCATGCGCTCAGATGTGTTGTAGTACTGCGAGATGCTGTAGATCATACGGATGGCATTCATCAGGCTGGGAATGTGCTCTATCATTGAGGCCTGAAGAATAGGAAATTAAATGTTAATGTGCTTAAAATAGAGGCCTAAAGAATGGGAAATAAAATGGGAATGTGCTTAAAGATAGAGGCCCAAAAAATGGGAAATAAAAATGGGAATGTACTTTAAGATAGAGGCCTGAAGAATGGGAAATAAAATGGGAATGTGCTTTAAGAAAGAGGCCTGAATAATGGGAAATAAAATGGGATTGTGCTTTAAGATAAAGGCCTGAAGAAAATAAAATAAAATGGGAGTGTGCTTTAAGATAGAGGCCTGATGAACAGGAAATAACATGTGAATGTGCTTTAAGATAGAGGCCTGAACAATGGGAAATAAAATGTAAATGTGCTTTAAGATAGAGACCTGAGGAATGGGAAATAAAATGTGCTTAAAGATGGAGGCTTGAATAATGGGAAATAAAAAGTTAATGTGCTTAAAGATGGAGTCTTAAAGAATTGCTATATCATGGAAGCCTGACAAACAATAATGAATTGGAATGTGCTCTATCAGAATGCAGAATGGAAATACGAACCCATTTGTACTTAATGTCATGGAGAATCAGAATAAAAATGAGAATGTGATATGTGAACGGATGATTGAGGCCAGAAGAATGGTTTTAAATGTCATCAGCTCAAAATCTCAAAATGATCATGGGTATCACAAGATATTTTGAACAAGAGCACCGCATAACGGGTGCCACGCTCGGCTGCGGGTGCAGTTTTTAATAAATAAAAGCTTCTCAGATTTTTTTTTGATTTTTTTAAGAGGTCACAGTGACCTTGACCTTTGACCTAGTGACCCAAAAATGGGTGTGGCATGTAGAACTCATCACGGTGCAGCTACATGTGAAGTTTCAAAGTTGTAGGCTGAAGCACTTTGATTTAAGAGCAAATGTTCAAAACCTTAACAAAATGTAAAAGTTTTAGCACGACGCGGACGACGAGCTGGCTATGACAATTCCTCAGGTTTTCTCCGAAAACAGCCGAGCTAAAAATCACAGCAATCAGCATGAAATACAAATGTTTGCTAATGTTTGTATGTTTTTGAAGTCAGATAAAAAAAACTACAGTGAAGTGGAAGCAAGAAAAAACTGCCCATGTGCTGTTCAGCAACATATCTTGATGTCAGCCATGCTTACTATACATTAGCCTTGTTCTGAACCACTCAAGAATTGCCATTAGGGCTTCAACCATTGAACAAACAAACTGCATTTGAAATTGAACTTGAAACATATTTTATTTGTTACATACATGCCACATTATTGAAACCACTTGTTGTTTTTGCTAAAATAACATATAAATGCCTACCGGGGTGCACTTGACGAGAGGTCCAAAGAACTTGTCGAGAGTGTACAAGTACTTGACATTGTCCTTAGCCTCGTTGGCATAGTCAGTGATGTAGCCATCCTGAATAAGGAAAAAATTTAAATATTATATGAGCCTGGGAAATCGGAGATTTATCCATGTGCATAAAGTGTCATCTCAGATTAGCCTGTGCAGTCCACACAGTCTAATCAGGGGCGATACTTTCCGCTTGAATGGTAGTTTTCCGTTAAAAGGAAGTCACTTCTTAGCAAAAAAATGAGTAAAGGCAAAGTGTTGTCCCTTATTAGCCTGTTCACACTGCCAGGGTTCGACATTAACTTTTTTTACAGCCAGACCATCGGACCAGCTCCTCTTAAAATGTACTAGCCGAATCTGATGTCTACTAGACCATAAATGACATAGCAAATAAACACAATTGTGTCGTGTAACTGTTTAATCAGGTTTTGTCAGTAACTTATTAGTGAACACAAGAACGTTAATTTGATGCACAGAGTAAAAAATAAAATAAAACTATTTAACAACATAAATTGTTTGTGATAATTTCACTGTTTATCACCAGTTAAACAAATGATGTCTGTACAGCAGGTGACATTTATTCAGCGTCATCAAATTCTGGCCTCCTTGACCGCTGTGCTCCATGCTACCACAGCTCCAAGGCCCTTTTTCCATCATAATCCATGTCAGTTTTACCGTCGGATTCTTCTTTATTAACTTACTTGTCGGACGAAAATCCAATCTTGAACAAAGCCATTCTTTAAATTACATTCTCTCGTCTGCTACGCCAAAATGTTTACATTGATGATACCGATTTTCGATAGAAGTCGTAAAAACATGATGTAAAGTGTTGAGACACTGCAGAAAATCATTAATATTCATGACAACTTGACCAATGGAAACAAGCAATTTCTGTGGGAAGCTCTCCTTCGCGTATTAAAATAGCGATGAGTCATGTGAATGCTCTGCGTTTATTTATATACGCTAGTTTTGTTCTGATGTAAATAACGGATACGAGAGTTAATTTACACATTAAGAGAAAAAGGTTTTTGGTTAGTTATAGTTAAAACATGTATATGAATCAGTATAGAATTTTTTTGTACGACCAGTCGTACAAGCTAGCCCACAGTTTTACTAGACCGACCAACGATCTTACTAGACAATGTCTGTCGGACGTGCCTTAGTGTCGAACCATGACTGCACAGGCTAATCTGAGACGACACTTTTCGAATATGCATCAAACATGTTTTCACAGAGCAAAGCTCATATACAATGTGCCCATAGCAGTGGTACATTTACTACACAGGTGGCTAGAAATGCTAAGTCAACCCAAAAGGTCATTTAAATGCCACTGAAGAGTATTTTGATTAGCAACTTCTATATATGTATAACAAAATAACTCAAAGCCTATGGGTAATTTTTTATTTAAATACTGCTTTCCTTTAAAAAACATTGCTGATTGTAATATGTGGTGTTTTAAATGATGCATCAGTTATATAAAAGAAAATAGAACAAATAGTCTTATTGTTAGAACATAATGTTTGCATGAGTTAAAGGTTAGTACTGCATTAAGTATACAAAGTATGTGACCATCGTTCTGGGAACATTGGGATTAATGTATGTGAAAGCCTTTCCATTTAAATGAACAGATTTTTGTTTGTTTAAAGAAAGTCTCTTATAAACAAAATGCCAGTCTAAGCAAAAAGTGACGTCCTTGATTATCCTGTGCAAAATGCATGGGCTAATGTAGGGCGACACTTTACACACATGCATTACGCCCCATTTTCACAGAATGAGTTTTTTTTTAAATATTCCAAGCATATGTTTGACTAACCAGCTCCTTCCATCGCCGTAGCGACTTGGACTTCGCCACCTGCAGCACTCCAAGAACAGCCTTCACACGTGGACTCTTCATCTGCTCCAGGAGGCTACAAACCAGTTAATCATTATTCCCAGGAGGATACAAAACAGCTGATTGTTTTTTATACAGTGCAGTACAAACAAGTGAATTTTCACTGAAGGAGGCTATAAATTTACAGATAGAATGGTTACAAATGAATCGAATATTTCCAAAAATCTGCATATATGACAGTAACCTACGCATTATTTACAGAGTATGACCATTATATATATTTATTTGCATACCTTTTTTGTCTTATTGTTAATGAAAATATAGACCCACAAAACAACGCACTTTTAATGACAAAAAACACACACAAACAAATTTCTTCCATTATAACTAATGAGTAATGGCATTCTACTGTTTACTTTTAAAGCAACAAATTTACACAATTTCTCCATAAATGTCTTTGACCTACTTGTTAAACTTGGCCATGCGGGACTTCCAGTAGTTGAGTTCAGCGGTGGGCCCGATGTCGTCTGCCTCCCGTCTCATCTGTTCGCTCTCCGCAAGCACCTGCTCAATCTGGCGTGACCACTGGTCACAGAGACCCTCCAACTTCTCCAGGTAGTCAGAGTTACTGGCTGCAACGGAAACAGAACGTTCATTAACATCTATTGACAGGAAATAGAACATACCTTTAATTACGTCAAAGTTATTTGGTGCAAAGGGAAATAGAACATACCTTTACATCTATTGAAGCAAACTAGGTCAGCATTGATGAGGTTTATGTTTATTTGAAAGGCGACCACTAGCAAACTTTAAATTTATTTGTGTTCATCACTTACCTTGTATTTTACCAGATATGTTATTTACTCTATCAACAAGGGCAAACTTAGAAAACTTGTGTTAAGATTTTTGTGTTCAGCTAATACATTTATTTTAAATCAAACGCTTAGCTTAAGTCCTTTTTATTAAATCATTTGCTGTCTTAAATTTTGAATGAAACATGAAAACCATCAAAAGAAATCAAACAAAAAAATGATGATGTAATTGTAACAGGCCTGAATGCATAAAGTTGCTGAAGTCAAAATGCGTGATATATCGAAAGAAAGACTATTACCCAACTTTCAAGTTTGCTGTAAAGGTTTTCAATTAAATTAAAAAATGGTAGTCACAACTAACCGACGGACTGATAGTCAGCAGGCGTCTCAATGTGGTCAATGACAGTGCCGATGCCGTTCTCCTCCAGCGTGATCTGCCCCTCCATGTTGGTGAGTGCGTTCATCAGGTTGTTGATGAACTTCTCCAGCTGCTCGAGGAAATCCTCGATCTGAACATTGTTGCCCTTGCCGTTGTCAATGTCTCCCCATTGCTGAAAAAGGGTGAAGTGTGAAGCGTGAAAACAGTCGTAAATGTCCCACCATTGCAGAAAAAGCGAGAAGTGTGAAAATAGTTGTAAATGTCACCTCATTGCAGAAAAAGCGTGAAAACAGTTGTAAATGTCGCCTCATTGCTTAAAAAGCATTATAAACATTTTTACTTTTTGCCAATACTTCCAATAAATCTTACTTACACCCATGCACTGCTTTTTCAGCAATACTCCAGGTCAAAAAACAACCAAAATGTATGGATCACACACATGGTGAAAAGTCTCTTGCACATCTACACATCATGGTAATGACATTTGAAGTTTCAAACTAATAGCTTGATAAATGTGGGAGAGGTCAGGTGCAGGAACTTTGAACATTTAATGCAGACTCATGTATTGATCAACCAAAACATGGACCCACAGAGTGTCTCCAACATACCCCCTACACCTCTCAAAATTGGTTTGCCAAGCGCAGTTAGACAAAGACTTACACATTTTTTCTGTGAGCTAGAATACTTTCTTAAATCCAAAACATTCTTATGTAGATCAACTAAAAAAACACAAATAATTGACATGCTCTTTTGACCGACATTTGTATTTGCCATGGGCAAAGTTTCCCAATTGGTGTAAAATGTACATTTTATGTGCTGTGCAGTATTTTTATTCTTCTTTTCTTATTGTTACAATAAACCTTGATTCCTATCACTATTTCTGCACACTTTGCAAAGGAAATCTGGGAATATTTGTCAACATTATACCGTTTCATAACAGTTTCATCACAATTTTATATCCATGCTATATATTCGGTCACATTTTAAAAGATATTATAATAATACATCAACACAAATTGTTAATTTCTTTCCAATATCAAGCTCATAACAAGCCCTAGATTGCATACCTCCAATGAGCGCAGGGAGGGCAAGACGATGTTGGAGAAATGGCGCTCCAGTCCTTTCAGTATCTTGCCACTGCTGCAGTCCATCATGCCAAAGTTCACCTCGTTGGCCAGGTTGGCGGGGGTGATGGCCTTGTTGGTTGTACGCAGGAAGTACAGGCACATGCCTCTCAAACCCTACAAACAGACATGTTCAGGTTTCTTCCTTATGGGTCATTTGATGTACAGGCATATTCCATTTTCAACTGGTATTGTTTTGTTGCAGTGTAAAATATAAAAGTACCCCTCTGGGAAAACTTGGCAAAGATATTTTAAAGCTTTTTATTTTAGCTTAAAAGCCTAAGGCTTATTGAAACGCTCATGAGTTGTTGTAGGAAAATTGAGCTTAATATATATGCGTAAAGAATCGTTCCAGATTAGTAAAGAATCGTTCCAGATTAGTAAAGAATCGTTCCAGATTAGTAAAGAATGATTCCAGATTAGTAAAGAATCGTTGCAGATTAGTAAAGAATCGTTCCAGATTAGTAAAGAATCGTTCCAGATTAGTAAAGAATTGTTCCAGATTAGTAAAGGATCGTTCCAGATTAGTAAAGAATCGTTCCAGATTAGTAAAGAATGATTCCAGATTAGTAAAGAATCGTTGCAGATTAGTAAAGAATCATTCCAGATTAGTAAAGGATCGTTCCAGATTAGTAAAGAATCGTTCCAGATTAGTAAAGAATGATTCCAGATTAGTAAAGAATCGTTCCAGATTAGTAAAGAATCGTTCCAGATTATTAAATAATGGTTCCAGATTAGTAAATGCAGTGGCACAGGCTAATCTGGGACAGCTCTTTCAGCATACACTGGATTTTGTTTAGAAGATACTTAAAAAAAATGAAAAACTGCATAAAGGACACTTAACAAACAATCATAAGCACATTTATCCCAGAGCACTGATCATATCAAAATGCAGCACATACATCCATGATATGCAGCACATACATCCATGATATGCAGCACATACATCCATGATATGCAGCACATACATCCATGATATGCAGCACATACATCCATGATATGCAGCACATACATCCATGATATGCAGCACATACATCCATGATATGCAGCACATACATCCATGATATGCAGCACATACATCCATGATATGCAATATGGTATTTAAAACCACTAATAAATAGTAAAACCTAAGATGCGTTATTACACATGAATGTTTTGTGATTAATTTCGTCCAATAAGCTGCGTAAGGATTATAGCCTTTAAACCTGTTTACTTTTCCAAGGTGATACCCTAATTGTTTTATGTTATGAATCGCCCGGAGTAGTATACTTTGAGCTTAAAGGAACAAGTATTTTCTGTCCGAGTATGTTTCTGGTATATCATTATTCTATAAGTGCAGCTGCATGTTTGTATATGTTACTTAACCATGTTTGTGTATGTTATTTTACCATGTTTGTGTATGTTATTTTACCATGTTTGAGTATGTTATATAACTATGATTGTACATGCACATGTAAGTGCAGTTGACAATCAAAACAGGGAAAATAAACATTCATGATATTGTGTTTCAAAATTAATCAAAATAAGCGCTGATTCGATTTGACATAGAAAGTTTCAGGAAAACGTGTGCTACTTTTTCAGTATTTCCACAATGAAAACAACAAGAGCACTGCATAACGGGTGCCACGCTCAGCTACGGGTGCAGTTTTGAATAAATTAAAGCTTGTCAAAATTTTTTTTTTTAAGGTCACAGTGACCTTGACTTTTGACCTATTTACCAAAAAACGGGTGTGGCATGTAGAACTCATCAAGGTGCATCAACATATGAAGTTTCAAAGTTGTAGGTGGAAGCAATTTGATTTTAGAGCCAATGTTTAAAACCTTAACAAAATGTTAAGGTTTTAGCACGTTGCGGACGGCGGACGACGAGCTGGCCATGACAATACCTCGGGTTTTCTCCGAAAATGACGAGCTACAAATTAATACCATTGAACACTTTCAGATCTTGCTTCCTTTACGAATGGCCTATATGGACCATATTAAGCTGAACAAATATTTGTACCAGTTTTACTATTTTTGATATGTATATATGTTATGATAAGGCATTAAATGATGCCTGTTATGCCAAAACGGGTCTTAAGTGTGTGCCCAGCAAAGCTCAAGACCAGTCTGCATATCTGCGCAGCATTTTGTAACTCATTTGTTCGGTGTAATTAGTAAACAATTTAACAAACTTCAAAATAAGACTCTAATTTTTAACACTCAAGTAGGTTAAAATATGTTGGCTGAAACACATAATAATGCAGACCTCCAAATCATTTTATACCTGGTTAATAGGTTGAAAAAACTCACATAGATTTCACATGAAATTTTAACAAGCATGCTTTTTTTTAACAGTAGTACTTTTATGTACAGAACAAAAACCATTCAAATGTGAAGTTAAAGTCAAATTTTTCCTTTGTATTAACCAGCATTTAACTCTCTTTAAAGTTATTGTAAAATGACTTATGGATTTCAAACTGTCCTCGGCCAGAATGATTTGTAGACAAACATATTCACACATCCGTGACAACATTTCATTATTTGCATTGTATTAATTAGCGCTCATGTTTGTTGCATGAAAGAAGAACCTACATTTAAATACTCATTATCTGATTTACTCCACTAACATTTCTTTCAACTTTTGCAATGATAAAGGCTTTGTTATCTACTGATGACCTATTGTGGAGAGTGTTTTAAAACTTTCATGAAATGAATATTGCACAAAATCAACCACCCCCTCCTGGATTCAATGAAGTACATTGTCAATATAAACAGACGCTTAATGTTCTTTTCTTCTTTATTCAAGGCAGTAATAAAATACTTTATCTTATGTATTGATTATCTATAAAACATTTATGTTATTTGGTAGAGGGAAAGACCCTATTAAATTATGTTTATGTACTCAACCATGGGATTAATTTTGGAATACAAGGAGGTTTTTAATGAAGAATTAAAACGGTTTCCTAAAACAGTACTTTGAATGCTGTTTTTCAATAGGTAGAATTCAAAAGTAAAGTTTCCATTAACTGTGTGATACATACATTGCACTTCGTGAAGAGGTATTATTGTTATCAGCCATATCAAGAAAAGTAAAGAATATGAAATGTTACAGTTTATTATTGAGCTAATTGTGATGTCTTTTTTGTCACTGATGAAGAATGAAATACATAGTAAATTTATATAAATATGAGGATTTATTTTGTTCTTCAATACTTTGTTATTGATTGCAACCATGCAATACTAATGCTATATAAACAAATATAAAAGTTTCAGTCTAAAACGAGCATCAGTTTGTCAAGAGAATCAAATTTCTGGAAAAACATCCCATGTATCGTAAATGTCACAATTGTTCACCATCAAACAGAATCAATACGTAAGAGATCATTTAGTCAATACCAGAGCAATTATAAATGAAACTTAACAACTTTCATGCCACTCCGCGTATCAATAAACTTGTCGTATTTTTAATCATCATTCAGCGCTGTTGGCACCCAGTTCAAAATCAACTTAGCCAGCATTTCTGGGCTCAAATTGGTTCAAATTACCCGAGAGAAGCGGTAACAAAAAAACGAATACTAATCAATGTTCCGTATAATTTAGCCCTCATTTTACAATGAATAATGGATGCCCAGCGGTTCTTTGGAAAAAAACTCTCACAACAACCAGCAAGACATTGGCCTGAATTGTTTTTATTTTTATGTGCAATCAATAGATGTCTGCTAAACAGGATTAAATGCACATTATCTGCTCCAAAGTAATTCAGGGTGGTTTCAATTTTTGATATTAGTGGTTTTGTAGAAATAAATGTCATAGACGAAATGTCATATTATGTGTATGTCAATAACGTTAGCGCTCACAATTGATAGCTTCGTTATTACATTTTTTTAAAGCATTATAAAAACTGTTATTATTAGGGGAAAGGATTTTCTAACAACACTAATGAAAATCATTCTCCATTTATGCACATGGCAAAAATATGTATAAGACTTAGATTGCAGATAAATAATGCAAAATCTGAACGAAAAAGTGAAAATGTTTAAATGAGCAAGCGAATAGGAAAGTTTGCGATAAAAGTAGAATGAGTGAGCAAGGAAGTATTAAGTAAGTGAGGAATCTAGTGACCAGCTAGTTTGTGGGTTAACTCTTTCAGTGCTGGAACCGAATTTTGAAGGCCTTTGCAAACAGTTTGGATCCAGAACGTGGTGTCTCATCAGGATCCAAACTGTTTGCTATTTTTATAGTATTCTTTGAAAAAAAATCCAAGAAAATGCTAATTTTAGAAATTCAGCAGACAACATTTTAGCAGACGACAAATTTCCCTGCATGCAAAGGGTTAATTACTGAGGAAGTGGGAATGTGAGCCATGTGTGTGTCTCAGTGAGTGTGTTAGGAATGTTGAGTAGAGACTGAGTGGGTGAGTGGGTGGGAGTGAGGAAGTTAATGAGTGGGCCAGCGTATGAGTGTGCTTTTGCAAGTGAGTCTTTTGAGTAATTGAATGTAATAGTGTTTGACAATGTTGAGTTGAGACTGAGTGAGTGTGTGAGTGAGGAAGTTAGTGAGGAAGTGGGCCAGTGTATGAGTGTGTTTTTACGAGTGAATCTTTTGAGTAAGCGAATGGGAAAGTGTGTGCGAAATGTTGTGTTGTGATTGAGTAAGCAGTTAAGTGAAAAGCAAATTGTGCTGGTACATAACAGAGTGAATGGGCGAGAATGACAGTAACATGATCTAAATATACATTATATAAACCACAAATACTTTCATCACTGCCACAGTCCCTGCCTACCTCTGTGTCCCCAGTGGTGAGGAAGAGCTTCTTAGTGGGGTTACCAGTACCCGACTTCTGCACATCCTGGTAGAAGAACATCAGCTTCCGGTGCCCATCCAAGGCAAAGAATCGCTCAAACAGCTCAAACTGAAAGCATAGTGGCATATAATGGAGTGATTGAATTCTTACAAGTTACATTTTTTTTATGAACACTCTCAGTTGACTGAAACCATTATTGTGATATGGAGAGATTGCAAACTTACAGGTACAAGCTATATGTGAACCTCTTGGTTGCTTTGTGTAAAAACAATTTATGAAAGTCCTGGTATAAATGTTAAAATCCACTTAACCTGCCACTGAAAGAAAGATAGACATGCAGGACAATAACATAAATTTGCAGGATTTAGTCATATGTAAATTGTTTTTTGGAAAGTAATTTATTGTGGATTCATTTGATTTTGTTGCCATGAACATTCTGTATTTGTATCATCATGTATATTTGCTTGATAAAAAAATTGTGGATTTACAAAAATGTTTGATACAAGACTTTGGGCTAAATATTTATTGAACATTTTATTCCTTTGATGAGCGCACCCCTAGAAATCCATGAAAATTTATCACCCACAAATAATATTTGCTTTTATTAAAATCTAGATTTTAATGCATAGCTGAATCACCATTTTTATATATTGTTTTGTTGACATTAGACGTCTGTTTAAAATTTTCTTTTAAGGGTGTTGAGGTCAATAGAAGCTATTTCCCAGGACTTTTTTTAATTCTGTTTGAATATTACAATTCAGTGACTGTTTTTAATTATGTTTGAATATTACAATAGAGTGTACATGGGATTTGTCATTATGTTTCTCTGAGGATAGAAGTGGTCTATTAACATAAGTGATATTAGCACACATGATATTTAAACATCCATCTTAAATACCAAGGTAAACTTCCGCTTTATTGGTATCAACTAATATACCAAGGTGTCTGGGCAAATATGATCAGAAAATGTGGGACATGTTTAGTATTGGATTTGTGATATAGATCCTTGTGTAAACAACATATGAATTGATACGGGATTCTTCCGATGCTATCATAGTTTGCAATGATCGAAGATGATACAGATCAATACCAATAGTTCCAAATTTTGAACATTTAAGAATACTGTACTGTCTGGATTATGTTAATTCATGTACATTAATTAATTGTTTAAAAATATGGCAAAAGTTGTTTCTTAAATCTTGAAAACTGGGTACATAAAGTACTAAACATCCCACAATTTTCAATTTAACAATGCAACATGCTATCCTGTACTTTGTCCACCGCTAACACAACATGTGCTTAATTGACTAATTGTGTTGCTTTTGTCTTCATTTTTGAATCTTAGTACTCTGCCTCTGTGCAAAGCTTATAAATAAAAACAATGGAGCCTTGTTCTGAGAAAACTGGGCTTAATGCATGTGCGTAAAGTGTCGTCCCAGATTAGCCTGTGCAGCCCGCACAGCTTAATCAGGGATGACACTTTCCGCTTTTATTGTATTTTCAGTTTCAAGGGAGTCCCTTCTTACCAAAACATCAAGTTTAGGCTGAAAGTGTCGTCCCTGATTAGCCTGTGCAGACTGGGATGACACTTTACGCACATGCATTAAGCTCAGTTTTCTCAAAACAAGGCTCAATGTATTTTTGTGTGTGATTTTAGTGCGTGACTTATGCATGATGCATGGGTAAATATATCATTGAATATAGGCACAGCATACACATTTAATTATTGGGAAAAAATATTTATAATATGTTATTTAAATACCTTGCAAATTATTTACCATTACAAAAATAATTAGGTACTAGATATTATTTGTTCTCTGCAAACATGACGTTCGGAGTAAACACAGGACATTGGAAATCAAGTCCCTCCTGCACACTTCAAGTGCAAAAAACCATTCAAGAATGCACACAGGAGAATGCCCATATTTACTTAACCAAAGCAAGTTGTCTTCTTAACATGGCAGCTGTTTATATTCAAGTGTCTTCTATTCATGACAGCATAAAAGCCACTGAATTGTAACTCATTAAAACATTAACTTGTCCCAGCCTTAGAGTAAACACAGATTTTGGATATATTTGCTAGTAGAAATCGGACCAAAGCTGGTCTTAAATCTGTATCAAACACATATTCAATATTATCGTTAAGTTTAAGAATCATTCAGTTAATAATTGGCAAGTTAATAAGCCCTGTGCAAAATGACTTTGGAAGGACAGACGAAGGTTATTCAGAGTTTTTTATCAGGTTACATTTAACCTGTTGCGTGTAACAAACTGATTTACCCTCATAATAATTAATCCACAAGTTCTTTAGAATTTGTAACAGATTACCTTAAGGAGATTAGGTGTAACTCTATTTACAATGTATCATGGTGCAGTGTAGCGAGATTAAGGTTTGATAAACTGTTCAATAGTGTGCGTTAAAAAAAAAGATTGTTAATGATCAAGAGGGCCAGATTTGGTATAAGGTTATTTCAATATCAATTACTTAACATTATATCATGTTCTTACCGCAGCCAATATTATTTTTGAATTGATTGTGACAATTTTTTAATCTGAAATTGAGGAATCTGTTTATATTAATTTATATATTTACCTTAGTAAGCCTATGCACTGTTGAAAATATACCTGTCTATTCAAAGTTTAATCAATATGCAATTCTAATCAGAAGATCTAAACATAATAAATGGCAGGGTTTATTTTTATATTAAGGGTCATAATGCAGTCCTTTTGAAGTATGTATACAGTAGCAAAATGAATTATTATTTTCACAAAATTGTAGGCATCTTTCACAAAAGGCAGGCGGTAAGTTGTGAACGACTTGAACAAACTAATTATACGTAAGAATTAATATTTGTTGTATAAAATACTATTTTATTTATAGAATACAAGTGTTAAAGCACTCACATCTGACTTCAATGCAAGATCATTCAATGAACACCTTGTTTTTAATATGCCAATGGCCTTTCTAAAGAAGTTATAAAAGCTCTCAATATTGGAAATGAAAAGATTTCATTCACTGCACTCTACAATCCCTTACAAAGCTTTATATACGCAATAGAACATTTACACGTATAATCATTCAATTGAACTTAACGTCACCAAAAAAATGAGGCAACCAAAAGAACACATATTTTCCAGAAATAAATCTTCTCAAAAACATATAACATAGGCCCTTATAATAATTCTTAAGAGGCAAATTATTAGAATGTATTAGTCTAAGAGATTATATAATATAATATGCAACAGAAAATGACAATAAACTAGAGTTTTTCTTTGTATAGTGATGCATGCTCATCATGCAACAAGTCTTAATATGATGAAAGTAGTCATAATAATCCTGTAAAACTTCTGAGTTCAAAAGGGGCATAACTTAAGCAACGTTAAATATACATCATATCCCAAGGAACAGAACAGTTTGAATACACTGACATACAGACAGACAGACAGATAGATTGCTTTCGGGGTTATAATAACTGTGATGCGTCAAGTGTCCTCTCAAATTAGCCTGTACAAATCAGGATAGACACTTTCCGCTTTTATGTTATTTTATTATTAAAAGGAACGCTTAACGCACATGCATGAAGCCCTATTATCCCAGAACCAGGCACATATGAGTGAAAGCCCTACCTGCTCATCAGACAGGATGTGGTCCTCAACCTGGGCATCATCCAATCCAAGGGCATCTCCAACCTGAAATATGGCAAACATTAACTCTTCCAGTGCTGGAACTGAATTTCGAAGGCCTTTGCAAACAGTTTGGATCGAGATCAGACATCTCATCAGGATCCAAACTGTTTGCTATTCTGATAGTATTCTTTGAAAAAAATCAAAGAAAATGCTAATTTTAGAAATTCAGCAGACAACATTTTTGCAGACGCCAAATTTCTCAGCATGCAAAGGGTTGAAGTCTGAACATCTTTCATCAAATGGCACATGTTTGAGTCCGAGTTATTTTTTAGCCAAAATAAATGTCGCTTTTCAATTATACAACAAATGTTAGTAAATTTATATTTAATATTCTAAGTGTATTTCTAGAATTGGAATGTAACATAAGTATAATTACAATATCTGTAATCTAATTTAAGAGTCATTTTTAGAACATGTATGCCCCACCAACTTGCAGAAAAGTAATCCATGTGACCCTGACCATTCATGTGAAAACCAGAAGGGATGAAACTTAGTCAAGAGTTACCTGCATAATAATATATATGATCATAAGCATTATCAAGTTATTGTTTGGAAACAATATTCATGTTAAAAGCCTATGTTATCATAATCTTTTAACCTGTAGACCTCAAAAACAATAGACATCTCCCATTCCTCACACCTAACCAGCACACTAATTTAGATTATCATAGCTCAAAGAATTCTATTAATATTGAAACCAATTTCAATATTCAACACTGGTTATTTTGACCTTTGACCTAATAACCTCAACATGAAAGTTTGCATTCTTCCACCCCAGAAACAACTTTACAAATTTGCATTTTCAAAGCCCTCGTCACTAGATATTGTGTGAAAACTTAATTTCGTGCAACAAGCCAAAGTGCCCTTGACCTGTGACCTGTTTTTCTCAAGTCATAAGGGTTCATTATTTCATCCCAAGTAACCAGTGCACCAATTAAGATGATAGCAGGTCGAAAAATTCTCAAGGCATTGCGCAAAACCAAATTTACAATGACAAGACCTTGCGACCTTGACCTTTAACACGTTGATCTCAAAATCAACAGGGAAAATAATCTTCCTTTCCTTCCGATTTTATTAACAACCATACCAAATTTTCATAATCGTAAGTCAAAACATTCTCAGAAACTACCACCTGACCTAACCAATCAAACAAAGGATAGGTGCAAAGCAATATCCCCCGCTTCTTCGAAGGGAGGCCTAAATGTTGTTGACAATGATAATAAGTAGGCCTAGTATTCTGTAAACTACCACTATCTAATTGGCAGAAATTAACAGTGTCTATCAATGCACTTAATGAAAGGTGTCCAAGAATTGATTTTGTGGAAAAAAAGGGCATTGTAAGAGATAACATTTTTTTCTCACCAGTTTGAAGATTGCCTTGTGCCGAGCATCGACCTGAAATTAAAATGTAATCATATTCAAATTACTTTTTTAAATTTGGAAACAGTTTTAAAACCTGAAATCATTTGGGTTTTACAGGAGTATATGTTTATACAACAACAAGTGCTTTTAACATGTTGGAAATCGCAAAAGATTGCCAATATTAAGTTTTCATAATGGAAAGCCATCCACTTTCATACGGTAGGTTTTATCAGTGGGACAATCATCCATGTTGCATTCAAAATGGAAACATGAAAAACTTGAATGTACTAAAGTTGAAGATGTATATGTAAATAATTACCTGTCAAAAGACATTAAATACCTTATGCTAATGCAAAGAACTAAACATATTACGGGTATTTTAATTTTGCTCACCCAATTGGATCACTGAAAACAAACTTAAAAAGCCACTTTAAGTCACAATGTATTCAAAAACAATAAATGATTATTGTAATTTTCCTATGGTACATTACACGTAAAAGGGATTAATATGTTGGCAAACAAACAAATAATCTTTGTATAATGATATTTATGGAATGTTGAAGCTGTTACTGGAACTCTTTAAACCACCCTAAGTGATATCTATAAATATCACAGACATATTGAAAAACACATGTTTACATTTTAGGCTACATCTAGCCGCCATACATAATTTGACGGATAAGAGCAAAAGTGTCTTGTCTGCGGAAAAGTTCCCAATTTAGATACAATAATTTTGCTCTCAACTCTCTACACATGCCAAAACATTAACAAACATATATGTCTACAGTCTATACGTCTACACGTCTATATATACATCAAACATAGAAAGTCTGGAGTATGACAGCATACTTTCAGCATTTCTAATGGCATCCAGTTGTAAATGTCAATGTTATCTCAACATAGCCCAACATAGCCTTTGAAAAGCCGAGGTGAACTGTCGAGTTCCTTGATAAAGCACAAAGTATTGCAGACAAATAATGGCACCGTAAAGACGTTAACGGTGGTACTCCAACACCCTGAAAACTGGAATGTCTGACAACCGGATAAAAGGACATGTATAATACACAAGAGAACATGGTGACCACTTATAGTTTTATGTTGACTAGTATTGCCCTCAGATTAGACAGACTGATTTCAGAGCTAGATTGTGATGTACCACAGAAAAATGGCTAATATTTACACAATTTTATAACTGGAAGAGTCCCTGTGAAGGGATCGAACTGATAATCTCTCATAATTGTTAGGTCCCATGGCTATAAAGGTTCTTAGTCTCATATTAGAATATTGACAAATGAGAATTGTTGTAAAAATGTTTACAGAATGCTTAGAACAATCTTGACCAATGAGAATGCTTTTCAGAATATTTACCAATGAGAATGCTTGTAGTAATATCAATGAAAATGCTTGAAATAATATTGACCAATGAGAATGCTTGTAACAATATTGAACAGTGAAGATACTTGTGGCAATAAAGACCAATGAAAAGGCTTATAACAATAAAGACCAATAATTAGAATATTTAATTTGAATAACAGTTGAGCTTTGATTTCAATTATTGGAATGTTAAAATTAAATTAACCAAATACAATTATAAACTAGTTATGCAAGGTTTTGAAATAATATTGAATTATATTTCTTGTAAATTGCCATTTTTGTCTTCACAAGAATTATTTACAGTACACTATGCAGCATATATAGATATATATATAGTTGGTAATCTGTTAATACAATTATTTTGACCCCTGTTATTTGTTAAATGTTTTTGAAATCATTCATTTTTCCCAAAAGATTGACTTGACAGGCTAGCATTTTACCAATTTTTAATTGTATTAATGTCCAAGCCTTTGAAATATATATCTAGAAATTTTACTCAATTGGTTTTTCGATTGGAAAAAACGTGTATTTAAGGTATAATATACAATAATCATGTAAAAAATAAAATATTAAACACCTTAAACAATGGACACACAGGTCTTTGAAAACAATTTTTAAGTTGACCAAATCATAAAATACCAGGTAGATTAAATCAACCCTGGCAGTGTTTTAAAGCCATTGAAGACAGCATGATGAACTTTATGCGATCAATCGAGATGAATACTTATTGATTACTGAATTAGAACAAATAATTGATCAGAACAAAGATGATTCTACAGTATTGACAAAAAGGTGACACTGAAATCAACGAAATCTTTGGCAAACCATCAACCACTGTATAAAATTGCTCTGTAAATTTAACACAGTATACGCATGTAGTGTATTTAAATTTAAAGATCTAATCTTTATATTGGAGATTAATAAAGCTTTTGGAATGGTTTTCAATAAGCTGTAATTAATATTTTGGCTTGAAAGCAGAGACTTAAACTATTCAACTCATCGTGATTCATATTGTTCCGTTTTTCTTAAATTGATTTTATTTTAGTTCAGCATTATATATAACATTCAATTCAGGCTGTTTCTATGCAGGGGTTGAGTTGAAAGAAAATGTAACAAAACAAATAATACCAATATGCAACAGTTAAGTGCTGAGAATACAACCAGGGGTGGTTGTAATAATTATACTAAGGAACGCTTCTTGCAAGTAATCATGTTGTATATTGAAAAGCATAGGTGTTCTTTTTTCCCACCCATTGGTGTACAATGACTGACGAACAGAGACCATCGGACAGAGAGACAAAGAATCAAGTATGACCCTTCAGTTGGAATATGTTAAGAAACTGTGAGTAATATAAAATGACCAAACATATGCAGCAAACAGTTATCATCTGTGAAAAATGAGCAAGAAGGTAACCTCAGATTTCACTACTCCAGATCAAGACTCTGAGGCCATCTTAAGGCCAGAAAATCTAGCAGCTATGAAAGCATATGGAGCAATTCACTTAAAGTACTGCTTCAACCCAGAAACAGTTTTTCACAGCATCTTTATGGCAATAAAGTCTACATGTTATGCGAAAAAAATGACACTGGCAAAGAAACCACAAGGAACATTTAACAATATTAAGTTATTTACAGGAATGCAGGAAAATCCAACTCATTAAGAACATTTGAGTGCATCTCTTAATATTCAGACACTGTATTTAGTGAATATTTTTGAGAATTTGAATTTGTGGACACAAACAAAAATAATTTCTTTTAAATGTCCGAAAACTAACAAGTAATTACGGTATCTGCAATTGTTCCATTTTCCTTTGACACTCAAATCATTTGCATGTTAATTAGTAATGATTCAACAGATTGTAATTCACAATTATTTAAAGGGGCCTTTTCAGCTTTTAGTAAATTGACAAAATAAAAAAAGTTGTTTCAGATTCGCACATTTTCGTTGTAGTTATGATATTTGTGAGGAAACAGTAATGCTGAACATTTACCATGCTTTAAAATAGCCATTAAATGCATCTTTTGATGATTTAAAAACCTGAAAATTATAAAGCGTTGCATGGAGAGGTCTGTTGTTGTCGTTATATTTTGTGAAACTATGAGGATTGCATATATAAAGTATAAAATACAACCATCATTGTATGAGCACGGATGGCCAAGTGGTCTAAGTGGTAGGTTTTTACACCAGGACTCCAGGGGTCAGTGGTTCGAGCCCTGTTGAGGATTACTTTTTTTTTTTTATTCTTTATTTTTTACTGGAGCTTTTTAGATCCAATGTTAACATTTATCAAAATAAAGCATTTAATGACAAACTTCAATACATGCCAAAATCTGTGAAAAGGCCCCTTTAAGATATTATGAACAGTTCAACATTTAATAACTGTGTAGACATTAAGGTTGATTACTCAACAGTATAATACACTTTAATTATAAAATTGGTTTTTGTAAATAAAGTCAATAAGTTCAAATACAATTTGCCTAGTATAATTTTTACCATGACTACACAACAAACTTGAATGTAAATGTTATTCATTGACATTAGACTAATAAATGTTTTACCCCAAGAAAAGGTCACAGACATTTATTTACCTATGATAAACATTGACAGAACTGAGCCCTATGCCCAGTCCAAGCCAAGTAAAAATGCTTGCTGGTCTCTTTTTAAGGTGGTTTATTTCTGCAGATTATGGGAATCTTTCACTAGAGATCTTATTGTTGAAAAGCAATAAAAGCCAACAAATAAATGTTTATGTTAATAAAAAGTTACTGCTACAGTAATATTAATAAGAAAAAAATAGAACATATTTGAGTCAATTCGGAGTAAAATAAAAATGTTTCCTTAATAAACTAATTGAGGGACCTTTTATATGCTTACAATGTCACCCTGGATAAATCATGCATAAATTAAAACCTTTAATCTTAGATATCAACTGCACTTAGTATTCATATTGTCTTTTTAATACATTTTAAAAACAAAATGGACCTTGTTGTTACAAAAGTATGTCTACAAATGGTATTTTCATTAAAAAAACTCTAAATAACATTAATGAATAAAAGCAAAAAAAAACAAGACTTAAGTCCTTGTCTTAAATCATTCCATATTTAAATTTGAAAATTATAACTGAAATTACAAAAAGCCAATACATGGTCACCTTATAAACATGACAAATAAATTTCAATAAAATTTTAATTAAAGCGCACTGCAAAAGCTACCGTCTTCTATTTAAAACACTTACTGACACAGACAGGTCACAATGAAGTATATTAAATTGAAAT